>NC_051183.1:123893044-124225044 GCF_013339695.2 Rhipicephalus sanguineus | reverse complement strand
CACCGGTTATCCTGCCGACGTGCTACGTGCCCGGCCCATATCCATTTCTTCTTCTTGATTTCAACTATGATGTCCTTAACGCCCGTTTGTTCCCTGACGCACTCTGCTCTCTTCCTGTCTCTTAAGGTTACACCTATTATTTTCCTTTCCATCGCTCGCTGCGTCGTCCTCAACTTAAGTTGAACCCTCTTTTGAAGTCTCCAGGTTTCTGCTCCGTAGGTAAGTACCGGTAAGATGCAGCTGTTATATACCTTCCTCTTGAGGGATAGTGGTAGATTACCATTCATGATTTGATAATGCTTGCCGAATGAGCCCCAACCCATCCTTATTCTTCTAGTTATTTCACTCTCATGGTTCGGCTCCGCGATTACTACCTGTCCTAAGTAGACGTACTCCTTTCAAATTCCAGTGTCTCGCCACCTATCGCAAAGCGCTGTTCTCTGCCAAGATTGTTCCACATTACTTTAGTTTTATGCATATTAATTTTCAGACCTGCTCTTCTACTTTCCGTATCCAGTTCAGTAATCATGAGCTGTAATTCGTCTCCCGCGTTATTCATCAATGCAATGTCATAGCGAATCGCAGGTTACTGAGATACTCTCCATTAACTCTTATCCATAACTCTTCCAAATCTAGGGCCCTGAAAACCCCCTGTAAACACGCGGTGAATAACATTTGAGAGATCGTGTCTCCCTGCCGTACCTGCCTGGAAGGCCGTACTCTTTGCCAACTGAAGTAATTTAAACACGTTGGGCCGCGGTAACCTCGTGGAGGAAGTCGCGAATGACGTAAATTCGGGATTTCACACTGCTCTTGTGCAAAATAGGTACCTGATTTACGTATTCAGGAAGGCAATGAAAACACGTCGATGCAGTAAAGATTTGTTTACTGTTGGCGTGGTTCGGCATTCGGTTAATTGGGACGTTTTCCGGTTCCGTGAAATCCGAATTACAAGCTCTTTCTCTATACAAATATATATATATATATATATATATATATATATATATATATATATATATATATATATATATATATATTTGTATAGAGAAAGAGCTTGTAATTCGGATATATATATATATAGTGCGTATAACACAACGGAGGCGTTGTCAACAGTGATATAAATATTAATTTCCCAACAGTTTCGGGAGGAGACCTCCCTTCGTCGGGGGGTGAGTTAAAACTATATATATATACTACGAAGTAGAGGACGTGAAAAACGATAACTTCCTGTTTTTCCGAAGTTTCAACCGCAGACCGGCCGTCGTCAGGCCTGAGGAAGACTGGTCGCCGGTGGAAACGTCAGAAAAACAAAAAGGCTTTCGTTTTGCACGTCCTCTGCTTCGTAGTATTGATTCTACTGGATCCAAGGACACTTCCGTCCTCATATATATACATATATATATATATATAACGGTTGCGCTCTCCAGCGGCTCCTAGTGGGTCGCCGCTCGCGCTCGAAGCCCGTGCCTCTGCCTTGACTGTCGTCATAGTGCATTGTCGCCGAATGCCGTCCAAGAAACAGCTTAAAAAATTAGTGGAGAGTGATGTGCTCCCATTCAATGCCCCTGGAGTTTTGTTCCCGTACTCTGCCATCTACCATGCCTCAAGGCGCCGCTCAGGAAACACCGACCACATGTCCCGGTGTCCCACGCATCCGCGATCCACCTATCTTCACTGGCGCCTATCTTCACGAGCGCGTGAGCGTACCCAACAAATGGGACGAAGCAGGCAAGTTGAGCAAGGGCAGACAAGTTTAATGCAGTGTGTTGATCAAATATGAATATTCTATCGCCATAACTGAGATAGAATATTCAAAATTGAGCAACTTGGTCTTCTACCTCGCGGGAGTAGCAAGCTTGTGGTACAACAACCACGCGTCCGATTTTGCGACTTGGTCGGATTTCAAGACCGCCGTCATCAACGTTTTTGGCCCCCCTGCAGGTCGTAAGCTACAAGCAGAACAGCGCTTACGCGAACGAGCTCAGCAGGCCGGTGAATCTTTCACCAGTTATATCGAAGACGTCCTGGACTTGTGTAAGAAAGCCAACGGCACCATGTCCGAATCTGACAAGATCTGGAACATTATGAAGGGCATCGACGACGATGCCTTCACCATGTTGCTCGCCAAAACCCCTTCCGCCGTGGCCGAGGTCATAACACTGTGCCAGAGCTATGAGGAACCCCGCCGGCAACGTTCGATGACCCGTCGCGCTCCATTACGCGACGAAGAGCTTGCTGGCTTGGCCGCCATACCATACCAGGCCACGCTGCTGGCAGAGGTGAAGGCATTCGTGCGCGAGGAAATCGCACGCCAGTTCTCTCTCCTGGCCTTCACCCACCCCCCGCCTGTTCAACAGTCGTCGACGACCCTTCTTCCTCCCCTCCGCCGAGCGATTGCGCATGAAATCGCGGAGGTGATGCGTGAGTACCACCAGCCACCTCCGGCTCCTGCGCCACAGAGTTACGCTCAAGCTGTCGCCAGGACGCACCAGGCAATCCCTGCGGCTGCACCATTGAGTTACGCCGAAGCCGTCGCTAGACCTCCGTCCTTCGAAGCGGGCGTGCCGGCTACGTATGCTGCCGTCATCCCTAGGCCCCGACTGCAACCCGCAACCCGCCTTGCAGTCATTTCATCAGCCGCCCCGTCAATCGCATCCTGCGACATGGGCGGGACTTGTCCCGGCGAACCAATGGCGCACACCCGATAATAGGCCCATCTGCTTTGCATGCGGTCATGCCGGTCACGTGGTACGTTACTGCCATCGCGTGCAGCCGCCTCGAGTCGCGTCACCCACCACCAGCCAGTCCAGACGTGCATTCTACGACCCGCCTATGTCGCCGACGTCACGCCCAGCTCCATCCACTCGCCGCTCTCCGTCTCCACGCCGTCGCTCACTGTCACCAATGCGGCCTCGTTCTGTCGCACGAGAGCAGGAAAACTAGTCGTCGCAGTCCATGAGGCAAGGGCTGCGACGCTATCGAACTATAAAAGCCCTCAGCGAAGTCCATCGAATGTCATAGTCGTGTTTGTGGACGGTGTTCGCGCATGTGCCCTTATCGACACTGGAGCCGCCGTATCCGTTATGGACGCAAAACTTAGCCGCTTACTTCGAAAAGTGACGACGCCACTTTCTGGGATGTCCCTCCGTACCGCCAGCTCCCAGAGTATTAGGCCTACAGCAGTATGCACTTCTCGCGTCGTCATTCAGGGCGTTCTGTACGACGTCGAGTTCATCATAATTGCTGCATGCTCCCACGACGTCATCCTAGGATGGGATTTTCTCTCCCGCCACGACGCCATAATTCACTGCGCACCAGCCACCATCGAACTCTCACCGTTCTCACATTTGACGCCGGCAGACAGTCCATCGGCTTTGACCAAGCACCCCGTCAAAGACGATACAAAGTTCCTCCAAACTCGTTGACGGCCGTGCCTGTTTACTGCGCCGGTCTCTGACACCATTGCGCTTCTTTCGCCATCTGACAGCGTTTGCACTAGGAAAGGGTTGCTGGTACCTTTCGCGGCCGTGCAAGTCAGTCAGGGTAGCACCGCTATTTTTGTTACCAAGCCATCCCCGCACATTGTTACGTTGGTGCGAGGGAATGTCTCGGCAGAGTGGAGCACCTCGAAGACGTACAAGTTCTGGATGCACCCGATAACTCGCACCGCTTCAGTTCCCGTACCATCAGTGCCTTTTCCACATCTGATTCATCACCCGTGAATGTATTTGGTCCCTCCATTGCTGACAACCTTACGTCGGTCCAGCGTTCCCATCTTCTCTGACTGTTGGAAGAATTTCGTTCTTCTTTTGATGTCGGGCAAACTTCTCTCGGCCGCACGTCTGCTGTTACGCATCGCATCGACACTGGTGCCCAGCCACCACTGCGGCAACGTCATATCGCGTGTCTCCCACAGAACGTCGCGTAATTGATGAGAAAGTCGACGGTATGCTTCGACGCGACGTTATTCGACCCTCGGACAGCCCATGGGCCTCTCCTGTTGTTCTCGTTGCCAAGAAGGGCAGTTGCGTGCGGTTCTGCGTGGACTACCGAAGGCTCAACAAGATCACTCGCAAGGATGTTTATCCGCTGCCGCGAATCGACGACGCGATTGACAGCCTCCAAGGAGCAGAATTCTTTTCATCTCTCGATTTGCGCTCGTGGTACTGGTAAGTACCCATGGCTCATGACGCTCCACCGAAGACAGCCTTTGTCACGCCCGACGGCTTGTACGAGTTCAACGTCATACCGTTTGGTCTGTGCATTGCGCCCGCGACATTCGAGCGCATGATGGACACCGTTCTGCGCAACTTGAAATGGCACACGTGCTTGTGTTACCTGGACGACGTCGTCGTTTTCGCTCCGGACTTCTCCACGCGTCTTCAACGTCTGCGGCATGTTTTGACGCGTTTGAGCAACGCCGGCGTCCAACTGAATCTGAAGAAGTGCCGACTTGCAGCACAGCAGCTGACAATCCTAGGCTACGTCGTGTCCAAGGACGGAATCCTTCCCGATCCGGCCAAACATCGGGCCATGGCCGAATTTCCCAAACCTACGTCCGTCAAAGAACTGCGCAGTTTCGTAGGACTGTGCTCCTATTTTCGACGTTTCACACACGACATCGCCACCATCATACCGCCGCTGACGAAGCTCCTTGGGAGTAACGGGCCCCTGCAATCCTGGTCGTCCGAATGCGACGACGCGTTCGCAAAGCTCCGTCGTTTGCTGACGTCTCCTCCCATACTACTCCACTACGACCCTACGGCCCCAACGGAGGTACACACGGACGCCAGCGGTGTAGGCCTCAGCGCTGTTCTTGCGCAACGCAAACCAGGGTTCCCCGCATATGTCGTAGCCTACGCAAGTCGTACGCTTACTAGAGCTGAGACCAATTACACAGTCACGGAAAAAGCGTGCCAGGCGATCATCTGGGCCCTTACAAAATTCCGACCTTATTTGTATGGTCGCCCATTTGATGTCGTCACCGATCAGCACGCACTATGCAGGCTGTGCGTGGTGATCCAAAACTTACCACCGCATTCGACAACGATACTTCTGGCGAGGGATGCACCGCTACGTGCAGAAGTTCGTCCGCTCGTGCCTCGATTGCCGACGCCGAAAACCTTCAACGCATGTGTCACCAGTCGGTCTACAACCATTACCTTGCCCTAACCGTCCGTTTGGGCGCGTGGGCATCGATTTGTATGGACCACTTCCTCTGACGTCGGCTGGTACCCGTTGGGCCATCGTCGCCGTTGACCATCTAACGGGATACGCCGAAACCGCTGCCCTCCTTTGTTGCATGTTGCCTCCTTCCTGCTACACCGATTCATGCTGCGTCACGGTCCACCGCAGGAGCTTCTCAGCGATCGAGGCCGTGTCTTCTTGTCGAAAGTCGTCGAAGCCATTCTCAAAGAGTGCCATGCTGTTCACCGCAAAACTACTGCTTACCACCCACAGACGAATGGCCTAACCGAACGTTTAAACGCACGCTCGGCGACAAGCTCTCAATGTACGTCGCCGCCGATCCCACAAATTGGGATGCCATTCTGCCGTTCGTCACCTACGCCTATAATACCACCCCTCAGAGCACTAATGGTTTTTCACCCTTGTTCCTGTGGTACGGAAGGCACCCGTCGCACACCATTGACACGATACTACCCTACGAGCCGGATCCATCTGAATGTGCGCCTATTTCTGACACAACCAGGCTTGCTGAAGAGTGTCGCGAGCTTGCAAAGACCTTTACAACGCACGAACAAGAGCGGCAGAAGAGTCTTCGGGGTGGCACCACCACTTCGGAGTCCACGTTCCTCCCCGGAGCGCTCGTATGGCTCTCGGTCCCTACCACTGCAACCGGCCTCTCTGCAAAACTACTGCCGAAATACTAAGGCCCCTACCGGGTCGTCGAGCGCATATTCCTGGTCAACTACCTGATCGAACACCTCGAACCAGCTTCGGACATGCGCCGTCGAGAGCACGGTATATTCAACGTAATAAGGTACGCATTTGGGCTGGTTGGTTCATCATTAACTGTAGAAACAGCGCTAAATGACGGGACGAAGAAAGGACACAAATCACGGCGTTGACTAACAACCAAATGTGTTTTATTCTTCCAGTCTGCATATATATACTCCGCCACAATCTCAAGGAAACAAAAAGCAAAGAAACAAAGAAAAACGAAGATTAGCCTGCGCAGAGGCCAAAAAATTCTCAATCGGACAGAAACGTTAACTCCTTCGGAAGGAGGGAGATGGAGGGGAGGCTGACACATGCCTCTCCGCCATTATAGATATGATACGCTTCAGAAATGACAGGCACCCGTTCATCATGATACTTTGACAGGAAAATTGAATCTTTAAAAGATGGCTGGCAACCACATTCATTACAGTGAAGCGACAATTGACTATCTCTGGCTAGTTTACGGACGTTGTTCGCATGCTCGCGCATGCGGTCATTAGCGCACCGCCCCGTTTGGCCAACATACTAACGGCCGCAAGAAAGAGGTATCACAACATTATCACAACATTCAACGTACTTTTGGCGATGCTTCTTGTCGCATCTTTTTGTCTTGGTCTCTCGATTTACTTACTGACACAGGCTACCAAGCTTATTTTTGGCAGAAAACAACAGTCTAACGCCTGCCTTGCTGACCACTTTCTTCAGATTATGTGCCACCTTGTGCATATAAGGGATAACCACTACTTTTTAACCACTACTAACAGAATTTAACCACAGCTAACAGAATTAATACGACATTGGAGTTCAATCAACAAGGGACCAGGCAGGATTTCGTACAGGATTCTCAACAATAGACCATATTCATACTATCAATCAGGTGATGGAGAAATGCGCGGAATACAACCAACCCCTATACATAGCCTTCATAGATTACGAGAAGGCATTTGATTCAGTGGAGACATCAGCAGTCATGCAGGCACTGCGGAATCAAGGCATCGACGAAGCCTATATAAACATAATGGAAGAAATCTACAGCGGATCCACAGCCACTATAGTCCTCCATAAAGAAAGCGACAGAATCCCAATAAAGAAGGGCGTACGGCAGGGAGACACGATCTCTCCAATGTTATTCACCGCGTGTTTACAGGAGGTTTTCAGGGCCCTAGATTGGGAAGAGCTAGGGATAAGAGTCAATGGAGAGTATCTCAGTAACCTACGATTCGCTGATGACATTGCATTGATGAGTAACGCGGGAGACGAATCGCAGCTCATGATTACTGAACTGGATACGGAAAGTAGAAGAGTAGGTCTGAAAATTAATATGCATAAAACTAAAGTAATGTGGAATAATCTTGGCAGAGAACATCGCTTTGCGATAGGTGGCGAGACACTGGAAGTTGTAAAGGAGTACGTCTACTTAGGACAGGTAGTAACCGCGGAGCCGAACCATGAGAGTGAAATAACTAGAAGAATAAGGATGGGTTGGGGCTCATTCGGCAAGCATTATCAAATCATGAATGGTAATCTACCACTATCCCTCAAGAGGAAGGTATATAACAGCTGCATCTTACCAGTACTTACCTACGGAGCAGAAACCTGGAGACTTACAAAGAGGGTTCAACTTAAATTGAGGACGACGCAGCGAGCGATGGAAAGGAAAATGACAGGTGTAACCTTAAGAGACAGGAAGAGAGCAGAGTGGGTCAGGGAACAAACGGGGGTTAATGACATCATAGTTGAAATCAAGAAGAAGAAATGGATATGGGCCGTGCACGTAGCACGTCGGCAGGATAACCGGTGGTCATTAAGGGTAACTGACTGGATTCCAAGAGATGGCAAACGCGTGAGGGGGAGACAGAAAATTAGGTGGGTAGATGAGATTAAGAAGTTTGCAGGTATTACGTGGCAGCAGAAAGCACAGGACCGGGTTGATTGGCGGAACATGGGAGAGGCCTTTGCCCTGCAGTGGGCGTAGACAGGCTGATGATGATGATGATGATGATGATGATGATGATCGTTGAAAGTTTTAAAGAAAGGCGTACTGTAACGACGTCAGCGTTAGTTTTCGCCACCCTATTCTAACCATTAGGGTGGTTTGTTGGGCAAGTTGGTACATAGTTCTTCGTAAGGAAGTGCCAGCAGCACTAAAGAAAACAGAAGAGAGTGAACCAAGAAAAAGAGACAGGAACAGGTAGGATGCTGGACTAACAACTGACTTTAATTCGATGAAGACGCGAACAACAAGCCGATATGAGCATGCGCAACAACAACCGTGAATCACTAACAGGCAACCTATCACCTACCACTGTCAAGATATCGGACCTCCTTGTCATTCAAGAACACAGATGGCGCACTCACACACTTATCAGGACCAAGTTTGTGAATCTGAAATGCTTCAATAATTTCACGTTCTTTCTGTGTTTTAGCCCTCCCCGTCACCGAAACGTTGCTGAATAGAGGGGCGCAACCGCACACTTTGCAGTGAATCGGTAGATTTCCACCCGTGCCCGTCGGAAGTAAATTTGCGTGCTCGTGCATTCTATCATTCACACACCTACCCGATTGCCCAATATATTCTTTGCCACAGGTCAGGGGAATACTGCAGACAATGCATGTATCACACCTGCTGAATCTGTTGACATGCGCCGTATTACAACTGGACCTACTAGCCCCATGCCGCGCAACTCGCCTACATATGCTGGACAAAATACAGGGCGCAGAAAACACGAGCTTGACGCCGTTTCTCATTGCCACCTTCTTAAGATTGTGCGATACGCTATGTAAATATGGCATAACAACTACTTGCTTCTGTGATAACGTCTACTGCGTGACGTTCCACTTCGTCATCAGCTGCGTTGACGTGGCAGCGGATAAGCAACCGCATGCCTATAAAAGCGTGGCCCAAGAATAAACACCGATTATTCCTTGTTCTGCAATTGACACCGTTGTTTCTTTGAGTACGGCAGCTCGGCTGAACTATCGTTGGAAGCAGGTTGTGTCACGTGTGGAAGTCGAGTTATTGTGCCAACAAAGTTGCAGGACGCCGTGTTAGGACTGCTGCACGCAGAACACCCCGGTGCGTCACGCATGAGGATGCTAGCACGTAGTCTGCTATGGTGGCCAGGGCTCGACGCAGACATAGAAAGAGCAGTAAAGAGGTGCCGTATTTGTCAAGAGATGCAAAACAGCGCTCCTCGTCCCCCATTGGAGCCATGGCCATTTCCCGCCCGATGCTGGCAGAGAGTGCATGTGGATTTTTTTGACTTCGAAAAAACAACATTCCTGTTGTGCATTGACTCATTTTCAAAGTGGATCGAAGTGTTTCTTATGTACTCAACTACAGCCGCGAAGACGATTGAGCGCTTGCGAAGCTTGTTTGCTTCTTACGGATTCCCTGAGCAACTGGTTTCCGATAATGGCCCCCAGTTTTCTTCGCAGGAGTACCAAGACTTCCTCGATGCCTGCGGTATCCGGCGCACCTACAGCCCGCCGTACCACCCGGAGTCCAATGGGGCTGCTGAAAGGGCAGTGCAAACCGTTAAGAGGAGCCTACGCAAGCAGCTAATGCACGACAAGGGGAGTAACAGCAGGCCGCTGAGGGAGAGACTGGACGACATCTTGCTGGCGTATCGGACCAGGCCTAACACAGCAACAGGCAAGTGTCCCGCCGAACTGTTTCTGAAGCGAACGCCGCGCACGAAGTTGTCCTTACTCAGGCCGTCGTTTCGAGACGACATGCAGAGAAAGCAGGAAACGGTGAAGCGGCAGCATGACGGACGGAGATCGACGTTCCGTTTATTTAGAGAAGGAGACTGGGTATACGTGAAAACTGTCAGGCAAGAGAAGGTATCGTGGACGGAAGGGCGAGTGGTGCGGCCAGTTAGCCCTGTGACCTATCTGGTAGAGACTCGGAACACAGACCGGCACATTCATGTTGACCATTTGCGCTCACGCAGTCCTTCCCAGTATGCAGGATCAAACATCCCTACAGAGGCCCTGAGACAGCCCTCGACCGAGGACTGGGCAGGTCATCGGGAGGCTCCCACCACGCCCAGCAAACCCCAGCAGGCGCATCCGGAGGCGGACACGGCAGAACATCTTCCTGATGACTCGACTATGGTGTTCCCGCCACCAACAGGGGGGCGGGAATGGTCCCTGCCTGTGGCTCACGACGTACGTCCTCAGACACCAGCGGAAGAGCCTTCTGATGCTCCACCAGCCCTACGCAGAAGCCAGCGTGCCCGGAAAGAGCCAGACCGATACGTACCTCACGATTTCCGTCACTGACGATAATTAAAGAAAACGATCTTGGGGAAAGGAATGTGATAACGTCTACTGCGTGACGTTCCACTTCGTCATCAGCTGCGCTGACGTGGCAGCGGATAAGCAACCGCATGCCTATAAAAGCGTGGCCCAAGAATAAACACCGATTATTCCTTGTTCTGCAATTGACACTGTTGTTTCTTTGAGTACGGCAGCTCGGCTGCCTAACTCTACCACAGCTTCTTCTCTTCACATTCCTTACTCTGTCTAGAAAGCTGTTTCTTTTTCATGTGCAGAGATTCCGCTACTGCCTCAATCATAACCTGAGAGTAGCCTGCATTCACCAGCCTGCATTCACCTGCATTAGTCCAGCATCCTACCCATTCCTGTCTCTTTTTCTTGGCTCAGTTTCTTCTGCTTTTTTTTTAGTGCTGCTGGCATTTCCTTACGAAGATCCTAACCATGTTGCACCGTCGGCTTTGCCGCGATTTAGATATTCGTCCTGTTGAACTATTCGAAATTTCGAATGCTAGATATTCGATAGTCTAATAATTGCACAAGCGCACATATTACTAAACAATGGGCACGTGCCTGCTACGAAGGGCTGCCTGAGAAGGAGAAGCGTTGTGTGGTGTTTCTAATCTGCAAGAGCGTTGTGGCCAGCTCTGGAGATTTATACAGCACCAGTGAAATAAAACATGTGGCGGTCCTTACGTGGGACTAGCCGGGTGGCGCGGGGTTTCCCCTGCGTCTTCGCTGGAAACAAAGTTTGCATCATCATAATCATCAACATGTGTTGTGGTTGAGAACATAATGTGAACATAGAATTGGGCAGTGGTTTGCCAAACATCCAGCCATAACGAAGAGATGGTACAATAGTACTATTGGTATGTTGAATTAGCTGTTACAAATTCTCTAACGTAGTAAACCGCAGTAATTGCACTTGAGTGTTAAAAAGCGAAACTAAATAGCACGGAAAACGAAAAATCAACAGTTATGGGATCAACTCCACAAAGAGACTCAACCCCAGAAAACAATGTATGTTCGTGGAACTCGGCGAATGAAATTCACTCCATATAAAGAGCACCGTCATCGGGAAGCGACTTAACAGGGAGGGAATATCGAAAAGCCGCTATGCAAAATACAAAATGTCATAGTTTGTAATATTTCTGCTTGACACAGTACACCACATTGAAGTGGCGCGTTAAAGTAAATGAAAATTATATTACGTTAAGAAGGATATAGATCGCTCGTAATCTGAGGTGAGCAAGAACTGAATTAGTTGCTTAAATCACGCCACCTAAATCAGGCCGCACCAGGCATTTTCAGGGCGAAAAGAGGTAAATTCAGCAGTGTCTTTGCGCAAAAACACGACGCTTTAGAACCAGAAGATGATGACGACGTGTATGGAAAGCGTAACAAGGCTGTATTCTGAAGCACCAGTTCGTGTTCCAAGCAGAATGCAGGCGTGCTGTAAGCGAACCTCATAATAATAAAAAAAATTAACCACAGCGCATGAAAGCGACTACATCAGAAGTTGAAATTGAATTTTCCTAGCTGTCAAAGCTGTTTGACACGAGGAAAAAGAGTGACTTATTATTATCTTGAATGAGGTGCAGGCATCTGCAAAACCGATGGCAGCATCAAAACAGGTAGGTAACGCTTTATAAGGAGGGCCAATAAGCGTGCACCGAATGATATGCAGGAAAATGCCATCAGCAATTTATATTACATAGATAGGGCGGCCGGGAACTTATATTGTGAACTATGCAGTTTTTCAATTTGTTGCAAACAGATGTTGGATAAGAATTCGTCTACGACTGATTTATGCGTCTGCTACGTAAATAGAGCACGACAGCATCAATAGGGTGGTTTTAGTTCGTCGTCATCATGCAAAGCAGCAGCGCTGTAATCGACAGTGATGGTGGCAGCAGCAGCAGCAGCAGCACCAGCAGCACCAGCAGCAGCCTTTGTTTTTGACCAGTTATCATTGGCTGAGGGCCACTTCCTTTACTGGCAATCACAATTTACCCCTGTGGCTTTCGTCTTAATTTAATTAAATATATGAACTTTTTAATAACTGCCAATTTGCTATTGTATCTCGTCACTACTATGCTACTGTAAATTTCACAATGAGTTTCCAATAACAAGGACTCTAAACGACATAAAAAGATAATTTTAAACATACAGTGCTTAATATGCTAATAGTGTTTGATTTTTGCTGCAGCACAGTGCCCTTGGTGTTCGATCAAGGTTATATACCAACACTGAACTTTCAATATATCTTATCAAATGCCACGACTGCAATCATACTGCTGTCACTTTTCAGGGCGATAATATTTTTGACATCCCACAGAAACTCCGTTAACTATATTCAATTGTAGGCACACAGATGCATTTATAAGCACATCACCAAGCGTACACGAGCACACATCCTAAAGTACAGCTCAGTAAGGACGCTACCTGGTAAGTAGTATCTGTTCTAATAGAGCCACTGCCCGTCTACAGGTGAAAATCCTGCAAGCACACATCTCGGAATATTAGCTGAAATTTCAACTGAACGCACTCGTTTCGAAACAGGTTCGAAGATAAGCTTGTCTGGCACGATGAAAATCTGCTCAGCCATCACGTTCCTGGCAATTCTTTGCGGTAAGCAACGTTGAATCCTCTATGTCAGACATGAAGAAAAGACCGCAGAGAACTGTGTGCCGAGAAAAGCGGCAAGTGTTCGTCAACCCTTGTCACTGTCCGCTTGAAACTAGTAACCGGAAACGCAGTATTAGCGAAGCTGGTTACATTAGCGTACTTAGGATTACTATTGTCAAGTTACGCTGTTACATTTACCTCGGGTCAAACTCTTGGCTCAGGAAAGCGACTGCAGGAGGCTATCAAAGCCCCTCCCCCTTATTTCTGAATACATGAACAGAGAAAAAAACACCGTCACAATATCGAATTCAGAAAGTGAGGCAAATATATTTTATGTCGAAGTAGTGTAAGGCCACATTCTAACATGAATTGTAACGAGCATCTCGCATAATTCTCTGCTTTATTTCTCTTTGACCACTACATCTATAGGATTACGAAATAGTGCCAGTCCATGTTCTTTATCCACGAGAAGGTGCCGGGGGCAAAGCTGAAACACATACATGTTTGGGCGAGTCACACACGAAGAAAGTCCGAGCAGAATTCTCCAGCGCATTTTGTCCATGCAAAGATTGCTTACACTCAAATAAAATCAGGTTACCACTAACTCTATTGGTGAGTTCTGACTAGCCACATCACTCCTTAAAAACACACGTTAGCTCTCTTTGAGAGAGTCGCGCATCTAACGACTCTCCAAAGAGAATATATTGATCTCCAAAAGAGAGTTACCGTGGACCTTTAAAGAGAGTTTTACGTGTGTCTAGTCAGGACTCACCCAAACAATAACATGTATTGTGAAAATCAAAGTGTTGTGGAGTCGTGAACAAATATCACTTTACCATGGCTGTTGGAAAAATAATCTACTTGCATTATTTCAGCGTTTGCGGCCATCAACACCGTAAAGGCGGATGCGGGACCAAAACAGTTCCGTCGAGTCGGTGAGTAGAAGGTTCCCTTGTCTTCCAAAAATTTATGTCGCAAAAATTGCCCCTAACCTGCAGTTACCTAGCACAACCTCGTCAGCGTAACGTTAGCATCTCAGAGCATCACAGATTGACATCTGATGGAGTTGCTATCATTGTATGAAGCGGCTCTTGTAATCGAGTACCACTAAGCTACTGAAATGTTGTTTATTAGAACAAGAGAGCTTGACCAGAATGACGGAATTGGGAGCGTGGTACATTAGTTACCGGTGTAATAAATTAAAGTTAGACTGTTCAGCAATATTTTCGAATATTGCATTAGAACAAGAGAGCTCGTCCAGAATTACGGAATTGAGAGCGCGGTACATTAGTTAGCGGTGTGGTAAATTAAGGTTCTACTGCTCAACAATATTTTCGAATACTGCCAAAAGAAAGACGGCATTTTTCTCTTTTAATTCTGATATTCATTTTCAACATATATTTGCGTTGAGTAAGAACTACCAATTTCACTTTATCACTCATCAACTTCTTCAGCGCTATGATGGCTAAATTTGCCAATTTCTGAACGCTCTGTTTCACAGGAGTCACTAAACAAAGGTGACTGTCTATAGGTATTGCCGGAGACATATTGCCCGAACGCCTTTTCCAGACATCCGAAATTAAAATCGCGGAATATTAAATAGTTGTAGCTTTAGGAGTAGTGAGTGGCTGTGAATGCCATTCAATATAGGGTACCACAGCCGCATTTTTGTGTTACCTAATGGAAATAAATGTGATGGAAGAGTGGTCAAGAAAAGGAGACAATAAATGTGAATGAAATCGAAAAGTTCGAACAATATCCAAATGTGAACAAAATGATCAGTAGCAGCAAGAGAGCTACTGGAAGAGGCGTTAGCGAAGCGGCGAGGTTTAGATTATATTTACTTTGGCGATGATTTCAGGCCACCGACAAAGCGCCGCAGAAGCTACGAGTATCATTGCAGCACACAAGACAAACTTCACACGCTGACCACTACCGTAAGATATATTGCTAATAACGCCATGCTATTTTTACAGCCCTCCAGCCAACCAGCCGTTGACCCAGCATGAAAGACTGCATCAGCAGCTGCAAGAGTCACGGCACGCTGGAGGTTTTTGCACGCCAGCATATCTGCACGAGTGCAGCTGCGCGTACTAAAGCTTGATGTTTATCCAGATTATAATAAAGTCGCAGCATATCCACGGAGTGAATGATGATGAGTGGGCGAAGCTGCGGAGGTTCATCGGTAAACCGTGAATCTTCCGTGAATTCTGCCCAGTACATCATCACCGACGTGAGATCGGGCGCGTTTATACTAAAGGTTCGATGAGAGTTATGACAACTTGCAGCTCACTTTAATTTTACATGCTGCGAATTTTTTATTGTCCAACAACGCACAGGAAAAATCTCCCGCCGGCACCACCTTGGAGGTCAAGATCTGGTACTAGCGTTACGACTGGTTACGCACTACGACTACGAGGGACGAACGGGTGCCGCTTTAAGGAGCTTCGCCCCTAAAAATGACTTCGGATATTCGATATGGATTACCTGCAGTCTTCGCACTACATGAGCCTCTCGTGCTACGCATTACTCTTAGACCCCTCAAGGGGCATCTGCGTAGTTTTAGTTGCGTAGCGTTTCTTAGCGAACCAAAAGGACTTTGACAATTTCTATCTATCTATCTATCTATCTATCTATCTATCTATCTATCTATCTATCTATCTATCTATCTATCTATCTATCTATCTATCTATCTATCTATCTATCTATCTATCTATCTATCTATCTATCTAGCAGCCCACATGTTGGCGCTCTCGTGGTCGTCTCCTTAGCTTGGTACATACCGAAATTGGTATAGCAGGACTTGAGTGTATGACACCATTAGCTGGTGATTAACACGATAATCTGGTGATGACATAAGTAACCTGTCTTCCTTGTCGCGTGTGTCATGATATCATTTAGGTCAGTCACGTGCGGCCAGTGTGTTGAAACGGAACGAAAAGCAAAAACGAAAAACGAAAAGAACGATATTTTTGACCGGAGCGAAAACGTAATCGAAACGTTATTATTTCGTTCCGGACCGAAACCGAAAAATCACGGGAAAATTTGGCAACCCGGAACAACTGAGGTCATGCAATGCGAGCAGTTATGCATATCTCAGAGTACAGTAGTAGCGCGTACCCTAGGCAGGAATTCCAAAGCAAAGATATGTTGAAATCGTGCAAAAAACGAAGACAGTGGCAACCAGATATATTTATATTAACGCTAGTCGACTTTTCCGCGCCTGTCATGCAGGCCAGCGTGGAGAGGGCATTGTTGGCGATCAAGTTTGTTACAGCGAAAGCTGTTATGAGATCACAACATCCGATTTTGGTCCGCCGCCAGCGGTGTCCATAACCGCTATCGCGTGAAATAAGAAAACGATTTGTCAGATCCCACGCCTTGTGGGAATCGGTTTAACGCGAATCAATTAGCGAGTAGTTGTATGTCTATGCTGCATTTTTTTTTACTTTGATCCAAGCTTTACGAGTTGGAGCGACGTGCTTTGTGCATATCGTGGCCTTACCAGGCACGTCCACTACACTGGCGTTTAAAGGGTAACTTAATGAGCACAAACGTGAGTATCATCAAACGAAGGGCACTTTACGGTGCGATGATGTGAATATCATACGTAACTTTCGTTAGCGTATTCCTCCGGGGTCGATCAACGCTTGAATATAGCTTGCTAAATCATAGGAATGGAAATGTAATGTTTATTAGACTTCTATAAAATCGGAGCCAACCTGTAACCCAATTGACGTTAACCCGGCATTACGCTCGTATCATAGAAGTACACATGTAATATTTAATTTTTTTAATTAGTAGCCAGTATGCAATCGGAATTGACGCTGCTGGGACATTACGCCTGCACAGGGTCATTTTCCAAACAGTTTCAATACATGTCATCGCTCAGTAATTAACACCTGACTGCCACTTAAGGTGCTTGGGTTCGATTCCTGCTGGGATACTGATTTTTCTTCTTTGCATTCGTGAGTTCAACGCTGCTGATGTGAGTTTTTCTTTACGCTTTCGCATTTAAATTACCAATTTCTGTTCTCGCTGTTCCTGGAAAAATATGAACTGTCAGTCACCCGTAGCGCATACCCACTCACCGTTGCCCGTGGTAAACGGGTATGTGTCACACGCGTCGGGAGGAACGGGTTTGACGACGTACGCAACAGGATTTTGCCGTTATTCATGCCATGACCAGAGAGTCACATTCGCCAAACCATCTTACCCTCCCATGCCATTTTTGGTCGACACCAAGCTAAGGAGGCGATCACGATCGAGAGGAGCCGGACGTAGGTGGCTAGATAGATATATAGATAGATAGAAACGCGCGAACTACCTTGGGTTCGCCAAGAATTGCCCCGCATTTAAAATTAAATGAGAAATAAATTTTTAGGATCGGATGGGATTTTAACCCGCGCCCTCTGCGTCGCAGTCAAGTCATCACAGCGCAACACTGGTGCTTCCAACACCTTCGCAAAAATAGTCTATACAGGCGTCATGTCGCGTAAGTAATCGTGTTAACATATGTAATATACCGTGTCAGAACAGTAAAATAACAGAGTTTGAGAACTGGGGACCCAAGAAGCTGGGTCCCCAGCTGCGTTAGGTAGGGTGCTCTTGCGTTCAGGGGAGCAGCAGAGTTTGAGAACTGGGTCAAACGCAAGCTGCAATCGGCCAAACGCACGGGGCGCCACAGGTGGTGAAATAAAAATCACGCCAGATGCGGGCCATGCAGCGTCGTGGCCCGCGCGGCGTCTGCGCAGTCTCACGGCGACCCCAGACGCCTTGGGGTCCCGTGCTAGTTTTCGATTTTTGGGTCTTGGGCCAACGCGAGCGCGAAAGCCCAAGAGTGGCTTGGGTTCTGCGCATGCGCCTTGGCGGCTCGCAAGCTCCTTGGGTCCCCAAGCTCCCTGGGGCCCCAATTCTCAAACTCTCTCGTCACACCATGCGAATTGCGCAACGAGTCGTTCGCTGAATGCTTCCAACTTGTTACAAAGGGCTCAGCCATAATTCTTGATCCTCATCAGCCACAGCATAAAGTGCACATAATGCCTTACAGATGTGTAGCAGGTACCACGATTATTCTAAGAATGACAAGAAATGGCATAGTGCGTGCCTCGCTCCTTCATAAAAAAATCAGAGCATATCCACGGAGTGTATGATGATGAGTGCGCGAAGCTGCGGAGGTTCATCGGTAAACCGTGAATCTTCCGTGAATTCTGCCCAGTACATCATCACCGACGTGAGATCGGGCGCGTTTATACTGAAGGTTCGATGAGTTATGACGACTTGCAGCTCACTTTAATTTTACATGTACGCTGTGAATTTTCATTGTTTAGAAAACCATTGCTTTAGAAAACATCTGGCGTCTTTCGTTAAGCAGCTGGCGTCTTTTCGTTTTGCTTTAGAAACATGTGGCGTTCTTTCGTTTTGCTTTTAGAAAACATCTGGCGTCTTTCGTTGGTTTATTTCATCAATCAACGGCGTTTTGAACAAAATTTTTATTGTTTAATCACGCACAGGAGAAATCTCACCAGGCACTACCTTGGAGGTAAACAATGGCTGCTAATGGGAATGAGAGACAGAAGAAGTCGGCTTTTAGCTAACACTTACACTTGTACTTTTACTAACGTTTCCTACTGGAACATGCCAATGGCTGCTAATGGGGAATGAGAGACAGAAGAATTCGGCTTTTAGTTAACGCGCACGCTGCGAATTTTTTATTGTTCAACAACGCACAGGAAAAATCTCCCACCGGCACCACCTTGGAGGTCAAAGCGTAAGACTGGTTACGCACTACGACTACTACGACTACGACTACGAGGGACGAACGGGTGCCGCCTTAAGGAGCTTCGCCCCTAAAATTACGGTGACTTATGGCGTGGTGTGTACATTGCATAGACATGCCGTGGTGGTTAGTTTGTATTAGTTTCCTTATATGAGTCTACAAAGGGCTCTAGAAAGGCCGCTCTTGGAGCTTTCCCTTTGGCTGTGCTGCGTGTCCCGCAACTCACACATCCAATGTTTTTGTGATGTTAACCTCAAACTCTTCGCATAAGAAACCGTTACGAACCGTTCTGGAACATTCTTTTTTGGTTCCGGAACAGAAACGGAACGGAACATTTTGTTGTGGGACGAAAGTAAACCCGAAACGAAAAACATTTCGTTCCGACACTACGTGCGGCACATGCTATGGAGGTATGCACCACATGTTATTAGGCGAAAGCGTTAGATTCTTCATCAAAGACGAAATTTGACCGTCGGCGTCTTGCGTCCTGCGGCGTCGGGGACGAGTGATGCAAAAAATCATCATCACGTGATGAGGTAAGCACATGACGTCTAGATGACGTCACAAATTTTGGCATGACGTCACATCTTGTGACGCAACGTGAAATGAGGCCGCCATCCCATAGCATCGTAGCTTGTTGAAAGGTGGGCTTTTCACGGAGGCAGTGCAAAACCACGCTAGGTGTACGAAACTTTCGGGGGGGCCCGCCACAGTGGTCTAGTGGTTATGGCGCTCGACTGCTGACCCGAAGGTCGCGGGATTGAATCCCGGCCGCGGCCGTTGCATTTTCGATGGAGGCGAAAATGTTTGAGGCCCGTGTACTTAGATTTAGGTGCACGTTAAAGAATCCCAGGTGGTCGAAATTTCTAGAGCCCCCCACTACGGCGTCTCTCCTAATCATATCGTGATTTTGGGACGTTAAACCCCACATAATAATAATAATAATAATAATAATAATAATAATATTATTATTATTATTATTATTATTATTATTATTATTATTATTATTATTATTATTATTATTATTATTATTATTATTAATAATAACTTTCGGGGGGTGGCGGAGCAGGATCAATATGTGAACTGAGAAGAAAAGAGAAGTTAGCTTTCGCCTTCGAGTCGCCTTAGGTGAATGCATAAGGGACCCCGTCATTCATTTCTTCCTGTATAAACCCCGACTTCGGAAAAATTAACCCTACAATGTCAAGGAGCCCTCGCCACAGAAGAATGCGGCGCCGCGGTCAGCGGTTTGTTGACGATGGATTATAAATATCCGATGGAAGCAAAGAATTAAAATAAAGGCTCGAGCCGCAATCGAACCCAGGCATTTTGCGTGGCAGTCAAGTATTTTACCGCAGAGCCACTCCAGTGCTTCAAACAGTTTCGAAGGAAAACCCTACCCAAGCGTCGTATCAGGACAATGACAATTGACGAGGCAGTCTCGGCTGTCCGCTCTTATATCAATGTAACGAGCAGTACATATCTAGGACCCGTTAGGCTACAGTGTGGCGTAGCGCGAATACGCTTACGACCGCAGCAATGATATGGCCATCATCGCCCGCAGCGTGTGCTTCATGGCAAGGAATCTGATGCCTGTTCTATAACGGGAGAGCCGACGTTACGTCGCACCATGAGCTGCCCTAGAGGCCAGTGTACTGGCATGCCTGGTAAGCTAGCGATATGGCCCCGCCACGGTGGTCTAGTGGTTATGGCGCTCGACTGCTGACCCGAAGGTCGCGGGATCGAATCCCGGCCGCGGCGGCTGCATTTTCGATGGAGGCGAAAATGTCTGAGGCCCGTGTACTGAGATTTAGGTGCACGTTAAAGAACCCCAGGTGGTCGAAATTTCCGGAGCCCTCCACTACGGCGTCTCTCATAATCATATCGTGGTTTTGGGACGTTAAACCCCAGATATTAATATTATTAAGCTAGCGATATGCACGCAACACTCACTTTACACAAATGACGAGAAAACAAAACGAAGGAATGCCGACAAAAACGAAAATATTTAAAACGGGTTTACTCTTTTTATTTTGGTTGGCGTTTCTTTTTTTCGTTTTCTGAGCAAGCCTCTTCCCGACCAGACGATTCATCGCCTAACAATTGACTTCAATTTACACAAATGCGTCGAACAACCTCGTAACGTTTCGGTGAAACTGAACAATCCGGCAAAGGCTTCTGCTACCTGCATGCTTAGCATGAAACTGATTGCCACAATGCGAGGATTCTGCGGCTTTTTCCTCTCTCTAGTGTGTTGCAAAACATTTCTCAAGAATGAACACCCTTTATACGCATAGTGTAGTTTCCTGTGGAGCTACAACCGAAAAGTCTGCCATTTCTATGTTGTGCAGAATGTGCTGACACCATCACAATCTATCCCACTGATTACAGAATTTTAAAGGACTTGTGTTTATAAACCAAACAAAAACAATCATATTTACAATTACAATAATGTCCGGGATTCTACGTGCCAAAACTACGATATCATTATGAGGCACGCCGTAGTGGAGGGCTCCGCGAATTTCGACCATCTGGTGTTCTTTAACGTGCACTGACATCGCACAGTGCACGGGCCTCTAGCATTTTGCCTCCATCGAAATGCGACCGCCCCGACCGGGATAAAAACCGCGACCTTCGGGCCAGCAGCCGAGCACCGTAACGACTGATCGAATGCGGCGGACCACTGATGTTTATGAAAACCTGTTCAAATATGTGTGCAGATATATTTCAGAATGTTCACGTGAGTGTGAGTTCAACGCACAATAACTGAAACTATCGGACGTGAAAAACAGTCAACATCGCTAACACGTGAACTGCAAACCGGAATGTCTATTTTGAACGTTCAACTTCATATGTTCATGACGAACACTCTTGAAATTATACAATTGTATGAATAAAGTATTAACTAATAAAAAAGTATGCTGATGAGTCAGTCGCAAAGCGTGCCCATTGCTGTCGCATATGCTTAAATGTTGCTGCCGTACCTGCAGTAATCGAAGCTTCTGAACTGTTCCTGTGCGGCTCCGGGATCGGAAAAAAAAAAATATATGAAAAAGGAAGCGCCTACCATCACCCCTCCCCACCCTTGGCACATGTCCAAATTAAAACGAAAGCTAACCAGCACACACAAACGTCACACCTGTACACGTGTGCGGAGAAATAATCTGGTCTAAGTTCCCACGTAATGTCTGGTCTAAGTCTGGTAATGTCTGGTCTTAATTTGCTCTAAGTTCCCACGTAATGCCTATAGTGACAGCGCAGCGAGCCATCTGCGGCAATATTTGGAAACCGTACCGAAGCCCAAGTTCTACTGCGTGCGACTTGCGTATGCAATATATTCCGGTCACGGCCATGGCAGGACTAGAGAAGTGACACGTCTCGACTCTGATGCCGAGGCGACTAGAAACACGCAGGCTAACAAAGCGCCGAAGAGAGTCGCACAATGCCGCGTAGAAACCCTTGTTAAAACTACGAGGTCCCGCAGGGTGGTAGAATGGTGCTAGCCAGTATTGATTCGACCTTTGTTGAAGCCTGGCCATCAGCCGCTGTTTATTTCAGTTACAGTAAAAAAGCAAATTAGTGTGCGATATGAAATGCTTACACGTTTTCTATGTACATTATTCATTGAAGGCCCTACCACGTAGAAAGCACTTCCGAAATTACAAACTAGGCGGCAATTGGTTTCAAAATTGTATAAAAGACTAAATACTGCACAAAATGATTAACATCTGTTTCAATAATTTCATCGGAAATATCAGTAAGCGTACGATTCCAAACATTTTAGGAGTGTTTCTAGGCGGTGAATGAGTTATTATGAGCCCTCATTTACGGTGTCACTCTTTCAGCTCTATTGCCAAATCCCGCAGCTCCATTTTCGCTGCCAGTGGTGACAATTGTTCAAGCGATTCAGACGGCGAAGAGGTACAATCTGACAGCAGAAAACTAGTTCATTACTGGCATCATATGATGTGTTGCCTAATATTTGTACAACCTCAGCTTGAGTACGCAGCATTCATTTGGTCTCCCCATCAGAAATATTTAATCGAAAAACTCGAATCTGTACAAAATAGGGCTGCACGTTTCATTTCACATTGTTATGACTATAACACAAGCATTACACAAATTAAACTCGACTTATCGCTTCATGGTTTGCATGATCGTTGGGATATTGCCCTGCTATCGTTGTTTTATAAATACATCTATAACAGAGCGTCATCATTTTTGCAACTTGAAACTCCGCAATATAGGTCACAACGTTTATACAATCACTTTAATTTCATGCGCATTTACGGGAAGACTATTTCATTTAACTGTTCTGCTCTTCCAACAGCTATTCGCCTGTAGAACGACCATCTAACACCATAGCTTCCATAAGTAACAAAGATAACTTCAAGCATCCACTTACCACGCATTTCTTAAAATAATGCTTGATACCATGCCTAATACATTGTTCTTTTCATAGCCTCATTGTTATTTTTGAGGAATTCTACGTTACGTGTTTTTTGTAATAGCCATGTTATGTCGCGTTCGCTCTTTAATTATAGTGCTCGTATTTTAAAGTGCCACATTTTGTTGTTTAAATGTGCTGTCGTGATTGAAACTGTATTTTTTCCTTGCCTCTCTTTATTGTATAACGTAATGATCACTACGTTCCCGCATATGTAACTGTAACATTTTTTTTGTTCTCATTTTGTTATGTATTTTTACCCGTTCATTTTGTACACTGTTCGAGTGCAACATTTTCTTGTATTACCCCCCTAAAAATGCCTCCAGGGGCATGTAATGTACTTTTAAATAAATAAATAAATAAATGAATAAAGAATCAACATCATTGTCATCAGCCTGACTACGCTCACTGCAGGGCAAAGGCGTCTCCAATATTCCGCCAATCAACCCGGTCATGTGCTTGCTGCTGCCGCGTTATACCCGCAAGCTTCTTGATATCATCTGCCAGCCTAACTTTCTTCTGCCGCTCGCGCATTTGCCTTCTCTTGGAATCCAATCGGTTACTCTTCATGACCAGTAGTTATCATCCCTATGCGCTACATGCCCTGCCCATGTCCATTTCTTCTTTTTGATCCCTAAGATGTCCTTAACACCGGTTAGTTCCGTGACCCCCTCTGCTCTCTTCTTGTCCCTTAAGTTTACACCTATAATCTTACTTTCCATTGCACACTGCATAGTGCTGAGTTTAAGTTGAACCCTCTTTGTAATCCACCAGGTTTCTGCTCTGTAGGTAAGTACCGGTAAGATGCAGCTCTTCTATACCTTTTTCTTGAGTCATAGTGGTAAACTACTATTCATGATTTGAGAATGCTTGCCGAAGGCGCTCCATCCCATCTTTATTCTTCTAGTTATTCGGCCTCGTTGTTCAGCTCCGCGGTTACTACCTCTCCTAAGAAGACGTATTCCTTCACAAATTCCAGTGCCTCCCAACTTATAGAAAAGCGCTGTTCTCTTCCGAGGCTGTTGTACAGTACTTTAGTCTTCTGCATAGTAATTTTCAGACCTACCATTCTGCTTTCCTTGTCCAATTCAGTAATCATGAGTGGCAGTTTCTCCCGTGAGTTACTCATCAATGCAATATCTTCAGCGCATCGCAATTTACTAAGGTACTCTTCATTACCTCGTAACCCTAAATGTTCCCAATGTATAGGACCCTCAAAACCTCCCTTATGCCCGCGATGAATTGCACCGGGAAGATCCCTGCCTTACACCCTTCTTTATCGAGATTTTCCCGCTTACTTTATGGACGACTATGATGGCTGTGGAGCCGCTGTAGATTCCTTCCAGTATGTTTATATACGGTTAGTCGATGACCTGATTCTACAGTGCCGGCATTACTGCTGATATCTCGATCGAATGAAATGCCTTCTAACAATATATGAAGGTTATATCTAGGGGTTGGTTATATTCTGCGCAATTATCTATCGCCTGATTGATAGTGTGAATGTTGTGAATTTTCGAGTAGCCTGTACGAAATCCTGCTTGGT
The DNA here is from genome assembly GCF_013339695.2 of Rhipicephalus sanguineus. NCBI lineage: Eukaryota > Metazoa > Arthropoda > Arachnida > Ixodida > Ixodidae > Rhipicephalus > Rhipicephalus sanguineus. The sequence continues at coordinate 124,200,402 of NC_051183.1, read as the reverse complement.
CCTTTCGTTGATTGAATTCTATTGTTGTCTTTATTCTATTAGCTACTATCCTTGTAAATAGCTTGTAGACAACAAACAGTAAGCTGACCGACCTGTAATTTTTGAAGTCCTTGACGTCACCTTTCTTATGGATCAAGATGATATTAGCACTCTTCCAAGATTCTGGTACCCTCACCGTTAAGAGGCTTTTCGTATACAGGGTGGCCAGTTTCTCTAAACCCATCCGTTCACCGCCTTTCAACAGATCTGATGCTACCTGATCCTCACCAGCGGCTTTGCCTCTTTGTATTCCCTCTAAGGCTTTCTTGACTTCCCATGCCGGTATTGGTGGGATGTCAGCTTCCTCTGGGCTATTACCATAGGCGTGCGCACGGGGGGGAGGGGGCAGGGGGGCGGCGCCCCCCCCCCCTGGTCACCTAAGAAGGGGGGCGTGAAATCTGCCCACACATTGACTTAATATGGGGGGCGCTGCGATGAACTTTCGACACCCCCTGATGGGGAACCCTGCGCACGCCTATGGCTAACACTACTTCTTACATGATCGCTCTGGCTCTGTAGGTGTTATACCAATGATCCACAAGTGATACTGCAGGTTATTTCTTTAAATCTGTGCAAGTCGCATCGAGACGATAGATTATGCTTTCATATAGCAGAACTCATATTGACAAGCTGAATACACTACCCTAGACTAAAAGATGATACTAAAAAGTCCCAAAAGTTTATAGAGTGTAAACCCTTCACTAGGAGTACCTTCATAGATGTAATGTGCCCAAGTTACGATGTATGCTATCGGCACGTCTTCGTTCGTGATTCTTCGCATTCCTGATAAAAATATTTTTTTTGAGATAGATGCAGTATCGGCCACGTTACTATTTGGGATTTTTCCACGGCTCATTGTGCTCGAAGCACGAAAAGGCCTCACGGGGCGTGTATGGGCAGAACGCAAACACTTGGACGAATATTCAACGCGAGTGCTAGGAACCAGCAGCAATAGAGTTTCCTACAATTACCTAGAGGGAACTCGGGCGCTGCAATTGTTCAGCCACCATGGAAATGATGGGTAGTACACGGATTTGTCTAGTCGTTCTGCTTACGGCTTCGAACGCACTTGTCGCTTTGTTCATTGCTGTGTTTTGGCGTTCGTTTCGGATAAAAGAAGGGGCTGTTGTGAACTTCGTGAATAATTGGCGAGCCTAAAAAGCTTAATGTGAAGAAGCGAAACCTCTGACTATTGCTCAACTTCGTTTTGCGACAAAGCGGATACAGCGACGTGGAGCCAAACGAAGCCGAATGAACGACGTTTAGACAAATCCGTGTACTACCCATCATTCCCATGCTGGCCGAAGCACCATGCGTTGCAGCTCCCATAAATACTAGCACCAGAGTTCCCTCTAGCGTATCTATAGGAGACTCTAAGCCAGCAGCAACCTTTATAACTACAGCAGGGAGTCTACCCCAATTGCACTCGTTGTTATCCCCTACGTTTCTGCTTTCAAACGCACCTACGACTACGGACAACGCGAGGAACCACCGATTCCGGCGAAACAGATTCCTGCTGCTGTTAAAGACCCTTGGATCCTGGTACACATTCAACGATGACAGAAGGAGACAGTGGTATGGTGTGAAACGTATTCTCACGCGTCACTGAGGCAAGAGTGCTGCCCTTGACGGAATTCAATACCTGACAGCTGCAGAGTAAGAAATCTCCATCAAAGCTTGAGGCAATCAGCTACATTCGCAAAGCACCAGAAACCATAAACGCCATCGGCGGAAGGCTTTTGGTCATCGCCTGGCTTTACTGCTATCTGGCGGACAAGGAAGCATTTGACCCGTGGTGGTCGTGTTGCCTCAGTGGTAGCTCCACTACGGAGCCCGACCACTTGAAACTTTACGAAGTTGAAGTTAAAGTTTATTGCCACATGGTTACAATACATGAATAAACAGCAAGGATGGTGGGATAAAAGCTGCATATAGGCAGCTTAACTGGTCCCACCTCCCCGTACAATAACAGCAGCAACATGACAAGTATTCGCACTTATTGCAATATTGGATACGGCGACCACACGTAATGCGAGAAGATTGAGCGCGAAGGCGCCTTGTACGTTTGCATTATAACTACGCATGTGACAACAAAGTTGGTGAACCACAACGTGATATTTTTGTGCACGCAAAATTCGCTACAGTACGTCTTCGTCCGCTTCGATGGAAATAGGCCCTTCGATGCCTTTATTCGTGACTTAGTTTTCAAGCATTTAGTCTTTATGGTCACAATTACACATTTTTCAGCACATTTGAGTATATCGTGAAGTTATGCATTCATAAATGTGTTCCTCTCAAGACCAGTCAGTCAAGAACTCTTTTGATATGTCGTGAGGAGTTTAAGCCGCCGGGGTATCCACGGGAGACACCATAGCAACCGGTACCGTAGGCGATGCCCGAGTCGGGGCGGGAACGTGGTGGCGTTCCGCCAGTTATTGGGCCTTCTGGACTGCCTTGAGTTGGTGGTGGAGCTCGGAGCTCCTGAGTTCCTCTTCGCAGGCGGACTCACCGGTCAGACGTTCCTGAGGTAACGCGGGACATTGTCAGAGCATGGCGAGAGTGAACAATAAAAATATTTTGTGTAATCAGGGTATTGCGGAGTGATGTCTGAGTTGTAATGGCTGAGTCGCGCTGTCATGCGTACGATGTCGTTTGTAGCATGAGAAAGGCTACCGCTTGCGCGCAATCGAGCATTGTGTGTGGTATGTGGTGTTAGCTTCTCTTGTTATGAGAGTGAGAAGTGATTTCGTGGAAGGTGAGTAAGGGGTCGTTGAACTGTATGTCTGGGCCCAGCTCTTCGGTGCTGATTGATCAAAAAAGGAAAATCGGGGATTCCATTGATGAATCGCAGGTTGCTGGTAACTTCCCGTCGCGTTCTTCGTCTGCGCCGTTTGAAATAGACAGGTAATTCACACGATGCCAGTCGCTTTAGTACTGCTGCGATAGATCTGCATAAAAAAATGGAATGTGCTAAGAACTTTCATTTTCAAGTGGAACTTCCTGCATTATTACAATCTTACCCTCGCAAGCGCTGGTCTTCTATAAACCCTTCATACGTGATGCATGGCTGTTTCAGACCCCATTAAAATATCCAATGTGTTCAATATCTATTTTCAATCAGTGATCGCGCACAACAATAATGCTCTACCTTCGCCCACAAGTTCTAATCCATAGCTGTAGATCGGCGATCTGTTAATTAGTACAAATAGCATCTTAAACTTGATTACCAAGTTATACACGAAGAAGCGCACTGACCCCGATAGTATTCCAAATAGCTTTCTGCTGCGATACGCTCCCTGCAGTTCACGTTATTTGGATATGATTTTTCACAAATTCTTGTCTTCAAGTGCAGTCCCCGAGTCCGAAGTTACCTAAGGTTCTGCTCTGCATAAATCAGTCAACAGACAACTCCTCTCTAACTATAGACCCATATCACTTACTTGCAATCCCGGAAAGTTGCTCGAATACATCGTTCATAAACATATGACTGATGTATTCTAGCAGCTTTTAGTTTCTTGAATTGAGTTTCTCGAATCGAAATAATTGAGTTGCTTGAATCGAATAATCTTCTGTCCAGCCTACGACACGAATTTCTTCGCGGCTTGAGCACAATAACACAACTCGTGGAATTTTCACATGATATTGTTCGTAATTCGGACATTGGTCAAATTGATGCAATATTTACAGATTTTTCGAAAGCTTTCGATACCGTTATGCACAACAAGCTTCTAGATAAACTGGATGTAATTTTAAATAATCCGCCATTGACCAACTGCATAGCAAGCTTTCTCAACTCGCGTTCTCCATTCGTTTCATTCAATTCCACTTCGTCCTCAGCAGTCAAAGTTACGTCTATTGTCTTACAGGATCAGTTCTGGGTCCCTTGTTATTTTCAATTGTTATAAATGACCTTCCCAGCAATATTAGGTTCTAAGTCCATCTATACGCGAACGTCTTTGTATTTTATCAGGTAATTAGTTCTGCTAATGATCACGTCATACTACTAGATTTCTTCACGCAGTTTTGTTCCCTGTGCTCGGATTAGCAGATGCACATAAACTTTAAAAAATTACAGCATATCCACGGGCGAATGATGAAGAGCTTCGGCGAAGCTCCTGAGGCAATCATGGTCTCAGAATTCGCTTCTCGTTGAGCCCGTTTCGCAGCGGCGTCCTTGGCGCGCACCGTCACGGGATCCGCGTGGCTGCCGCAGAGCGAGCGCCCGGCGCTGCGCATCGCCCATGCTCCGCCAACGATCCAACACGTACGGCGACGATCCAGGAGAATGAGAGGCGCTCGCTCCCCGCGCATCCCCGCGCAGACCGTGCAGCAGCCAATCGGAGAGCAGCGGCACTTCCAGCGCCCACACAAGCGCCATATTGCACACAATTCTATTGAACCAACGCCATCTAGGAAATGAGACGAGATATGGTGATGACGACACAGATTGTGTACAGTGCAGTCTAGAATTTCGTCCCTGAACTGCAGTTTGTATGTACTTCTATGAGACAACGCCATCTATTGCATCATACGGGAGATCCGTTTACGCCGGACAACGGAGACGTGACAAGGTTAGACTAAGAGGAGCTACGCCCCTAAAAACCGTAGTTTTGTCATTCGCAAACTGCCATTCTCCATCGCATCATGCGTACGCTTTCGGCAACATAGCAGTTCCCCGGGCACATACGTACAAATACATAGGCGTTATGTTCACACACAATATCGAGGTGTCCCATCACAAGGATTACATTACATCTAAGGCGTCAACATTAGTTTATTTAAGACGTACGTCATCTACATGCCCAAAATGCCCCAAATTGCTAATGTACAATACGCGGATTCATCATATATTAGAGTACGATTCGTGCGTATGTAATTCATATAAAGTGTGTGACATGAATAAAATTTAGAGTGTCCAAACGAAGGCTGTTTGTTTCATTTTTCATCGCTATTATCGTGATTTTTCATGTTCATCTGCATTGACATCTTCGAAGTTAGCGCCAATATGCACCAGGCGTGACATCGACTCTGAAACTTGTGCAGTCATTTGTTCACTCGTCATGCTGGCTATGTAATGATAATTTGATCGTTTATGCTAGAGCTCTGCCAAATAGACGTTCTAACAATGTTAACCTAATGCGATTTTTTTTCGTTTACTAACATGTTCAAACACAGTTTTTTTGCCGAGATTTATTGATTACTGGAAAAATCTACCTGGTTCGATTCGTGAATTGAACGCATCTGGTTTTTTGGAGGGACAAGTATTATAATAATGTTCCGTTTCTCTCATTTTGTACCCAGTTGTGCTCAGGAGGTGACGATATCTGTTCTTGTTGAAGCACTTGTGATATTGCTGTTTAAACTATTTCCTTTTGTATTTGTGTATCCCACTCCTGCAATAGCCGTGCTTTATGCTGCAGTATCTGAAAATAAATAAAAATATTTAAATAAAGCCTTCGGTCAACACCTCAAGAAGATACCGTCCGGACCGTTTAAGTACCTAGGCTTCGCAATTGACAAAGCTCGCATGAATTAGCTGACGTCGCCACATAACACACAGCCGAAACGACATGCTGCTCGAATAATTAGTAATATTGACGACGTGCCGACGACATGACTGGCCTCTTACCATGGGAGCCGACAGAAATGTTTGTAAAATACACCCTTGTCTTACTACATATAAAAAAACGCGAAGACAATTCATTTCATGTTGCATGCGGTGAGCATCGAGTGTCTGTGCTTACTGACACGGTTGAAGTGATATACTTGAAAGACGTGGTGCAAGGTTACCAATGAAAAGACAAAATTTCGTCCTACTCGTGCGCCATGTAACGTTGCGCCACGTCCCAACATAGAGCGTTTGAAGTGAGATTTCGACAGGCCAGGGTTAAGTACTAGTGTCGACATTTCCGATTCAACCGGTGCAGCACTGTAATATTCAATGAATTCAGTTCAATAGAATGCTGGCTCAGATGCTAGGGATGTTAGCAGGCGTGCTTGAAAAATCGAGAGCTCTTCGATTATAGGCTGACTTGAAATCAAGGGCCGAATAAAATGTGTTATGGCCGCTTGTCCCGCACGGGAAAAACAAGGCTGCTGGCAGAGTTACCCGTTACTTTTTAAATTATTGCGAGACATACCTCTGCGATATGAGATTGACTCAGTGATCAACCTTATTGTTTGAAATGGGTACTGCAGGGTAGAACAGTTCAGAAGAGTTATCAATGACCAATGTCAGTGCTTCGAACTTGTGAAAAATACCCTACACAAGCGTCATGACAGGACAACGCCAACTGTAGTCAGAATGCTGGCCATCAGCTATTATATAAATGCAATAAACATTTCATATGCACACCGCCTACGACAGCCAATACGCCTACGACAGCCATTTCTGATATGCACATCATCTAATTAAAATTGCATTACATAGTTATATTCAAGAAACAAGGGCAATTTTAAGGGCTCGTTTTCCTTTCTCAGGCACAATAATAATGAGAACTGACCAACAATAATACCATGAAATGCATAGGGGCTGCTATTTGCAGTAATCATGATATAATTGTGAAGAAAGTAGAGTGGGCGTAAAGGTAACTTGCCGCGGGCAGGAACCGAACCGGCTACCTTCGAATAACGCGTCCGATGCCCTACAAATTGAGGTACAGCGGCGGTAATCGCACCGTGAACTTCATTGGGTATAGCTGCATTTAAAGTTGGGAGTGTTAGTCGACGCCGATCGCAGCCATGGCGGCGAGTGTGGGACTCTTTTTTTCCGCCTGCTGGCGTCACGTAGCAGGTAATCTTTTTACGATCTGGCAGCTGACCATTAATTCCTCGCGTACTACCTGAAGGCATCAAGTCCGCCAGAACGAGACCCTCGCTATGAATGAACGAAAGAAGGGAAGCTTTAAGGGCTCGTTTTTATTTGTTAGGCACAGTATTAATGAGAACGAACAGACAATATTGCTAAGGAATTTATAGGGGGTGTTATTAGTTGCAATTATCAGATAAATGTGAAGAAAGTAAAGTGGACGAAAAGATACTTGCCCCCGCAGGGACCGAGCCTGCAGCCTTCGAATGGTGGATTATGTGCAGCCGTGGTAGTAGAACGCCACCGTAGCGCAAACGTCCTTGGGACTTTTGTGCTCTGGTGGCGTTGTACAGACACTCACTACATGCGCGACTGGCGTCGGCTCGGGCGTATGCTGGCGCACATACGAATGAAAGGTCGAGCATGAAGATTCCATGTATATCGCGCTTCTACAAATATCTGTCATAGTGTTTCGGGCAACACTTGCGCTGACGGCCATGCGCAGACACATATGCGTAATTATTCTTGTTCAGAATCAAGGCGTGCTCCCTCAGTCTATCATTGCGTGACGGTTTGTGCATGTGGGCGCTTCGTCTCCTACGTCTGCACGTGCGTTTCAATGTCCTCGCCATCGCCTTCGCCATCATTATCGTCGTCTTTGTTGCCTTCGTCGAACGAAGACGACAATAGTTTGCATGCAGAGCTCACAGCCATGACTGACGTAGCCACTCACTTTTACTTTGACCCGCTGGACAGCAGCGGCTAGGAAAATAACACCGACAGCGAAAGGGAGGGAGATTTGCAGCAAGACCTGCGTGTCGGAAACGTTCAATGGTAATAATGGGAAGATAGAACTCAGTGTTAGTCGTAGTTACGGGCACGGCATTTAGCAAAGATGTGCTGCGTTTGCAAAGTATTTCATGCATATATTTTTATGAGGCAACGCACTAGAAAAAGACAGACAGAAAGAAAGAAAGAAAGAAAGAAAGAAAGAAAGAAAGGAAGAAAGATAGAAAGAAATATAGAAATAAATAAATAAATAAATAAATAAATAAATAAATAAATAGGCTGTGGATACCATGTAGTACATTTTATTCGCCGGCATGCTAGCTAAATGTGCATTTTATCAGAAATGTCTCCAAACGTGGTACAAAAGCTGCTGTAAAAGCTATTTATATGCTTAATATGATCTGCGTTTATGAGCTGGATGCCTTGTGTTGGTTCATGAATGTTCGTAAAGATTACCTATGATATGCTTAATTGGGAATATATCAGTGGTGAGATCAGTGCACATGCGGAACGCCGCATCGTGATAATTGCTGGGGCTAGTGCGGACGCTACAGGGCGATAGTGACCAAGCTCAAATGGATGTGCTGTACAGACGTGGAGCGTGTCGACGCACTTAGAGGCGGGGATGAATGCGTCACCCTACATGCCACCTTTGTTCAACCGCGCTTGTAGATACACGCAATTCATGTGGCTTACTATGCGCATAAGGAAGATCGCCCGACACTTGTGGAGGCTCCATAATTCAGTGGTATGTATGAAGACCTTTTCTACAATGCAATGGAAGCAGAATAGTGCGTTAGCAGGTCATTCATATTGGTACTGAGCGCAAACACTAGACTGAGCACACAAGAGAGGACAACGACGCAACGCAATTATTCGAAAGGGTGCACACATATATGTACCGACGAAATAAACCAAAAACAGTAAAAATTACACGAGTTTGAAAAAACAAACAAAAAGCACAAAAATGTGCGAAGATGCGAACATAATACGTCAGCCACATGCAGTATGACTGCCCACGTCCCTACATCACGCTAGAAGCCAAAGTTCCTTATCGGAAAGGTGCAACGACGGCATGCTTACGCATCCGCAACCAGACCGCGTGATCTCCTCCGCTTCGATTATTTGCCTCGCCATTTGATTCGATCTACTCGCGGAGACAACAGGACCTTCAAAGATAGGCTTGCGTAACCGATAGAGCGAACGAGAACGAATGAGAGCGAACACTGAACGCAGCGAGCTTTTTTGTTTGCATCTGCAACGCCTCGTTCCTGCTCGCACTTCTTGTGACAGCGCAACGCATGCCTCTCGCGCAAGGGCCCGGGAAAAAGGGTTCACCTGCGAGGCTTGGGAAAAGAAGACGAGCACAAGACTCCGAGTAAAGCTCCGAGGGACGCGTCGCGAAGGGCTGCAAAGGAAATACCAAAAAACAAAAAAAAAACAAAAGCAAATTGACGCTCGGCGATCCAGACGCATAATTACAGACTTGTAATGGTGTTTGTTTCTAAATCTTAAAACATCTGACATTACTGCTCGTCGTAAAAACAAGAAAATTTTGTTCTGAGTGGCAAGAACATTGAAGTACTTCTTCATCCGAACGCATGTACTGCAAAAAGCCTCGCTAGCTTCCAAACCGCTGCACGTGATGTGTACAGTGGAGCCTGCAATGTACAAAGTGGTATGCGTAGCACTCGACTGCTAGCTGCTTCGGCGGAAATATGTAACGAATGTTACATTGCCACAACTGCGGATAGCCAGAACGATAAGCACGGTCGGTCTTGCCCCAACACGAAGCTGCGCTCAGAATTCGAATGCAGCAGTATCGTAATCATCGGTCAAAATTTTCCGTGCCTGCTAATGTCTTAGCATCCACATATTTGTACCGAAAAATCCGTGTGCGGGCAAGCCTTTCCTCTAGGCATTGTGAACAGGACTACTCTCGGTTCCCGTCGCGGGCGGTGAGGAATCAACAGATCATGGATGCGAACATCCGGGTTGGTACGACGACGTCAGCCAGCAGCGGTGTTCTCCAAATGGACAGACGCAAGTGCAAGCAATCAGCACGACGTGCGCCGAACACAAAGCCAATTCAGGACACGCGACTCTTGCGTGACCCTGCTAACGTTGACATCGCGAAACTCGCAGCTGTAAAGGAACTACATTCCGCTAGTAACGGCGAGCTCTCGCAGATCAACGAGCAGCATGAGCAGTAAATTCCAACAGAACATATCGCAGAGTACTATACAGCCATAGCGGAGTATCAAGACGAAGCAGTCATCATGCGTGCCGAGATACGGCTTTCGGGAACGAGACTCCTGCAAGATTTATGGCGCCCAGTTTGCTGCAGCTACATATCCCAGCGTTCAAAGGATACATCTTTTAGTAGACAGGCTTCCGGGAACAATTTGAATAGGTTATTTATCTGAGCTGCGACATGACACCTATCCATTAAATTCCATTCTCAGTACCTCCTCAGGATCCAATAATGTTCGTTGTCTGTCTGTCTCAAGAATTTTCTATCTGCTGACGCAGCAACAGCAATTTCGGGCTTGCCCACGTCCGAAATGCTACGCCGACGCAATCGCTCTGTTGAAGCAAAGATTCGGCGATGAAAAAATTAAAAAAATGATTTTTCAGCACCGTCTGATGGCACCGAGAAATCATCCAAACGTAAAAACAGCCAAAGACAGCCGTGCTTTGCGAAGATTGTACGATGCCACGCAACTGAACATTTTCTGCTTACGAGCCCTCAATATCCTGACTCTTACATCGGACATTAATAATGTCCGACGAACGTTCCTTAATTTCAACAAATATATTCCCACGGATTCCGATGCACGTATTTCAGGCCTAACTGCATGTCCGTCCTATGTCTAAATGTACAGTTCCGGCAGCCATCGGGCGTCCAACGAGTTAAACATGAAAGACTGCTGCAACTTCCGAGGAATAAGAAGTTGCTGCTGGCACGAGCGGCGCAGTGCACGAGACCCGTTCAGCCTTGCCTGTCTGCCTGCAGGTCAAGGATGAGGTTTCTACCATATTAAAACCTTTGACTTCTCTACGGAAGGCGTTTATCTCTTCAAAAACAGTGCTGAGATAGAGAGTAACATATTGCCACGCCCACTTCTTGTCTTGTTTTGATGTATTCGAGTTTGACCGGCAGGGACGGTTATCAACACTCGACGCTGTCCGAGAAGCAGTGTTCGAGAAGCTTCTCGATTGTAGTAGATCGTTTTGTTAAGATTGCGTCCCGCACGCGAATGTTCCAGCTTTGTCGAGATATAACGCCGCCACCAGTGATATTGCTGGAAAGTTCGATAGCGCCTGTATAAAAGCCGACGCGCTTGGCCGCTTGTGAGTTGATCGACGGTCGACGCTCTGTTCGACGCTATCAGTTTGAATTTCAGTTTCCCGGCCACAAGTTCGGCCAAATAAACAGTTTCATCCCGGACGTGCTGACTGCTGTCTTCGTCGACGTCACGACCACGTGACATATGATTGCCCGTAGCTGCCCTGATACAGGGTGTCTGGCTTAATTTCTGGTGGGAACGATTTGTTGATGCTATATTCTAAACGTCGACAACAATTCAATGTACCGTTACATGGTCCTTTTAAGAAATGCGCATGTTCTTCTTGCCAACTCGTACCGAGCTGGCTACACTCAATCAGTTAATTAGTGGGTTGATTATTGGCGTAACCTGATATCACATAATAGGAACGTTTCATTTTTGAGAGTACGCACGTTCCTTATGCTGTAATCATTCTCCTGTTCAACCCCTGGAAACTGCACTAACGAAAGAAGTAGGAATCAAATGATCAATGCCTAACATAACACGCATTACTCACACGCGATCGTGGACGACATCGTAGCCAGGACTCGTAGCCGATTTGGCCGCCTCAATTAACTTTACTAACTTGTATGTATTAGGCCCTTTTTGCCTTTCGCCAAATGGGAATATGGCCACTATGGCCAGGAACAAACCCGATGCGTCAACCTCGCCAAGCAAACCGCTTAGCCACTGAGAGTGATGGAGGTGAGCCTTGCTTTAAGAAAAGGGGCCTCTGAAAATAAATTAAAAGTGGAAATATATTCATTACAAAAGAGCAGCGAGTGCACGGGAGCACTGCTCGGAATTCATGCTTTGTCTGGCTGTGATTAGCTATCAGTGTTTACTAACGCACGTCTCACAGGAGCGCAATGTCCAGAAAACATTTATGAAACGAAAAAAAAAGACGTACTGACTACGCGCAACTACGATAAGATATGCTTCCAATGAGGAATGACAGACTGTTCCGGCATGCGTTGCGGTGCAGTAGAAACTGCGCTCCGAGGAAACGACAGGGCAGGCCAGGCACCCTGTAAGGTTTCCATTAAGTTATGACGGCGAGAGACTTACACGCACTGGCCACATCTCTCAACAGGGCACCTTATGGGCTACTCGTGCGCTTAAAAAGTGTGCGGACGCTAGAACCCTTTAACCTTGTCGGAAGTACGAATCAGCAAATCGTTAATGAATTGCTCATCAATCTGGAACGCATCGCCCTGGTGTCGCAGCGGCTTCCGTTCGTGGGCAGGCTTTATTGTTGGCTCGCAAAGCAGGACCTCCTGCTATCGTGGGAGGTGTATCGAGTCGACCCGTTCAATGTGACCTTGATCTACTTTGCCCTGCACAACCGCATTGCGAGAGCGCTAGACGATTCAGGTGGTTCCGTGTCGTTTGTGCCACTAATCACCCTGCGTGCCCGCTATGGTTGCATTATGATCCCGGGCATGGTGCCTACGGAAGAGCACCGGGTCGTCTGTTTGTGTGTGTGGCATAATCGCCACTTCGTGGCCGTATGGGCGGCAGAGTCGGTGGGTCGGGTATATCTGCGTTCGGCACTTGCTTCAGCGCTCTGCGGAAATCCCGACGAATTGCGGATTGGTTCCTTCCAAACCCTCTCGAACGCGTATGGCGCAGTCTGGCATTCTGCACTAGATCAACAGGCACCGCGCTAAACCATCAAAGGCTCATGCGCTGTGACGTTCAAGAGCACGAAAGCCTGGAAGGTCCTGACCTACTCGATTCTCAGGTAAGATTGTTTGTGTGGCTTTTACATGCGCGCGAGGAAGGTTAATATTGTATTAAATAGATTTTTCATACTGCAACTGAATCGAGGTGTACCACACCTCAATGAGAGGGGTCGTGCATTGTCCTAACTTGTACTTTTAAAGAAGTGTAGGGCTAGAAGCTGGATGAGCAGGGTGGCTTTTACATGAGCGCGAGAAAGGTTAATATTGTATTAAGTAGATTTTTCATACTGCAACTGAATTGAGGTGTACCACACCTCAATGAGAGGGGTCGTGCATTGTCCTAAATTGTACTTCGTTAAAGAAGTGTAGGGCTAGAAGCTGGATGAGCAGGGGGCGGTGACATACGTCAGGCACACGCGCCTTCAGTCGTTCCCTCTTAGCTATTCAAGACAATAACACTATTTCAGTTCCACCTACGCTCGCAGAACCGGGCTAAAGGTTGCATGTCACGTAAGATCGATAACGAAAGTGCATGGTGAGGTATTTAGCCGGCGTTCTTGGATGGCTATACGCATATTTCCTAAAAGGCAATTCCTCATGAAGCAATTAATGGACCTGTTGACAGACAGCTTCGTCCACATTTTTTGCGACATTCCAAAACTTCGCGGGGTCCATTGCAATGCGTTCTTGAGCGTAGTTTCTTGAAATTTCAAGTAGGTCACCGGAGCGTCAACCGTACACCGTGTCGGCGCCTCAGAATCACGATAATAACAGGGATCCGGAAAATACGTCCATTTACACATAATCGTCAGAACAAGCGTCACCTGCTACGCCGCTGTTTCCTTCAGCTCGATGCATACTTCATTGTACTGGCTGCGTTCGTCTTCTTCATGAAATGAGAAGTTGAAAAACAAAGCCTGTCTGAAGAGGGAGAGGGGCGTTAGTTATATAGATGACATAGCTCTTTCACAGATGCATTGGAATAAAGCTAACGGGCTCTTTTTTCGTGACATAGCTCTCTGGTTCTGTACGCAATGCGTCCCTTTGGGTAAGAAACATACTCGGTGCTACCTGAAAGGAATAGCGTAGCGTACGACGCTTCTCGTGTAAATTGCTCTATGCGCCTCCGCTTATTGGTATCGGTATCGCAGATATCATCCCCGTAGCCTGAGAGTGGGAGATCGATGCCCGTGCGATGTATCTGGTTGCAATGTAACCGACGGTTACATTGCAAACAACTGAAATAATTCTCTAGAGGTAACTGCATTTGCGCCTGTTGCTTTGTTACACGTGGTCACCTAACTTCCTTACATGCATTTTTTTGTTTGAAATAAATGTGCAGTCGTAAGTTAGCGCTCGTGTTATCGCCATCCTTTCTGCGTCCACCTTTTTTGCGTTTTTTATTCATTATAAGGTGGGCGTAAGTATAACTTATCTTTTGGTTCGTGTTTTTGCTGGTACGCTTGCATGCTAACTACAAAGCCTAAAAACCTTCGGAAGCCGTAGTAGTACTGGTGAGTGCGCGAACTAAAGTATGCAAGCGAATATAAAGTCAGGCTTGGCTTATGCATATGCGTGCTGCAAGTTCATAGTTGAAGAGGAAAATCACCTCGTCCAGTTTGCAGCACACAGGAACTTGAAGGGAATCAAGAATTTTCGCCAAAATGTATATCACCACGCCGTCAGTTTCATTTTGGAATGTGATGTCACATTTTTTTCTCTTCCGCTTCACAGAGGTTGTTCCCCCGGCACACAGCTGGCGACGATAACACCGAGCGGCCATATCCTGGAACTATGGCATTTTAGGGCGTCCATCACTTCATCTTGCAGCACTACCAGGCTTCCTACCAGAGGAGGCTGGACTTTGGCTAGCTTGAACTTGTTTTGTCGTGACTAGTATGTTCCGCAGCCCGGCACGCCTTGAAATGTCTTCGGAATTGGTCTTGCGCTTTGCCTGCACTCGCTGACTTTCTTCGACAAACACACAATGTGTGCGCCAAGATAACGGACAAAAGTATTAAGGAACGCAAAAACGTCTGTGGCATTTTATGCTCGTAACGAATCCGTTCGGATGATTCGCCTCATATTTCTTAGTCACCTTATGTCACCACATTGCTTTTAGCGTCTTTATTATTACGCGTTTCCGCTACGTTATTCTGCGATTATGAAAACGGCACAATTGTACAAGACAAAAAGGGCGAAGACGCAATGACACAGGCGCCGACATTCAGCCGAACGTTTAATCAAATGCGCGGAATTAGGTAAATACTCGTCTTGGTATTTCTTTTTAGCTTTTGCCTTATGCGCAGTCATATACGGCTGTATATTTGATCTTCCCATATGAATAAAAACTTCAGTGGCCAGTCCGCACTTGCGTTATTGTGTCTTCAGTCTTTCCGTCTTATTCTGTCCCGCCGTTGGCAGCTCATCAAATGTCAATCCTAAGCAACATTATGTTAACAAAAGCGCTCGCCAGGAGTCTTGCAACTGATTTTCATTATTGTAGGCAAGTGTCTCTTTGAACACTGTGTTGATTTTCTGTGCAATAAACGTAGTGGGAGGTATCAAGTGCAGCGTTTGCTCCGCAAGTCATTTTGTCTTCACTTTCAAAGGCTGTTGTGGTTAAACTCCTCAACGTTGCCCTTGTTCCACACTGCTGAAACTACTTTCGATAAGCCATTAATACCCCTGACACACGGGCAATAGTAAAGTACTTTGAGGTAAACCCCTTTTGTCGCCTAAAGGGACCATTTGCAGAAAGGCGTTGCGCCGATGACACACGGCACCGGACAACTGCTTTAAGTGGTTCCTCAGAAAAACTCTGTAGAAAAAAATGCCGCTGTTTGTGCATGCAACGCTTGTGTCAAGTTGTCAATCTTGTCGTGCACTTGCGCACGTGTACGGGGAATACCGGCATCGGTGAGGCTCTCGGCGATCCTTTGGTACACAACACCGTTGTGCTTTTGCCCTCGCAGGGCGTCCAAGTTATCTTCCCAAGATTTTATGAGCGCCCAGGTCGCCTTTTCCGTCCACTGGACCCGTGGTTTTTTCACGGCTTTTGTTGACGGCGCCGATTCAGCAGACTTCATCATTCTTATCTCGCCGACACAACAAATGCCAGTCACTGCCAACACTAGAATGCTGGCATGGCGGTTTTCTAGTGATGTGGTGCAGGCGTTTGAGAGTATGTATAGCTATAAAGTATAAACGTTCGCTGTTCGACAAATCGTTCTACTGCTGAAAATTAAAACATTTTCGCTCGCAAGAAAAAAGTCACTAGGCACCTTAGTGTTGCAACATGTTTTCTTTTATTCATAAATTCTGCACACTGCGTGCGAGAGTACTCCCTTCCTGGCCGAAAAGTAGATGTGCGATCTGCCTTTCCGAAAAGGATCGTTTCTGGAAGGGAGTTACTCCTTTGTCGTGTGTCACTGCGCTCGAACGCCTTTCCGGAAGATGTCCCCTTCTCTAAAGGACTTTAGAGTGGCCGTGTGTCAGGGGTATAAGTCAGTAAGTACTAGTTTCGCGATATCAAACATCTAAAATTCATAGTGGCTTGAGTATTCAAGAACAACGACGGCAGACATGGAATGATACGGCTGCTCTGTTTAGCTGTTACGACCCGATTATGGTAAGAGCGTCGATATCTGGATCTAAGATTTCACGTGAGTGCCAAATGTCACTATACAGTGAAAAGGTCTTACAAAAAATTTTAAGTATAGTTTACGATGTCGGCGCATCTTATCTGTACGAGCAGGATTGCTGCAATAGCCCATATTCCAGTGAGCACTGTCTTTCTAGTCGATGTCAAGCTACACAACGGGAGAAAAAAAAAAGATTATTAAGGTGTGTACCTCCTCTGAAGCAGTTCCCTTGTATTTTAATGCGAGAGCATCAAGTGGATCCCTGTGCGACCCCGCTGTCGTCAGATAGCAGTGGCCGAAAAGTGGTGCGTAAAAACGCCGTTTTCGACAGCACACGTGCTTGTCGAGCGTTCGAAAACAGGGCGTTGGCTGGTGACTGACTAGAGAGCGACCAAATCCGCGACAGCGCGAAAGGCACACCGAGTGGCTGGGGAGAGAGCACGGCGAGCTAAGGCGAGGCAACACAGTGGCCGATGCAAGAATACCGCAGGGTTACCCTGCACAGTACTTGCGGATTCAAACGCGACATCAGATGTTTTAGCATAGCCACTGGTGTGCGCAATCACTCGAGATAACCACGTCATGTTGCGTCATGTATGTAACGATAACCACGCCATGTCTCTCTAAAGGTAATGTTGGCTTTGATCCACGCGTGCGAGTCGAAATTACACCGATATGGCCCTAACTGAAGACAGTGGAAAGGAATGTATGTGTAATACTTGGCCCTACATAGTCCCATTTCAATTCGCGAGTACTGTGCATACGAAGGCGAAAGGGGGAGCAAGAGTGAGGAACCTGCGAGGCGAGGAAGTAAACATTCGACAGGACACAATCCACGCTGCCTGGGCAACACGGTATCTTTGTAAGTGATACTCATATTAGGTCCCCGTAGAGAAGGCACCATCGACTATTGCATCATATTATTGTATTACTGAGTAATCAAAGATAAACACGTTAAGGCATAAAATATTCGCGCACGGCAGCACTATTGGAAACTGCCCAGTGTGACACGGATTCTTACGTCTTAATGGACCGGTTATAGCAGTCACCGAGCTGCGTGAAATCAGCATAAGCTAGCTTAGACAAATCCCTTCCCACCACCCTCCCTTCAGTTTGCTTTTTGATCTGCATAACTTTCTCAGGAAAATATATGGCGCATAGGACCAGCGTGCTCCGATATCAAAGATGCACTGCACTGCTTGCTTAAGGTTTACGTGAAGAGCCGCTGCTATTTTCGCACGGGTGCTCATTTCAAGACTTACGACGCACCCAGGCACTCATTTACGCATGTTTTGCAAGGTAAAACTATATCGGTCGCAAAACTCGGAACAATAACTGGTCGAAAACCTATTGCCACATACATCAATACATGCCGTGCGATTAAAGCGCGACTATGTGAGGAGGGAACAAACAACCAAAACCAAAAACTCAAGTGAATTTTTTTTCGAATACTCTTAATTTTATATATTCCAGTGTAAAGTAGAAATTAACATCACAGTTTATATGACACATGGCTAAATAGTTGAATGCCTCATTTTTTGGTCGAGCGCTATAAAAAAAAGGGGGGGGGGGCGTATGCAGGCAGTCTGCTATGTGGGCCTGTGTTTAGTTCGGCGCACTGTTAGATCAACGTGGCATCGCTCACTTTTGCGCTACGGTTTTGTGCGTACCTTCCGTAGTTTATTTATTTGCTTTTGAGTTGTTTACTGGGGTCACACTTCAGAGAAGCTGAACAAGCTCATAGAATGTGTAGATAACCACTCCTGTGACTGCAGACTGCTTTTGCTGGCGCACGGCCAGCGCGCCTTCGCCTTTCGCGGCACGGAAATCGAAGAAATGCTGTACTGTAAGATTCCCAAGGTGATATTTTCAAGGCTGCTGTCTCGCTCCAGTAGTTTTCCTCGATTGGGCAACGTGAAGTTTCGAGCTACTGTGCTCGTGAGCCTTTGTATCATTTCTTCATCTGCAAAGTATTTCCGTGTATATTGCAAATGCACTCTTTGGCTAATAAAACAATCTTTCTTCCCAGATGACGATGATGCTCTTTCTTGTTGATCTTCCTTTCCTCTCGCACACGCGTTTGGCGAGCCATTAAGATTCAACAAAATTGCGTAGTTATCAAGAGCATGTAAAAGGTCAGCAATTAAGTAATATCCAATTTTCCGCCATGCAGTGCAAATGAGCGACGTCGTTACCACTTTCGGTAGTGATTTCATATTTTATTTTTTTTTTATTTTTTCCTGTTAGCGGCCCCCGCTATAAGTAAATGGCGGCAGTGGCAACGAACCATCCAGTACATGACACATGGGCTTCTATAAAAGTTTCGCACCAGTTTACATATACATTGTGTTGTACGTGAATGTAAAGCGACCGTTGCGTAGGTTTAGAAAGCCAGAATACGGAGACTGTCCCACACACAACCACAGCAATAGCACCGTTCGCGTGTCCTCTCGTGCACAGCTGCGCTTCTGGCGGCGGCCGCTGACTCCATATGAAACTGAGGCGGCAGTTTCGTTACCATAAGAAGCATTCAATGGCTTTGGTTTGTCTTACAAATATTTTCTGACTGCATTGTCGGAAGTGAATAACAAGGCAACACCTTTCGATTTGGAATCTCAGAGTTAAGGAACGCGTGGCTAACAGCATCTCGCTTCTTACGTTTGCAAGCGTGTCTGTGTCACAAATTCAGTCGACAGCTGTTTTCGTGATCACGAGTGATATTGTTGTTTGAACGCTGGCACCCTACACTGTTTGGAAATTTCTGCAGCTTGATACGAAAATTCACTAACGGCGCTTAGATATGTCTTGTGACACCGGTCTACACTCTGTGCCGAGATATCGCCGTTACTAAACGGTAGCTACGGCTCATCCTGTTACATCTTATAAGGACCCCTGCGCCGAAACTTTCCAATATCCTGCGACGTTCGACAGAGGCGGCCATCAGGTTTGATCATGACAGAAAATTATACCGACACGCTGTGTTTCCTATTCTACCAGCTGTCCATGAACAAGTGCGCAGCTTCGAAGAAGGCATAGGAGGGCGCACAGAGGCGGGGCGCAGGGGGCGGCCGCCCCTCTAGTAACTAAAGTAGAGGGGGCGGAAAGTATGCCCCATACATTGACTTATTAGAAAGCGGGAGGGGTCCCTGGATGAACCTTCGCCCACCCCCCTGATGGGGAACCCTGCGCACGCCTATGGAAGAAGGCAACCTGACTCCGCGTCTGCAGCTGAGAGACGTCACCGATCAACAGAAGGCCGTTCGTGGAACAGTGACGTTCCGTGCAGGGAATTTTCCATTTTTCGGGGAATTTTCAGGCATCGTTTTGGACGAAAAGGAAAAAGGGAAGTTTTGCGATATTGCAGGTAAATTCAGGAAGAGTGAATTCCCCTCTTATGGCATAGCGGTCACAGTGCGCTCTCGGCTTCTGCAGTTGCTTAATACGCACTATTGGGCTAATTGGTGAGCCTTGATATTCATGTGGCAGCGCACAAAAAACGTAATCACTCATTCATAAAACTGACGCAAACACCAGCCATTTGTTTGCGTCATTTTATGTGCGCGTACTTGCGTCTTTCGTGCGCTTCTTCATCAGTTTCTACGTTTGTTTCTAGAGCATGCGGCATGCAAAGGCAGAGCCCTTACAATTTCTTTCCGATGGTTGTATGGATAGATTTCTTGTTCACTCCGGGTATTAGACAAAAACACACATATGTACAGTGTTCTTACAGCACATCATTTACGAAGGCCATGCTTTGGTGATGTGCAGGAGGGCAGGAACTATAGTAATGATTTGATTACTAGTCGTAAAGACGTCACACACATGCATTACATATGTGTGCGTGCGCCCGTGTGTGTGTGCGTGTTCACGCGCTTTACTAGCATTGTGCAGGGAAATATGCTGGGATTTTTTTTTCGAAGTATGCAGCGAAAACTGTCCGAAATAGAGATTTTTCACGTCTCGAAATGGGAATTCCTCGGTGTAGTACGGACCGTCACTGCCGTGTAATCCGTAAGTTTCAGGAATCGGACGGCTCTATGTTCGAGCGCCTTCACCACCGGCCTCAATCTACTGCTGGCTTATGCTGCGCATCAAGTATACCCGCGGGCGCTCTTCAGTCTCCACGAGGGTGCGGCACCTATCGATGACTTTACACTGCGTATGCTAATTGCGACTACGATGTCAATCCACAGAATGGACTTCGCGTACGTGCCCGTGTCGTACAGCAACGAGCGCTACGCCTGGGCAATCATCGCCGAGCAAAAACAGTCCGACACACACAAGTACATCGTTCTCGGTATCTACGCGTGGAAGAGGCTACCGTATATGGCATTTTATCTGCCCACTTTCGGAGATCCAGAACGAGTTGAATCGCTTATCGAGAGCGTGCCCCAGGTGGTCGAAATTTCAGGAGCCCTCCATTACGGCGGCTCTCATAACCATATCGTAGTTCTGGGACGTTAAACCCAAACAATTATATTATTATCGAGAGCGTCCTCAAACGCAGGTACGAAGACATTTTCTTTCGCTGCTACGCTGGCATCGAGAAGACGCTTTCAAACGCCCGCCGTCACTTCGCCGAACGGGAACATTAGCGACCGTCTCGGGAGCCAAGCTACAAGTTTTACCTATTGACGACTGCTGAACGGCACGACAAGCGAAGAGTTGAAGTCGGGCAACGGCGTGGTAAGCCTCAATTTTTGTCACTCCTTAAATGACGGGTACAAAAAGAAAGAAAAAAAAGAGCTGACCTTAATTTTAGGCCTGGCGGTCCCATGCCGCCAATTTCCCACAGGGTGGGTGCCCTCCCCAGTGAACATAAACTTCGTTCTGCGCAGCACCAAGCCGGAAACGTGCTTGTCCCTATATTACCTGTAGGTAGCCGGCGGCAGCACTTCTCTGCCTCCCACAGCAGCGATGAATGCTCGACTATTTCACCAAGGCTGTGTTGCGTTAAGGTGCGCCCAGGGCCCTTTACAAAACGTTATGGGGCCACCTTTTGAAATATGTTCCGAGAAACAACCGAGCGCCAGGTCGCTGTGCTCCTCTACCCATCAGAAAAACCGGTGGGTTCCCGGTCGGCACTAGGAATCGAACCCGGTACCTCCCACATTGGAAGCAGACGCTCAACCATGTAGCCCGCGCTGAGGTATACCACGGGCCGTGGTATACGGGTATGTTTCACAGGTGGTTGACAGTTTATATCTACGCAGGAACGGCGAGAACAGACATTGCTAATTTAAATGCGTGAGCGTTAAGAAAAATCGACATCGGCACCGTAGACGCGACGAACGGAAAGGATAAAACTTAGGATCCCAGCAGGAATCGAACCCAAGCATTCTGCGTGGCAGTCAGGTATTCTACCACAGAGCCACGCCATGTATGGAAAATGCTTTGCAAAAACAGGCTATGCAGTGGCGCCCGTATCTGTCAGTTCGTGTCTTCGCTTCGTCCCCGTCTTCATTGCGGCATACCAGTTTTTCCTCAAGTAATGAACCAACTAGTTCAGCAACAAGTCCTGTACGCTATGCAGGCGTAATGTCGGTGCAACGTCAATCTTGGCTGTAGTGCTGGCTATCTAATTTTATAAAAAAAAGTCAACACTGCATATATACTTTTTTGAGACAAGTGTCATGTGAGGTTAATGTCAATGGTATTTCCAGTGTTGGCTCCGCTTTTATAGCAGTCTAATAAACATTGCATTGTGTAGCAGGCTATATTCAAGCGTCGATAAAACGCGGAAGAATACGCTAATGAAAGTTACGTATGATATTCACATCATAGCACCGTAGCGTGCACTTCGATTCGATAACACAGATATCTGTGCTCTAGCTTGAATGCTGATGCTACGTCAGACCATAAGTTCCCATTTAAACGTTAGTGTAGTCGGCGTGCCTGGTAAGCCCTCCATGAGTACATAACTCCTCCATTTGCATAAACACCACCTACGCTTGGCTCAAAGCGAAAAAATACAGCATAGAGCTACTGGCTATCTGTTTCGCATGAAACCAATTCCCACGAGACATGGGATCGGCCGAATTTTTCAGTTTCAAAGTTCTTTTAAAGATATAGATGAGAAAGTAAACAGCAGTTAATGGGCACGCTTTCAGAATGTAAGTTTTTTTAACAGTGGTTAATTGTATTACTCTCACACACCGATGAAAAGGTACTATTATTATGAAAAATTACGAGAGCGAGAGAGAGAGAGTGTAAATGCCTCTCGCTCCATCTCGAAAGTGTAATGACTAGTGATGCAGCACTATTCGTAAATTGCCTATCGTTAGCATTGATAGTTTCTTTGAAACTATCGATAGTGTAAACAGATTATCGATAGTACTACCATCGACAAACTATCGATAGTGATATTGGTGTATCGCTTTCATTTTTAGTTTTCGTTTTCAGGGCACAATTTCGCCGAAATAAAGAGCTCCGTATTTCCCACTCTTGCTACAGCATTCTTTACCGTCACAACCACGTGATAATACTATCGATAGTGGTGGGAATAATGATGATGTTGCTGGCCGGTCTTATTGCTAAAATATTTGCGATAGCCTACTAGCAGCTTCGCCTAATTTATGAGCAATTTTCGCCGAGAGAAATAAATTCTTTCAGCAGTAAAATGGCGGAATGTATCCATCAATAAATTCATATCCAAAAACAACCAGTAACACCTTACGATTAACAAACTTAGTAGTTCTTGATATTTTGTGATTTTGAAATCATAAAATTCAATATACATTCGAAGCCGCTCAGTTCCACCACACGTAACAGCTTCTTTTCCGCTACAGCAGAACTTTATGATCATGTGTCAATAAAGCACTCTAGTGAAGAGCACAAGAATGTCAACTTTCTTGCCCTTTAGCCTGCTCCTCCGGATCCACTGTGTACCACGCGTGCGGGGAACCAGACTTATGCTGAATTGAGTTCGCGCTGTTGATTTTATAGTATTGATAGTGCCACGCCCGCTTCATGTTTTATTTTGCTGTATTCGGTTTTCGCGCAAGTCGTCGGTGGCTCGTGAGTGCAATTCAGAATAGGTTGCAGACAGCGGTGAGCGGTTGTACTGTTTCGTACGCACGTCCAGTGTGTTTTCAATAGTCGTAGCCTCGGTGAGGAATTCGGCGATCGTCGTGGGCGGGTTGCGGACAAGTCCCGCGAAAAGTTCTTGTTTTACACCCCGCATGAGCAGGCGAACTTTTGTTCGCAGTGTCAACCTGACAGAAAAGTCGAGTCATCTCTTCAGTGAAGATGGTGACGTTTTCGATTGGCAGCTGCACCCGGGTCTCCAGCAAAGAAGCGGCCCTTTCCCTGCGGACGACGCTTGTGAACGTGTGCAGGAATGAGCTGCGCAAAAAGATCCGAAGTCTGCAGTGAGGACTCCCGATTCTCAAACTAGGTTCTTGCCGCGTCTTTGAGATAGAAGTAGACGCGACGCAGCTTGTCTTCATTGCTGCAGTTAAAGGTGGCGACACAGTCGTATGTTTCAAGCCAGGTTTAGGGGTCTTCGAACGACGATAAGCGGAAGGTTGGTGGCTCCTTGGGCTGCCGAAGAAGGATCGGCGCAGTCTGCACGGGGTCGGTCATCGTCGCTGCCGTCGATGTTGGGATCTGCGGCTGCCTGGCTTTTTCGGGAAGGAGCCCCTGCTCTGGCTGCAGTCCCTTCTGCCTGCGGCTTGTTCGACGATCGGGGTTTTTCTTGCCGTCGTCCTCGTCGCAGCTTGGGCTTGGGTCAGCACCCCGCGGTGGCGTCCGGATCATGAAGCAGCACCTCCACCAGATGTCACGTGGTCGTGACGTTTTCAGAGCGGGGCAATGCCACGCCCGCTTTATGTTTTATTTTGCTGCATTCGGTTTTCACGCACAAAGAGTGTCAGCTTGAGACTTCAGCTTGCGCTTCGGCTTGAGCTTGAGACTTCAAGAATTCGACATTACCGTCGTTTACAAGTCCGGAAGAAAACACTCTGACGCCGACTGCCTGTCTCGTGCCCCCGTGGACCCGCCACAGCAAGACGACCAGGATGATGACTACTTCTTGGGAACCATAAGTGCCGACGACTTCGCTGAACAACAGCGATCCGACCGGGAACTCAGAGGCCTTCTGGAATACATCGAGGGCAAGAACGCCGTCGTTCCGAAAGTGTTCAACGGAGCACTGGCGTCGTTTTTTGTAGGCAACGGCGTTCTCTAAGAGAAGAACTTCTCACCACTTCGAGCCAAGTACCTTCTCGTGGTGCCTTCAGAATTGCGACCAGAAGTCATCCAGGCCCTTCACGGCGACCCGACAGCAGGACACCTCGGTGCTTCCCTAAAGCTGGCAAGTATACAGGAAGAATACTACTGACCGTGTCTTGCCGCCGACGTCACTCGCTACGTAAGGACATGTCGAGACTGTCAGCGACGCAAGACACCGCGAACAAGACCAGCGGACTTTCTTCAGCCGATCGAGCCACCTCGGCGACCGTTCCAGCAGATCGGGTTGGTCCTCCTGGGACCATTCCCAACGTCGACTAGTGGTAATAAGTGGATCGTCGTAACCACCGACTACCTGATCCGCTACGCCGAAAAAAGGGCCTTACCTAGAGGCAGTGCCGCCGACGTAGCGAAGTTCTTCGTTGAAGACATCGTTCTGCGTCATAGCGCCCCAGAGGTCCTCATCACCGACAGAGGTACAGCACTTACTGCGGAGCTAACTAGGCGATCTTGAGGTACAGCCAGACAAGCCACCGCCGGAGTACTGCCTACCACCTTCAGACCAATGGCCTCATCGAGCGGCTAAAAAGACCATCGCCGACATGCTGGCCATGTATGTTACGTCGAGCACAAGACGTGGGATGCCATCCTTCCAAACGTGACCTTCGCATACAACAGCGCTGTGCAAGAAACGACGCATGTGACGCCTTACACGTTGGTCTATGGAAGGAGCTCAGCAACGACGCTTGGCGCAATGCTGCCAACAGCCACCAACGAAGACAATCTCGATGTCGCTGCCTATTTGCAACGCGCCGAAGAAGCTCGACAGCGCGCCCGCCTGCGCATCAAGAACCAGCAGAGGGTCGACAGCCGCCACTATAATCATCGACGACGCCACATAGAATACCAACCCTGTGACTGTGTGTGGGTTTGGACGCCGATACGCCGTCGAGGACATAGCGAGAAGCTTCTTCGGCGATACTTCGGGCCATACATCGTCTCGGCGCTCTACATTACGAGTTATCCCAGACGGCATTACGAGGTCTCAAAGGCGCCGTGCACAATCTGAAGTCGTCCATGTCGTGCGCCTTCAGGCGTTTTATGCGCGTTAGCGAACCTTAGGACGGTACCTTTTGCTTTATTATTGTAATTTTGCTTGTACGTATTGCTTGTTGCAATTTATTCGCGTATGCACTTTTCTATGTTCTGTCACAAGCATCGGGACGATGCTTTTCAAGAGGGGTGCAATGCCACGCCCGCTTCATGTTTTAAATGCGAAGCATTTCTTAGCGAACCTTTAGCACTTTGAGCGTTTCCATCTACGTATCTATCTATCTATCTATCTATCTAGCCGCCTACGTCTGTGTGCTCTCATAACCGCCTCCTTAATCTAGTGCAGACCAAAAGTGGCATGGGAGGGTAAGAGGATTTGACGATTATGATTGTCGGGTCATGACATGAAAAATGTGAAAATCCTGTCGCGTACGTCGTCAAACCCTTTCCACTAGACTCATGTGGCACATACCCGTTTGCCACGGGCCGCGGTGTACGGGTATGCGCCACAGGTGATTGACAATTCATATGTACCCAGGAATGGGCGAGAACAGACATTGGTAACTTAAATGCGAGAGCGTTAAGAAAAACCAATATCGGCAACGTTGACTTGACGAATGGAAAGAATGAAAATTAGGATCACAGCAGGAATCGAACCCAAGCAATCTGCGTGGCAATCAGGTATTCTACCACTGCGCCACGCCAGGACTGGTTTGAAACTGATTTGGAAAAACAGCCTACGCAGGCGTAATATCGATGCAACGTCAATTGTTGTGGTGCTTGCTATCTAATTTTACAAGAAAGCAACATGAGCACTACATGATACTCTTACGATACAGGCGTCATATCAGATTAACGTCTATGGTTCCAGTGTAGGCTCCGCTTTTATAGCAGTCTAATAAACATTACATATGTATTCTCATGAATCAGCAAGCTATTTGAAGCATTGCGCGACCCCTGAGGGATACATACATTCACGAAAGTTACATATGATATCCACGTCACCGCACCGTAAAGTGCACTTCGTCTGCCAGAATGACGGAGTGTCCTCTTCATTTCTTACGAGGCTGGGCGATAACCTCATGCTGACCGAGGATGATACCAGATTGATTGTTGACAGCCGCTTTATAGACTGGGCTACGTAAGCCACATACGCCCAGGTTGTCATCGAATACGACAAGCGCCATCCACTGATGTTGGTCTACGTAGCCCTATCCAGGCCTACCAGCCTTGAGGGCCTATACCTCCCCTACGCGAAGGGTGACTTCGGGTTCCGAGATGTCGCCGGCTCTATCGACAGACAATTTGTCGACAATATGACCGAGGCATCCACGAATTCTAACAGCTGTACTATACCTCATACTTCACTACACATGGACCCCTCGTCACCGTGATCACGACCGGATCCTATAACAAGTCATGACCAGCTGCTGGTGCTCACTGAGCAGGGGGATGATGACATTGTTCAAAAACTGTCAAGAACTTCTTCCACACATGTACACGGGTTCGTGAAACGTGCATGCGTTCTCCATCATAAAGGACAAGTATAAGCACTACAGATCCGCTTACCGCTTCTGGTGTTGGTATAGTACCCACGTTGCCGTTGGCAGCGTTACCCATGTGTAAACAACTGGTTATATAACACATATGCGGCTCTTCAACATATATGTACGCGTATAAAATTTCTGGAAGTCTTTAGCGTCATTTTGTAACGTTTCGCTCAGTTAAAAAATTGCGCCACAGTCACCTTCCCGCCGCATGCTTCGCATAACGTCGACTCCCACGGTATGTGGGATCTGCCGAATTTTTATTTTGCTGTATTCGGTTTTCGCCCACAAAGACTGTCAGCAACGCTCAGCGCAAACCGCGCCTCATTATTCGAGAAGCTTCGCGATTATATTAGATCGTTTTCTTCAGATTGCGCGCAGGCCGCGAACAGCCTAGATTAATCCAGAGCTTGCGCAACCACCAGCGATAAGACTGGAATATTTGACGTCACATGTATAAATGCCGACGCACTTCACCACTTGTCATTTGATCGACGGTAGATGCTCTGTTGGCCGCTATCAGTGTATTGTTGTAGTTTGACTTTCAGTTTCCCGGCCTCAAGTTCTGCGAAATAAAGAGTGTCATTTCTGACGTGCTGACTGCTGCCTTCGTCGACGTCACGACCCCGTGACAATAGTATACCATCAAATTTACTATCGATAGCACTATCGATAGTATTGTTTACCATCTATAGTTCCATAATGACTCAGCTATCGATAGTACCGATAGTACCATCGATAGATCTGCATCACTACTAATGACTCTGGCTTATGAGAAAAATAATTCTCTATGTCTAAATAATAAGTGTCTATGCTTTTCTGTCTTTTTTATCTTTTTATGGCTGGTCGCTCTCGCTTCGCAGTCACATACCCGTTGATAATGATAGTTTTCCGGTGGCCATGGACATCTTACGGCTGGCTATAACAGCTTCGCCGTTAAAAACGGGTAATGTGAGCGGCATTCGCCTTATGCGCTTCCCATGCCGCTTTTGGCTTCAATTCCTTCAATGGATGTCTTTGTACACTACTCCGTTTGCATACCTTTAACGGGAACGACGTATGCTGTCACCTCAAGACGTTTAGACAAATTTATTATCACAGACGGTTAACATCAATAACAATTCAACGTAACATTTGCTAACTAGACATACGTTTGCGAGAATGACAAAGCAAACTTCAGTTACATGGAAACAATACACGAAATGACGGAGGCAACACGTAAAAATTGATGTTTCACAAAGATATATATATATATATATATATATATATATATATATATATATATATATATATATATATATATATATATATATATATATATATGCACTCGCACAAATTTGTCACAAAAAGATGGATATACATATGTACATTGCATGGAAAACAAAAAGCACAAATAAAACGTGAATATGTAGTTTTTGCGTATTTACATGGTTTTTCGGCCTGCACCAAAGGAGACATCACCCTACCAAAACCAGGGAGGCCGAAAGACAAGCTTCACGCGTCTGTCACAGACCAACACAAAAGGGCAAGACCATGGCCGAAGGAATTCCTTCTCATCGAGAAAGAAGAGCTCCTCCGACAGGACAGACAGAAGCTCCGAGTACAGTAGCTCTAGGATCGGGAAGATAGCGCGACGGCGACGGCCTGCTGCAGCCGCCTCGCAGCGGTTGCGCCAAAGATGGAAAGCACCGGCAACAACGAGTAGGCAGGCGAAGCGGCCTCGAGAACGACGCCCAGAAGAAACGAAGCGATTTACTCCGAGATCGCGAAATCCAGCATGCACAGCCCTCCAGAAAATACGAGCAATAACACATTGCTTGAGAACATCCTGATTTGTTTCCTGAAGGGAGCAGTTCCGGCATGTTGCGGACTGGACCATTCTCCACCACTCGAGGTGGTCGAGAGTGGGAAGCACACCCCACCCCAGGCGCTACACGAAGTCCCAGAGGTGGCCAGGCAGAAAAGAGGCCGTTAGCGTGCTACAAGACACACGACTACAGCGAGCACGGCGAGCCGGAGGAACTAACGGGAACAACAAAGCAGCTGTTGTGTTAACAACAGGATTGTTTTGCACATCTACTCCCGGACAGGTCAGCTGGACATGGCGAAAAATTGCAACAGCTGTTGCATAAAATGCAGGGAGTGTTATTGACTGAGGGCTCCTGTTAAGATGCATATTAGGCATCAAATGCCGGAGGTGAGTGCCCAGAAAGTAATACGCAAGAGTACGCGCGGGCGATTCTTCCCCTTGTAGAAGGCGCAACAGGAAGCGCAGTGCCAGTAGCTGGCAGCGTATAGACACCGAAGGGAAAGCCAAGCCTCTCTGGGAACGCTGCCCTCCTAGTGCCGCACGAGAGACCAACTCAGTACCACCTGATCAAAAAAAAGGTACACAATACCGATTGCAGCGATCACACGATACGTAAAGGCGGCTGCACCACCTGACAGAGGTACCAAGTACGACCGCAAAATGCAGTCTGCGCAAGGTACCTTCGCTCGAGAAGCGGAAAGTCGAAATCCCGTGTGTCCTGATTTTTTTGTCTCACTTCTTCGAGAGCGGTTGACCAAACGGTGTCACAAATGCCATAGTGGATGTATAATATACCTAAAATACGAAGGGACGTGGCCAGTTGAATAGGGGAAACGAAGCTAAGTCTGGAGTTCGGAGAGCCAATGAACAGATACCGGGATTTCGAGAAGTTCAGTATTGCACCTCACATGTCACCCTACTCGAAGAATAAACGCAGACTGTGTGAAACACTATCTTCATCTGAAAGGTACAGGGTCATGTCGTCAGCAAAAGCTGTGACATTCACAACATTGCTGCCAGGAAGCTCAAGACCCCGGATGTGCGAATCCGCGTCTAAAGCACACACAAATGGCTCAATGCTGAGAATAAATAGCACAGGAGACAATGGATATCCCTGACGGACCCCACTTGTAATGGGAAAGGCAGCACTTTCCCAACCATCCAGAACCAGCGTGCTTCTTATATGAGTGTAGGTATTCCTAATTAGTTCCACAAATGAATTAGGAAAGCCGAAGGCTCTGAGCACATTGAAGGTATATGTATGCTCCAGTCGGTCAAATGTTTTATCCTAGTCCAAAGAAACAAGCAGACCACGCGCTGACCGGGACAGCGTATAGGCGATTAAATCACGGGTGGTAAAGAAAAAACGGTGTATTTCTCGTCGAGGCACTGATGAAGCTTTGGGATTACCCACCAGTGAGTTTACGAGAGCCTTCAAACGTTGAACGATTACCGTCGCGAAGATCTTATAGTCATCATTAAGGAGCGTGATATTCCTTCAATCTTCAGGACTAACAGAGGAAGCGTCACCTTTTGGGATAATTATAATGCAGCCATCTGGAAAACTGGATGGAAAGATGCCATCATCAAAACACCGCCGAATAACCGCGGTAAAGGCAGCACCGATCTCATTCCAAAATGTCAAGTAAAGCTCAACCGGAAAACCACCTGGCCCGGGGGCCGTTCCACGTTTCGTGGACTGCAGTGCGGCCTTTACCTATTCGGGTGATGGAGGGGCATGCAGAGAATCAGCGGCTTCTTGAGAAACACGGGGCAACCCCCTAAGCATGGACGTTAATATGTCACAGTTTGTCTGCATGGCCTAACATGGCATCGCTTCGAAATCCGCGAAGAGGCCGATCACGCGGAGGAAGCGGCTGCGCAGGTGGTATCTGTCTGGTCATAGAGGGAGAAGGCTGCGACTGCCCAAAAAATTCACAGTTTCGCCGCAAGGGCGAAGCAATGAATGCGATAGCAAGGAACTGATGCCATACGAAGTGAGGCTCGCCAATGGATACTCTCAGTTTGAACAGCGCTTCTGTTGCAAAGGCGGCCGAAGCAGCGAAGGAAACTAGCGTGCTTCAAGTGTCGAGCTGTGACACTTGATAGTTCGCGCTCATCTTCTGTTTGTTCGTTTAGCGGCGTCCCTGAGCTCGAGTGACATTCGTACGCGCCGTAACATGAGCGCGGACATCACGGTGAAAGCGTGAAACATTCCTCTACCCCTCGCTACGAGAAAACCGCGCGAGCAGACAGCGGAAGCGCAAGCTTCTCCCATGCGCAAATATAAGAAGAAGCGAGCGAGCTCTCCGACGACTTTTAAATGCGCCCGTCCAGTGCGCCCGTCGGGCTCCTAGCGCCATCTCGCTGGTAATGAAGAAACGCTCATTATCGCCTGCTGTCTCTGAGTCCGTCCAGCGCTAAAGGGTGTGTATATACCGCTCACCGTTAGCTGCGTGGAGGATATGCGTTTCGTGGCGTAGTGGATAGCGCCACTCGCTGCTGAGCAAGAGGTCCCTGGTTCGATTCCGCGCTTCGGAAGAATTTTTCTGAATTATTTTTCTTTGGGGCCTTTATATATATATATATATATATATATATATATATATATACATATATATATACGGTGCATGACGGCGGCGACGGCAAAATCCAGCCGAGACTGGCCATATAATTGCTATCGCAATAAAACGAATACCTCGCATAGCGTAGTACCTCAGGGGTTGCGCCTACGGCGCCATGCTGCCGCCGCCAGAGACGAGGCAGCGATCAAGCGCTGGAAGTGTTCACGTAACTCACGCTGCCAAGCTCGCATCAGGGGAGACGCCGTTCCGGCCCGCAGGGCGATGCGCAACTTCGTTGCAGTATCGGCCAGCTCCTCAGAAACGCGACGACGCAGTGAACGACATTGAACTGTACGGCGTAGACGCCACTGCGTTTTAAGAGCGTCCCAATCAGCTGGGCGAGATGTATCGAGCGATACACGTATTGCAGGTCACAAATCCGACCGTGAGCGGGCGTCCTGGAGGACGTGAATATCAAGGCGCCATGGTTTTCCCGAAAACGAAAATGGAATTTTGAGCTCCAGGATAATACGACGCTGATCAGAGATGTACACAGGAGAAGGGGGAAGGGCGGAACATGGAAATCGGAGACAAACGCATCTAAGGCACGCGGACTATAAGCCTGGTCGAGCCTACTGGAGGACGGTCCGCGTCGTCATGTCCAAACAAAGATACTGCCGTACACGACACTGTGCGCATCCAATAATGAAAAGTGCTGAACAAGGCGGCGCAACTCGCGTGAATTCCATGCACGCTGACCCCAGCCAGGACCCTGTACATCGGTTCGCGTATTCAACGCACAATTAAAGTCGCCAATTAAAATAACGTGACGACGTCGAGAAAAAAACCATCCAGGTCCTCAAAAAACCATTAGACTGCCCGGCTTGTGCTGGCCCATACACGCACACTATCCGTAATCTAAAAGCGAAGTAAACGCAGTCTAAAGACAAAACCCTTCGCACGCCGTCGTAGAAAACTTGGTGATCCCTCAATAAAGCCCGATTAAGTATGATAATTACTACTCCCGTTAAACAAGACGTAGCGAAAGAGAAATAACAACGTAGGTTGAACTTTCGTTTGAAGGCCAGCACATCGGATAGTGAGAAGAAATTGCTTTCCTGCAGGCACAAAACATCACAATTTGCAGCACAGGCTACACTAATCACTTCCGCCTGTTTGGCCGCACTGCGAAAACCTTGAACATTCAAAGAAATGATAATTATGTAGAGAAGCCTTGGGACATGGTAATGGATGGATGGATGCTATGAGCGTCCCCTTTAAAACGGGGCGGTGACATGTCTGCCACCAGGCTCGAAGAAAAAAAAAAAAAAGAAGCTTCCTTGTATCATGTTGGCCTAATACCTTATCTACATTGATTAAATCTATGTTATTATACCAAAAAATATAAATTCACGGTCCAACTCTCTGCCTCTTAAGGCAGAATGACCTTATTTTTCCCCCATTATTTATTTTTGTTCTTTATCTCTACTTTTCTGCCACCAATACTCTAACCGTCTGTTACTTATTTCTATCGCGGACGTGTTCAGCTTTCCATTGTTGTCCCTAAAACCCAAGGCTTCATGTAGACTCGTGCCCACACGTATACCTGGGTGAATATCGCCACATTCAATCAGTACATGTTCCATCGTTTCCTTAGTTCCCCCGCAGCATGTGCATTGTTCTTCTTCGTTACTAAATCTCGCTTTATAACTACGCGTTCTAAGGCAGCCCGACCTTGCTTCAAACAGTAAAGCGCTTCCCCTTGAATTATCATAAAACCTTTCCCTCCTTATTTCGTTTTTTCC
Organism: Rhipicephalus sanguineus; assembly: GCF_013339695.2. NCBI lineage: Eukaryota > Metazoa > Arthropoda > Arachnida > Ixodida > Ixodidae > Rhipicephalus > Rhipicephalus sanguineus. The sequence continues at coordinate 124,167,139 of NC_051183.1, read as the reverse complement.
TTTTCGGTAGTTACTCAGAGCCGGCTTCTTTTCCATCGCTGTCATCCAATAAGTCCTCTCCGCCTCTCTGACCTTCCGCTTAATGCTCCTTGTTGCCATATCGCCCGCACTGCCAGCCGTATGTTTACTGGTGAGCCTCCTAGTTCTTTTTCTCCACTGCGTGTCAACGCTTTTTCTATACAAATACCTGAAAACCTTCTCTGCCCATCTACTCTTCTTCATTTTCCTCAGCCTCTCTTCGAATCTCATTTTGCTCTGCGCTTCCCTCACTTCAAAGCCTGTCCATCCCATATCACCCTTTACCGCCTCATTTGTCGTCTTCCCGTGAGCGCCCAACGCGAGGCGGCCCACCGTCCTTTGATTTACATCCATTCCTGATTGCACCTCTGACTTCATGCACACCACTGAGTTCCCAAATGTAAGCCCCGGAACCATCACACCCTTCCACAGCCCTCGAAGCACCTCGTACCTATTGTATCCCCATAAAGCTCTGTGCTTCATAATTGCCGCATTCCTCTTTCCCTTTGCTACCGATGCTTTCTCTTGTACCTCCATATATCTATCCCCCTCATTTACCCATACTCCGAGGTACTTGTACTCGCTTACCCTCGGTATTTTTTGGCCCTGTATTAATACCGTATGGTCTCCGTGATCATTGAATACCATCAATCCACATTTTGTTGCACTAAATCCTAGTCCTAGAGCCTCACACTCCCTTCCGCATATATCTGCCAGTCGCTGTATATCATCTTGACTGTCCGCAAATAAGACAATATCATCAGCATAAAATAGACCTGGAAGCTTCTGCTCAACCATCGCTCCGACCTGTTTGTGTGACAAATTAAATCCAATGTTGCTACCTTCTAGCGCTTTTTCCATCCTCGCCATGTACAGCATGAATAACAGCGGGGACAAAGGGCATCCCTGTCTCAGCCCCTTGCTAATTTCAACGCTGTCCTTGCTACTTATTCCTTCCCATTCTATACAAACTGTATTTCCTCGGTATATTTCCCTCAAAAGCTGTACACAGTCGTCACCTATGCCCACTTCCTTCAATATATCCCACAAAATTTCCTGATTAACGTTGTCATACGCCCCGGTGATATCTAGATAAGCTACGTATAAGGGTCTGTTTTCTATTTTAGATATTTCTATACACTGGGTAAGAACAAACAGATTATCGTCTAACCGCCTGTCGATTCGAAATCTATTCTGAAGTTCTCCCAAAATATCATTTTGTTCTACCCACGCTTCTATTTTTAATTTTACTGCCTGCATCGCCAACCTGTATAGCACCGATGTAATTGTTAGCGGTCTATACGAGCGAATGTTATCCTTTTCTCCCTTGCCTTTATAGATTAAGTTCATTCTACTTTTTCTCCAACTGTCTGGTATTTCCCTCTCCTGTAAGCACTTTTCTACGGCTTTCAGCAGTGCTTCTTTAGTGTTATGTCCGAGTTCGTTAATGAGGCTGACGGGAACCCCATCTAAGCCCGGAGTAGTGCGCTTAGGAATTTTTCCTTCGGCCTTCTTCCAATTGAAATTCTCTAGTACTACATCTTCGTCGGTTGCTCTCCTTTGCGTACTTTTACTCACCGGGGGAATCCCCTGGGGGACCTTTTTAAACGAATCGGCTGTTATCTTTCTTATGTAACCTAGCGCTTCATATCCTTCCAATTTATTTCCTCCTTCATCTACCATATGTTGTTGCATTGTGACAGACTTCCTACCCAGCGCTTTTAGGTGGCTCCAAAATATCCTAGGCGCGGCCTTCTTCTTTTCGCGAATCTCTGTCATCCAGCGTTCACTTTGGCGTTCACTCCAGCGCCTTCTAGTGGGTCGTCCTCTTTGATTGCTTGAAGAAGAACGCCGCTCGCGCAGGGAGTTCGTGCCTTGCCGTGACTGTCGCCATTACTCATTGTCGTTGAGTGCTGTCTATAAAACACCTTAACAATTTGGTGGAGAGTGCTCTGCTCCCATTCAATGCCCCTGGAGCTCCGATCCCGTACCCTGCCATCTACCATGCCTCAAGACGCCGCCCAGCAAAGGCCTCCTCTCGCAACGAGCACATGTCCTGGTGTCCCCCGTATACGCGATCCACCTATCTTCACTGGCGCCGATAGCACCGACGTGGAGGACTGGCTCGCAATTTACGAGCGCGTCAGCATCCCCAACAAATGGGACGAGGAAGGCAAGTTAAGCAACTTGGTATTCTACCTCGCGGGCGTAGCAAGCTTGTGGTACAACAACCACGCGTCCGATTTTGCGACTTGGTCCGATTTCAAGACCGCCGTCATCAGCGTTTTTGGCCGCACAGCATTTCGTAAGCTGCAAGCCGAACAGCGCTTACGTGAACGATCTCAGCAGGCCGGCGAATCTTTCACAATTTATATCGAAGACGTCCTCGACTTGTGTAAGAAGGCCAACGGAACCATGTCTGAGTCTGACAAGATGCGGAACGTAATGAAAGGCATTGACGACGATGCCTTCACCATGTTGCTCGCCAAAAACCCTGGCACAGTGGCCGAGGTCATAACGCTATGCCAGAGCTACGAGGAGCTCCTCCGGCAGCGTTCGATGACCCGTCGCTCCCCATCACGCGACGCAGAGCTTGCTGGCTTGGCGGCAATATCTGACCAGGCCGCGTTGCTGGCAGAAGTCAAGTCGTTCGTGCGCGAGGAAATTGCACGCCAGGTCTCTCTCCTCGCCTTTGCCCACCCGCCGCACGTTCAACAGTCGTCGACCACCCTTCTTCCTCCTCTCCGCCGAGCAATGGAACAGGAAATTGCGGAGGTCATGCCTGAGTACCACCCGCAACCTCCGGCTCCTGCGCCCCAGAGTTACGCTCAAGTTGTCGCCAGGACGCCCCAAGTAATTCCTGCGGCTGCCCCAATGAGTTACGCCGAAGCCGCCGCTAGACCTCCGTTCTTTGAGGCGGGTGTGCCGGCTACATATGCTGACGCCATCCCTCGGCCCTGACTGCAGCCCGCCATGCAGTCATTTCAGCAGCCGACCAGTCAATCGCGTCCTGCGACATGGGCGGGACCTACCAGACGAACCGATGGCGCACACCCGACAACCGGCCCATCTGCTTTGCTTGCGGTTACACCGGTCACGTGGCACGTTATTGTCAACGCGTGCAGCCGCCTCGAGTCGCGTCACCTGTCACCAGCCAGTCCAGCCGTGCATTCTACGACCCACCTCCATCTATGTCGCCGACGTCACGCCCACCTCCAGCTACTCGCCGCTCTCCGTCTCCACGACGTCGATCACTGTCACCCATGCGGCCACGTTCGGTCGCACGAGAACAGGAAAACTAGTCGTCGCAGTCCAGGAGGCAAGGGCTGCGACGCTATCGAACTGTGAAAGCCCTCAGCGAAGTCCATCGAATGTAGTCGACGTGCTTGTGGACGGTGTTCGCGATCGGCCCTTATCGATACTGGAGCCGCTGTATTCGTTATGGACGCAAAACTTTGCCGCTTACTTTGAAAAGTGATGACGCCACTTTCTGGGATGTCCCTCCGTACCGCGAGCTCCCAGAGTATTCATCCTACAGCAGTATGCACTGCTCGCGTCGTCATTCAGGACGTTCTGTACGACGTCGAGTTCATCATAATTGCGGCATGCTCTCACGACGTCATCCTGGGATGGGATTTCCTCTCCCGCCACGACGCCGTAATTCGTTGCGCACAAGCCGAAATCGAACTCTCACCATTCTCACATTTGACGCCGACAGACAGTTCATCGGCAGTGAGCAAGATCCTCGTCAAAGACGATACGAAAGTGCCTCCAAACTCGTCAACGGCTGTGTCTGTCTACTGCGCCGGTCTCTCCGACACCATTGCACTCCTTTCGCCGTCTGCCCGCGTCTGCACTAGGAAAGGGTTGCTGGTACCTTTCGCGACCATGCGAGTCACTCAGGGCAGCACCGCTATTTTTGTTACCCACCCATCCTCGTGCATTGTTACATTGGTTCGAGGGGAATGTCTCGGCAAAGTGGAACCCGTTGAAGACGCACAAGTTCTGGACGCACCCGATGACTCGCACTGTACCAGTTCCCGCACCATCAGTGCTGTTTCCACGTCTGATTCGTCACCTACTGATGTTTTTGGTCCCTCCATTGCTGACAACCTTACGTCGGTCCAGCGTTCGCAGCTTCTGTGCTTGTTGGATGAATTTCGTCATTCTTTCGATGTAGGGCAACCATCCCTCGGCCGCACGTCCGCTGTTACGCATCGCATCGACACTGGCGCCCAACCACCACTGCGGCAACGTCCATATCGCGTGTCTCCCACAGAACGCCGGGTAATTAACGAGCAAGTGGACGATATGCTTCGACGCGATGTAATTCGGCCCTCCGACAGCCCATGGGCGTCTCCTGTTCTCGTTGCGAAGAAGGACGGTTCTGTGCGGTTCTGTGTGGACTACCGACGGCTCAACAAGGTCACCCGCAAGGATGTTTATCCACTGCCGCGAATCGACGACGCGATTGACAGCCTCCAAGGAGCAGAATTCTTTTCATCTCTCGATTTGCGCTCGGGGTACTGGCAAGTACCCATGGCTGATGACGCTCGACCAAAGACAGCCTTTGTCACGCCCGACGGCTTGTACGAGTTCAACGTCATGCCGTTCGGTCTGTGTAATGCGCCCGCGACCTTCGAGCGCATGATGGACACCGTTCTGCGCAACTTGAAATGGCACACGTGCCTGTGTTACCTGGACGACGTCGTCGTCTTCGCTCCGGACCTCTCCACGCACCTCCAACGTCTGCGGCATGTCTTGACTCGTTTGAGCAACGCCGGCCTCCAACTGAATCTGAAGAAGTGCCGATTTGCGGCACGGCAGCTGACAATCCTCGGCTACGTCGTGTCCAAAGACGGAATCCTTCCCGATCCGGCCAAGCTTCGGGCCGTGGCCGAATTTCCCAAACCTACGTCCGTCAAAGAACTGCGCAGTTTCGTCGGACTGTGTTCATACTTTCGACGCTTCATACGAAACTTTGCCGCCATCATATCGCCGCTGACGAAGCTCCTTGGAAGTAACGGACCCCTAAATTCGTGGTCGTCCGAGTGTGACGACGCGTTCGCAAAGCTCCGTCGTTTGTTGACGTCTCCTCCCATACTACGCCACTACGACCCTACGGCCCCAACGGAGGTACACACGGATGCCAGCGGTGTAGGCCTCGGCGCTGTCCTTGCGCAACGCAAACCAGGGTTCCCCGAATATGTCGTGGCATACGCAAGCCGTACGCTTACCAGAGCCGAGACCAATTACTCAGTCACGGAAAAAGAGTGCCTGGCGATCATATGGGCCCTTACAAAGTTTCGAGCTTATTTGTATGGTCGCCCATTTGATGTCGTCACCCACCATCATGCACTATGCTGGCTGTCGTCATTGAAGGATCCCTCAGGCCGTCTCGCCCGCTGGGCACTTCGCCTGCAGGACTACGACATCCGCGTGCTGTACCGCAACGGACGCCAGCATGCTGACGCCGACGCCCTCTCGCGCTCTCCCTTGCCTGACGACAATGCCCCCTGCTCAGTATCTCACATAGCTGTTGCTTCGATCAGCGTTCACACTATCGCTACCGAACAGCGCAAGGATAAATGGATCACCTCGCTGATCGACTTGCTCACTGATCCGACGGCAACACCATCCACTCGCGCGTTGCGTCGTCAAGCCCACCATTTCGCCGTTCGTGACGACCTCCTGCACCGACGCAATTACAACGCCGACGGCCGCCAGTGGCTACTAGTGATACCCCGCAGTCTGCGTTCTGAAATATGCGAGGCCTTCCACTCTGACCCGCAATGCGCGCACTCTGGGGTATCCAAAACTTACCACCGCATTCGACAACGATACTTCTGGCGTGGGATGTACCGCTACGTGCAGAAGTTCGTTCGCTCCTGCCTCGATTGCCAACGCCGAAAACCTGCTACGCACGTGTCGCCAGCAGGTCTACAACCATTACCTTGCCCTAACCGTCCGTTCGGGCGCGTGGGCATCGATTTGTATGGACCACTACCTCTGATTTCGGCTGGTAACCGCTGGGCCATCGTCGCTGTTGACCACCTAACGCGATACGCCGAAACCGCCGCCCTCCCAGCGGCTACAGCACGCGATGTTGCCTCCTTCCTACTACACCGATTCATACTGCGTCACGGTCCACCCCAAGAGCTTCTCAGCGATCGAGGCCGTGTCTTCTTATCGGAAGTCGTGGAAGCCATTCTGAAAGAGTGCCATGCTGTTCACCGCAAAACTACTGCTTACCACCCGCAAACGAATGGCCTAACCGAGCGCTTTAACCGAACGCTCGGCGACATGCTGTCAATGTACGCCGCCGCCGATCACATCAATTGGGATGCCATTCTGCCCTTTGTCACCTACGCCTATAACACCGCCCCTCAGAGCACTACTGGTTTTTCACCGTTCTTCTTACTGTACGGAAGGCACCCGTCGCACACCATCGACACGATACTTCCATACAAGCCGGATCCATCTGAGTGTGCGCCCATTCCTGACACAGCCAGGCTCGCTGAAGAGTGTCGCGAGCTTGCCAAGACATTTACGACGCAGGAACAAGAGCTGCAGAAGAGCATTCGCGATGGCACCACTACTTCTGAACCCACGTTCCTCCCTGGAACGCTCGTATGGCTCTCGGTCCCTACCACTGCAAGTGGCCTTTCTTCAAAACTGCTGCCGAAATACGAAGGCCCATACCGGGTCGTCGAGCGCACATCCCCGGTCAACTACTTGATCGAACCCATCGAACCAGCTTCGGACATGCGTCGTCGAGGGCGCGACATTGTCAACGTGGAGCGCCTCAAGGCCTACTATGACCCACTTATAGTGACGAGTTGTTAGGTCGCCGGACGGCTCCCTTTTCGTACCCGGGGTAATTGTAGAGAAGCCTTGGGACATGGTAATGGGTTACCCTCTCCAGCGCCTTCTAGTGGGTCGTCCTCTTTGATTGCTTGAAGAAGAACGCCGCTCGCGCAGGGAGTTCGTGCCTTGCCGTGACTGTCGCCATTACTCATTGTCGTTGAGTGCTGTCTATTAAACACCTTAACAATTAGTATAGCAGCCATAATGAAAAGCAAAGACTAACCTGGACGTATAGTTCTAGACTGTGTCAAGGAATGTGTCCAGGCGACACTTTCTTAATCATGTCACGACGCACAGTTCGACCCTCCAGAAGAGGGTCGAGGTTTTTTGGGCCGTTGGGATTGAGTACGACCATCGCTGACCTGATCCGAGCAAGAACCAGAAGTATGCCTACGCTTGACTTCACGTTGAGCTCCCATTTCGACGTCAAATTCACTAGAGAGTCCGATGCTACTGTTAAGTCTCTGGCTGAAGCTGTCCTCCAAAGACGTGTCCTGTGGAGGTAGAGGCTGAGCCGCCGGTAAGCTTGGCTCCACGTTCTCGATGGGAGCAGCACGTTCCATGTCTCCGCGGGCCGGTGTAAGCAGCCTTCGTGCAGGTGGTTTTTAAGGTGCACGGCGCGACGTCGAAGCAGCGATGGCAGAGGTTGCGATATCCTCCTGAGCACCCGATGATCAGGCACTGTCGTTCCGTGAAGGAAATGTCACAGGGGTAACACCACCAGCAGCAGCCTGAGAGCCAGGCTCACTTGAACACGGAACATTAGAAAACACAGGAGGATGAACGCCGACACCGTTATCCGGAGCGCGCACTGCGTCGGCCAAAGCGCACGCGTCCTGCATCGGTGGAGAGGTCGACGCACATGGCGTCGCATCGGCAATCAAGCCTTCATCTTGCGATTTGTTCGGCGGAACGTGAAGAGGCGAGGCCAACACAGTATCCGTGACCTCCTCCATGTCTCCCGAGGCTGTCGTCGTTACTGGCGCTGGTTGCAGCGCTGGGAATTCACCAGTGGTGGCGTCTGAGTATGAGCGGCGGACGGGGAAAACGACAGTGGGGCGGCCGTCCCCACAGCATCGGCACGGGCGATCACATCCGTCGCTTACGCGACCATGCACACCGCAGCGACCACAGTAAGGTGCTGTGAACTGGGCTCGTAGATGATCACTAGAACCACATCTTCGACATACACGCTGGAGGTTACGGTAATCGAAGGTGGCACGATGATCGGAGATACGTAGGTAGTTCGGCACTGGATTAGCGGCGTTGATCTCCATTCGAATGCAGCGCGTTCCCGGGAGTACTCCTCGCCACGCACTCATTAAACCACTGGTGACAGTGAGCACCTTGCCGTATGGAGACAAGACCTGCACGAGAGCTTCGTTGGAGACAAACGATGGCAGGAACAGGCAGACGACGTTGGCCACTTGAGGGCCAACGGGGACGACTTGGACACGCTCGCCGCCGATCACCAGGCACCCAGCATTGACGATGAGAGACATGGAAGCCATGCTCTTAACCGTGACTTGGAAGTTGTGAGCTCCCTGATGCTGTGCGCAGTACACCTCTGAGAGACCGACTATTCAGGCCGTCGCATCAACGATGGTATCGGGACTAGTCCCAGTAGGGACAACAACGTCGAAGACGAGTGCCTTCGAAGGCGTCCAAGAGGCGACGGGCGCCATGGCTCGAACTGATGGACGCCCCTGACGTGCGACATGCAGGGACGTCACAAAGGAAGGTATTTTGAACATGTACACGCAAGTGCATGAGACGTTTATAAACTAAATACTTCAAAATTGCGTCGATGTAACTTACATAAACGCTAGACGCAATCTTATACAGAATTGAGTACCAAGCAACTATACACATACTGTCCTATAGAGCCCGCTAACGTGCATGGAGTCAAGACAGGGGTAATACTTGCCATGTATGTCATCTCGCGTAGCCTCTTAAAGGGCATGGACAGCAGACGCGGGTCATTTCCTTTACGTTCATTCGTACAATAAAAAGCTAAGATTTTTTGACGCAGAAGAGTAGCGCGTCGTATTTAAAGCGAGTCTTCTAATCGAAATTTCACCAAAATTGAAATTGCACCTCCTATACGGCAAGTAAAGCGGCTAAGGGGGCTGGTTGGTAGGACTTTATGGCTTATTCGTGCTACCATAGACTTGAAGAAACGACAGAAGTTCTCCGCGTATCTGCGTGCTTCGCTGCAAATGTCGTCAAAAGACGATAGCAGAGGCGCTGCGTGAGATAGGGACGCCATCTGGCAATACGTCGGGAAAGAGCAGCTTGCCCAGAGAGCACGGAGGAGGGAAAGTTCTTTCCTTCCTCCGTGGCGGAGGGCTTTCGTGGGCGTTCATAGCGTCGCATTTTCAGCGCAGCCGCATTTTCAACGCAGCTTAACAAACTAGGGTCTCTAGAATTACGTGTCTATGTGTTTTCTGGTAAAGGAACACACCACCTCTTACTTACCTAGTAATGTTGTGCCGCAGCTATGCGTAATCTTTGCTTTTTGATCGAGAATGTACACAAGTATGAACCTAGCCACCAGTTCAAGATGGCTGGGCCTTCGACAAGTGGTTCAACTTTGGCCGGGTGGCTGAATCAGGCTAGTGAAAGAAACCCACGTGACTGGTATGGCAAATTGAGGCGCCATCCATGAACTGGGATCAGAGTTAAAATCTGCATTCCGTCTCTTTTCTCCCAACTCTCTTCAACCCCCTCTCTGGCGGGATCAACTCCCTCTCCTCCGGGAGGCGTGCTGGCGCGCTTACCGCCGCCTTGCTGGCGCCGCCGACTTTGAAATCCGTTGGAAAGTTTCGTGTCTGACGTTGGTAAGCCGTGCCGTCGTCTCTCGTCCGTTTGACGGTGCTCGCTCGCTATGTGCTTGTGCGACGCGATGTTTTACGACTCCCACTCTTCGTGCATAGTGCTTTGGTGCTCGACTACTTCCAGAACAAGTCCCGGAATACATGTGCCAGCCCCCAAAAGAACGATAGGTGAGCGTGCCCTTTGAGTCGCGGTTTTCATTGTGTCAATTTGAATTCACGTCCTTACTGAGTAGCTGCTCTCTGCAGTGGGGCTACAGTTAATGTTTTGAAAAATGACTTATTTGGAAAGGGCTCGATGCTGCGTTTAAATCATCATACGAACAAGTAGCAGACATGAAGCCCATGCGACGTAACTATAGTTACAGGTTTACAACTCTCACATAACCGCGCGATTTAGCGTGTGCTTTGCATTTGTCTCCGGTTAATTACTCGCCATCGCCTGTAACCACGTTTGTGAGACATTAGGTAGATGTATGAAAACTTGTGCTGCTCTGAGACGAACAGACGAATTCACTGTTACACGAGTCGGGGGCGCTGTTTATCTGATTGGAACTTGTCCCTTTTCTTCAGGGTGGAAGCGTTTTTAAAGTATTCCGGAACGTCACACAGCTGATCGGTGCGCCCAGAGAAAAGCTGAAGAATTGCACAATCGGTGCATTTCAAGAAAAGATGCCATGAATCCTCCGATATCATCCGTTCATTTTCTCCACGTTTATCATCACTAGTTATACCGAAGTCAACGTTTTTGGAAATGTAGTCAATAAAGTGCGGCCAATATTAGTTGTGTTATATGTGGAGTTCATTTTGACATCTTTAAACTGATTTTTACGATATTATTCTATTTTTATGTATTTCAACTGCTTCATTATTTTTGCACTGCAGTGAATGTTCAATTTTGTTTGTTATGATAATTTTGAGCAATATCGTGCGCATATATCAGAAGCTCTTCTGCAATTTTGTCAGTATAAAAATTGTGTTTTTATTTTGTGCCCTAATGTTATGTTCTGTTTTTTATTCCACTGTTCAAGTTCTTAACTTTGCCGAGAACTTTCGTGTTGTTTACTGATCATGAACACGTGTATGTTAATCTCCTTTTCATTACTTCTGTTAATCTCCTGAGCCTGTATCGCACAACATTTGATCAAAATGTTGATTTTCGACAACGAGGACAATAAAACGAGACCAAAGATATTTTGTGTTGTGAGTGCAATTCATTCTTTTGCGTTCTGGCACATGCTGCACGACTGCAGTGTGTGCAGAATGCCCGATTGCAAATTGCGTACATTGAAACGCGCAACGAACACGCGGCGCAGCACGCGTAAGCGGATGCAAAAAAGAAAAAAAAAAGCGCCGGCGCAGCACGCGCGAGCACGCGGGCGAGCGAGCGGGTTCATAAAAAAAAAGTGGGAGAGGAGGCTGCGCAGCACGCGCACGCAAACAACAACAAAAAAGAATAAGAAAACGTCGTGTGCGAGAGAGCTAGGAGAGGAGGTGCGACGCGCGGTTGGTGTTGCCATGACGACGCATACTGCGTGTGCCGCCATTCTGCAGTTTGAGTTTCTGACCGCCGTATTCATGAACCGACCTTAACTTATCGCGGTCAGGCTACTTACGAAAGGAAGAGAAAAGTATAAGTATAAGAAAAGGATAAGGAGAGTTTCAAAAACCTGCCTTATCTTGCCATAAGTGTGCCTTATGAAAGGCGTCCTTAACTCGTCAAGTATGTGCCCTGGGAGCCAGGGTAGGTAAAGTTTTGTTACAAAATGATTACTTCGAGCAACAATAAATTAGTTTCATTGCAAGAAACCAATAATGGTATGCACAAAAGCACCCATGCGTAAACACCAAAAATGTTTGCTAAGGCACCGCCCGCTTTTGGTGAAATCCGCATTCTTTGTCTGGCCACATTTGTTGAACCCCCGTCGACACAGTCGGGCCGCGAGAGCACGATTGCTATTTCGAAGCCTTCTCATGTACGTTTTTGGTTTGTTCGTTGATGGCATTTTCGTGCTCGCTTCAGCGTTTATCGTTCTCTCTCACTTTGTTTTACTTCACTTGGTTTATGCAATTGGTTGAGCGGTTTAGAGTCTTTTGCCTTCTTAAATTGCGTTCATTATGAAACGACGCACCAGGCAAACTTCAACGACGAAGAGTGCGGCATCGCGGCCATGTCGCGGCGTCTTGACGGATCTCGTCAACAAGTACCGTTAGGTACTGCGTTGTTGACTTTCTTTCGGGCCATGAACGTGAACGAACTTCGTAAACAGTGTACTCTGTGCGTGTGTGTGTTATCTTGTGAGTTTCTTGAATACAATGTTTACCACCACCATCGGTATTTTCCTGCAGAGGCAGCACTGCGAGCAACTTCTTCACGGCACTTTTTCTAAAGCGGAAGCGACACAGAAATTCGTGCCCATCGTAGGTCTCCATCGGGTTCCACTGAGGATTCGCCGCGACGGGTACGCGTATGCATACGCTGTGCCGTTCAATATTTTTTATTACGGTCCACATATAATCAACGAACTGCGCATAGTTGTCCCCCGCCATGTTGTGTGTCTACAAGGAAGCCTTAAGGTAGGTCATAGGCTACCTTAACCGAGCCTTACTTATGACGGCGATAAGTACGAGGAAAGTTCTGCGATAAGTATAAGGTTCGCTCTTGAAACACGTTAAGGGCGACTTAAGTCATAAGGATAAGGTTAAGTTAGGTTCGTGAATACGGGGGTGAATCCCAGCCGCCAGGATAGTAACTGAAGGGACGTTTAGCGCCGCCAGCGCTGACGTCATGAATTAAGGCTTCCTATGGGAGGTATACGGAGTAACCTCCCCCTGGCTTAATCGAGTGACAGACAAACAGGCAGACAGACAGGCCAAAATTTCTGCGTTTAAGTTCCCCAAGAAAGACTATCGTCTTCAAAAAAAAAAAGAAAAAGAATTGGCCGCGTATTTGCGTGCTTCACTAGAAATGTCGAAAGACGATAGCGGAGGCGCTGCGTTAGAGTTATTAAATACAGTAACTCTACGCTGCGTGAGATATGGATGCCATCTGGCAATACGTCGGGAAACCGGTATCAGCGCCATATCGACGGCAGAGGGCTTGTTCGTGCATAGCGTCGCATTTTCAGCGCTACCTAAGAAGCACTAGGGTCTTTAGAAATGTGTATCTATGTATTTTCTAGTAAAGGAACACACCACTCAATACCGACGTATTGATGTCGCACCTCAGATATGCGTAATATTTGCTTTTTGATCGACAATGTTCACAAGTATGAAGCAGCTACCAGTTAAAGATGGCTGGGTGTTCAGCAAGTGCTTAAACTTTGGCCGCGTGGCTGAACCGAGTGAAAGACGGACCGATAGACAGAAAGACAGACAAAAATTGGCCACGTATCTGCGTTCTTCGCTCCAAATGTGGTCGAATGACAATAGCCTTGTGCCGGCCGTACTACACGAGTCCTCGTCCTTTATGTTGAACCGCCGCATCTGGCTCATAGCGTCGCATTTTGAGCGCAGCCTAAGAAAATCACACCATCTCCCGCTAGAGGGGACCATGAGGCGATGTGAAGCAGCGTTTCGGCATGTCGAGCCCGCGTTTCTGAGGGGGAGTGGAAGCGGAGAGGAGAAGTGAAGGAGGAAAGATGAAGGGGGGATTGGGAGCGGTGACGGGACATGGAGAGGGGATAAAGGAGAGGGGGAGTGGTGAGGGCGTGTGTGGAGAGGGTTTGCGCATGCGCAGTGGGGGTAGTCACGCCGCACACCACCACCGCCACCGGTTTGAACTCCGCCATAAGATGCTTCGCATCTAAAACACTAGCATTTTTCACGGAGCCTAAGAAACACTAGAGTCTTTAGAATTAGGTATCAAGCAGGGCTGGGCAGTATCGCGATACAAGAGTATCGCGAAAGTATTTCAGAGATACTTTTGAGTATCTGTATTTCTGTATCGAGATACATTTGAAAAATGTATTTGTATCTCAGTAGTGAAATACATTTACGATGTATCGCCTGTATCGCGATACTATGAAGTACACGGGTATCTCGTTACATTGTTTTTTTGTGTCGCAAATGAGTTGAGGCGTGTTTCCAATGGAGGAGTGACGTTTTTTTTTCTTTTTTGTGCCAAGACGAGCAAAGGCGCGCCGCAGGTCGCCGACAGATAGGGCGGCGATGGTTTCCCCTCAAGCACAGAATGGTCTATGTGGTAAAGCCCGCGACGCCGCAGACGGCAAAATCGCGGGGTCAGTGTTGTCGGCCTTTGCCGACGAAAGTCGCTGTCTCTCAAGGTCAGTGCAGCACGTCTAATTTTTTTTCGGGTGGCAAGCCATTACTTGGCGACCCCCCGCGCGGATACCGCCTTGGAACAGGCTTTGCAATGCTTCGCGTGAGTTCAGTTTCCAAAGTGGTGGCACTTCTAAAAGCAGTTCGCGCAGTCGCGGCGGAAGTGACTAGAAGATGGCTATCTTTGACGCGCTTTCAGCCACCTCTCCAATGTCAGGGTGCGTTCCTAATTGATAAGATGCGTGAAACGCATGTTATCAATTAGGAACGCACCCTGACATTGGCACCCTTATCAATCAGCAGGCTCCCCCACTGCGGGAGCCTACTTCGCCTGTTGCGGCTTTTTGAAATGGGTGCTGGTAGCGTCGGTGGTGGCGAAAGCTTCATTGAAGCCGACAGGGTCAGACAGCTGAGGATTCCGAAGATGGGGACCGACTTCGGATTCTGAACAGTCAGAACAACCCAAGTGAGGGTGGAAGTGTTTCGGTATCTAGATGACTCGAGAAGAGATATCGCCAGGCTGCAGGGCAATCCGGCTATGAAGGCGGTATTTATTCTCTATAACACGAATTTGTGCTCGCCTTCAGTGGTAGACAGACTTTCTTTCTTTCGTGAGTATTGTGCTGAGGCTGAACCGACGCTGTTAGAAGACAGCCTATTTGAGAAGCCTACACAGCAACCTTCTTAGGAAAGCAGATCTTCAAAATAAATGTGTGCTTTTTCTCAATTCACTGGTGTTCATTAGTGATCCGAGTGATTTGCTTAAAGTGTGCTATTTCTAGCATAGCTTAGTTTGTTCCTCAAGTAGGTCAATTTCGGTGTCCAATCCTTGTTAGTGTTGCTGTGAAATAGTGTAATCTTACTGTAATTGATACTTGTAATTATGTCATTATTACTAATTATGTACTTTGTCCCCCCTCCCCTGCAATGCCTTAATGGCGCTGAGGGTACTGTAATAAATAAATAAATGAACTGAACGTTTCGATGCGCTGTAACTTTAATTACAACATTATGCTGCACTAATAAGTGTCTTTGCGTAGTATGAGCATCCTTCAAATAAAACAAGTATTCCAGTATCTGTATCGCTGTAACTGTATTCCGGAATACTTTTCTCGTCTTATTGCAAAAGTATCTCCGAAATATCCCGTTACGTTAAAAGCAAATGTATCTCAGTATCTGTATTTTAGGCTTCCAGTTCATGTATTTCGATATCTGTATTCCGGAATACTTTTCTGAGTATCTCTGCCCAGCCCTGGTATCAATGTACTTTCTAGTAAAGGAACACACCACCTAATACTTATGTATTGATGTTGCGCCTCAGATATGCGTAACATTTGCTTTTTGATCGAAAATGCTCAAAAGTATGAACGGCCGTACCAGTTCACGATGGCTGGGCGTTCAGAGAGTGGTTAAACTTTGGCCAGGTGGCTGAATCGGGTGACAGACAGAGAAACAGACGGACAGACCAAAATTTGTGCATTTAAGTTTCCCAAGAAAGACTATCGTCTTTAAAAAATTTTGCGTTTAAGTTCCCTAAGAAATACTATCGTCTTTAAAAAAGGCACGCACCCATCACCCTGTGTGTGTATGTTCCTTTTGTCCTTTCTGTGATGTTTTACAAGCGACGCACTGCCGTTCCCGCCAAATAGGCGTGACGCCACTCCGAGACTCGCAAGCTCCGGCTTCCGGTCACTCAGCCGCGCGGCCAGAGCGAAAGCGATATTAGGTTACGTTTTCCCCTTCACGAAGGGCGCAGCGCACGGACCGCGCCTTCGCGAACAGGCACCGTTTTGGAAAAAAAAGCATTGCGTACCCAGCAGCCGAGCGGTGTGGTTCTTCCCAAGGAATGCCACACAAACCCCGTAACCTAACACTGGCGACGAGGATGGGATTGTGAAGCGAGCGCAGCTTCGAGGTTACGTGCAAGGGCTACAGGACGAATGTACGGCGCCATCGAGCCCTTCTCGGGAAAGTCCTGGGCGTCATGGATACAGCCCGTCAGCTTCTACTTTGTGGCGAACGACATCAGAAACGAAGAGAAGAAACGGGTCGTCCTCCTCACGCTATGCGGCGCTGACACCTTCGAGACTGTATGTGCGCTGGTTGCGCCGAAAATCCCTGGAGAGGTCAGCTTCAGCGAACTGGTCACACTTCTCCAGCGGCATTTCGATCCAAGACCATTGGAGCTTTACGGCCGGTACGTCTTCCAGCGACGTGACCAAAACCCCGGCGAATCGATCAGCAGCTATCAGCAGAGTTTGATCAGCAGAGTTTGACAGTGGACTGCAACTTTGGTGTGCCAGCGGCTACGCCTGCAACATCGACACTGTCAGGGGGAATTCAAGAGCTCGTTTCACAATAAAACCCAACAATGCTGCCACAAGACGTAATACTGGGAGACAGATTCGTTCGCGGCATCCGCTACGAACATTCATTCCTTCAGTCTCTTTATTTTCCAGAATAAAACGAAAACATTACATTCTGGATGGTCTCCTGGGCTAAAAGCTGTAATGAAACAGCTTGACTAGGGCCCAGAAGACCAATTACATGGCAGCAAGTGACCGGTGAATATATTTGCACCAAATGTACAAGATATATCACACATGGTACGAAAAAAATATTTACAAAAACAAAGCATATAACAGTACCCGTGTAAGCGTAACAGGGAATGAGTTTTGAGTAAACACATATCTAACAACAATCAACACTAACCGAATCCTCAAATTTATTTACAGAAGAGAAACTGTAATACTACAAGTACAAGGAAAAAAAACAGCAATAGTACACCTGTCATTCTGGCATTAAACTACACGAAACAATAATATCAACACAATATAATAATAGAAAAGCATGGTTGCTAATCATATACAACAGTATACAGTGAAATGTAGTACAACATTAAGAAATAATTGAAATGTATGAATACATTAGTAATTCAGAAATATTTCACGTAATGTATTCAGCGGAGGTTTATGTAAATGTTTATGCTTATTAAGAATACATGGGATGTTATATTTCAATGACTGAAGTTTATAGTCAGTGCGAAAGCGCGGTATGAGCCATCCTCCAACTTTAGGAGTATTGATAGCATGACTGTTGCGTTGCAGTACAGCAGTTAACTCGATAAATTGTTTAAATGAAGAAGAACATATGTAAAATGATCGCAGGATGCGGAACTCGTACATATATTGGATTTTAATTATACTGTACTTCCGAAAATATGTCGATGTCGGTGATAAATAACCAGTGTTGGCAATGTGACGGACAGCTTTCTTCTGCAAAAGCAATATTCTGTTGATGTTACGTTGAGTTGTAGTACGCCAAACCAGACTGCAGTAATTTATATGTGATATAAACAGTGCTTGATATATGCCGACATTTATTTTTGTAGGGAGAATTTATCGACAACGCGACAGAGCTCCGGCTGTAAAAGAAAGTTTCTTGCATAAATGACTTACGTGAGAGCCCCAACTTAGATGAGATGAAAATGTTACACCGAGAATTTTATGTTCTTCTACAATATCTATTTTTCGGTCGGCACAAATAATATCTTGTTTAACGTTCAGATTTTTATTTCTAGCTCTAAATATTATTGCCTTCGTTTTCTTAGGGTTAGTTTTAGTTTATTGGATAGTGACCATGATATAATATTGCAAAAGAAACGATTACAACGTTCTATCAACTTATCTGTATCTGCGCCGGAAAACAAGACCGTGGCATGATCAGCATATATTATAAATTTTACCGACTTGTTGATATTAACAATATCATTTATAAAAACATTGAGAAGAAGGGGCCCTAATACATTCCTTGCGGGACAGCTCTACTGACAGGCAATGAAGATGAGTTATGGTTACCTAAACACACACATTGTGATCGCTCTGGTAAATATGATTTTATTAAAGCCAGGGGAGTGCCTCGAACACCATAGATTTCTAACTTATGAAGTAGCGTGCTATGGTCAATGCAATCGAAAGCCTTGGTGAAATCAATGAACAAACCTAATGTAAATAGCCTGTTTTCGATGTTCTCTAAAATAATTTCTTTTAGCCTTAACAAAGCTAACTCCGTAGACCTTCCTTTACGGAAACCAAACTGAGCGTCGCTTATAATGTCACTTCTAGAGAAAAAGTTGGATAATGTGGAATGTAGCATTTTTTCGAAACCCTTAGCAAACACCGGAATAATCGATATTGGGCGATAGTTTCCCAGCAAGTTTTTGTCGCCACCTTTAAACAGAACAGATACACGAGAGCGCTTCATTTCACGGGGAAGTTCCCCGGACTCTACTGCAAAATTAAATATGTACACAAGTAACTTTTGTACATGTTGATGCTTTTTGTTTTGTACATGTTGATGCTTATTGTTTGACTTATTATTTTGGAACTGCTTCTTTTGTATTTTTTTTCCAGTCTGGAGGTGTATATATGTATTGACCCCTTAGTGAATTGTTCCTTTTGTATTTTTTTTCTAGTTTGACGTATATATATGTATTGCCCCCCTTAGTCAATTGTTTCTTTTGTATTTTATTCCAGTTTGACGTGTATGTATCTATTGCCCCCCTTAGCCAACTGTTTCTTTTGTATTTTTTTCCAGTTTGAAGTGTATATATGTATTGCCCCCCTTACTCAATGCCCCCCATGGGGCCTGTAAGGTACTTCGAAATAAATAAATAAAAACAAATAAGTACAGGGGCTAAATGCTGTAAAACAAAATTTATGGGACCGATCTGAAGATTGTCAATATCTAATGTACTGCTATTCTTAAGACTCATAAATGTTCTGAATACTTCTGGTTCGTCTGCCGGGTTGAGAAATACGCCTTCAGCATTTCTAATAATAGAGCTATTCATTTGCAGGGTATTCTTAATTGGCGGTATACCAGAAGTGAAATATTTCTTGAAAGAATCAGCAAGCATTGCACCAGTTAGTACACGATTGTTTAACGTAATTTCACGCGGCATGAAGTCTGCCTTGTGGCGTCCTAAAACACTGTTTATTGCTTTGCAAGCTGCATAAGGGTACCTTGTACAGATACCAGAAAACAACTTTTCATAATACGCTATCTTCGCCTTTCGAAGAGCGCTGTTTAGTTTATTTCTGAAAGCTTTATAGTGCTGTAGTAATTCTTCCTCTCGCGATTTCAAGAATGCATGGAAAAGCTTATTTTTTCGGTTTATCAAGCGCCTAATAGCAAATGTGACCCAAGGTTTTTTTATTTTCTTTGACGGTTTAAACGTCTTAAAAAGAAAATGAGTGAGGTAGATATTTGTAAAAGATCCTATAAATTTTAATTACGCTTCATGAACATCTCTAATTATATAAACGAAAGACCAGTCATGCATGCTAACGGCACGCTTGAAAGCCTGCAGTGACTCATCAGTGATATTTTGTACTTGGACAGTTTGACGTTGACGCCTCTTTTCTGTTTTTGAGGTACTGTATTGCATGAACACTGGACAGTGGTCACTTATGTCTGATGAAATAGTACCGGCGTTAGAAACAAGTGTGTCAGCATTCGTAATCATCATGTCTAACAGTGATGAACTGGTTACTGTGATACCGTATCACTGCTTTTACTTGCTCATGATAACTAGGCAGTTTTTTCGCAGCTTTACGGCCCGCTAATAGACGCATGCGAGAGAAAAGAAAGATAGATAACCGAGATTTCAGAAGCACGCTGCTTCATAAGCCAACTGGAGTATTCCGAATGTACGCTAAAATATTTTCCAGATAAAATGCATCATGATACAAAAGCTCACGCGCTCAATAATTAAAAGAATAAATAAATACTCACGTTTACAATTAAAGGAAGACCGCCGGAGTGAGACAGCAGCCCTGAAAGAGTCACTTTGGCAACTAGAGGAAGCGCAGCGTTTCTTCGTTGAGCGTGCCGCATTCATCATCACGAAGGGGGAGGGCGCGGCCGCCGTGCGCCAGCGAAAGCAGTTTGCGGCCACAGTAACGAATATCTGCAGCTTCTCTGAGCTTGTTTAGCTTCCTTAAAGTGTCACACCAGTAAACAAGAAGACTCACATGGTTCCTTATGCGTTCGCCTAAGATCACTCCAAGGCGAAAGCCATCGCATTCTTTTTCTTCTCGCTCGATATATTCATCGTCCCCCGCCCCGTTCCGAAATCTTCATGCGTCTAACGTGGTTTTGCTAGAGTGTACTAGAACAAGGGAGTGGCCGGAACGAGCTTCGAAAAATGAAGCCCAAACAGGGCCAATCCGCTTGCAGCGCTGCGATCGGTAGTCTGCAATGTGTCGTCGTTTAAGAGATGCGCGCGGTTCCGCCGAAATGGTGCAGGGGTAGAATGCCCGCTTCCCATTCAAAAGGCCCGGGTTCGAATCGCAGCTACAGATGGTGGGTTTTTATTCTTAGTGTCACCTTTTATAGCTGCATTGGTTTTCCGTTGTTTTTTTTAAAACTAGCTTAAGATGCTACGTGTTGGTTCAAAAAGTAACGCAAAATGTGAAGTAAAATAGAAAAAAACTTGAGAGCGAGCGCAGTTATTTGCAGCACCACCGCCCGGGATTGAACAAAAAAAGCAAAGTATGGCCTCCGGGATTTTCGCGAAGGTGAGACTCGAAACAAGATTTCACATTTCACGCTGCTTTTTGTAGCAATACGTAACAACAGAAGCTAGTTTTAAGAACGAAAGTAAAAAGCGAACACAGCTATAAAAGGTGACACTAAGAATAAAAGCCCACCATCTACAGCTGCGATTTGAACCCGGGCCTTTTGAGTGGGAAGCAGGCATTCTACCCCTGCACCGCTTTGCCGGAGCCGCGAGCAACCCTTAAACGACGACACATTGCAGACTACCAATCGCAGCGCTGCAGGTGGATTGACCCTGTTTGGGCTTCACTTTCTGTACATTGGTGCTGCGGCCGTTTCGAGCACTCCCCTGTTCTAGTACACTCTAGTTTTGCACTGCCTCCCCGATCGACGCACCTTTGACCAAGGAACGATGTTATGAGCAGATGTCATGTTACGCCACGTTATAACACGTCATAGTGTCATCATGGTGACGTCACGGTGACGGCACATATTTTGGTAAACTGTGACGTCATGATGGCGTCATATGGTGACGTCATCATATGTGATCATGATTTCTTGCACCACTCGTTTTCACGCCGCCGAAGCTGACGGTTAATTTTCGCGTTTGATGACTTATCGTTTAAACAGGCTTGATGAGGTATTTTAGTGTTTTGAGGCTTCTAGAAATAACCTACGAAATATATGCGCGAGTCCACTGCACAGAAGTTCGCGATGCCTTGTTGACCCGACAAAGCGTCGAATGGTCGAACTAACATTAGCAGACATTCTGTGTGTGTTATTGTTAGCAGCCCACATTAGTATATAGCCTGTGTGTGCCCTCCATTTCCGGTTGTGACCAAAAGTAAGGCAGTCCACTATTAGGGCACCAGAGATGCCGTAAAGTAAATTGCTGTTTCACTTTCGCATGTTTAAAATTATCAATAAAACATACTTCATTGAGTTTGTGGGATGTCGTGTCTAGCAAAGCACGAGTCCTAACAAAAAACGTAAAAATCGTTTATTCAGCCCGACGTCGAGTAAACGATGCTGCTGCACCGCTGCACCACTTCCGTTCTACCGCTGCATCACTTCTGCGGAGCCGCGCGCAACTCTTAATTGACGACACATTGCAGACTACCAATCGCAGCGCCACAAGCGGATTGACCCTGTTTGGGCTTCACTTTTAGATGCTCGTTACGAGCACTCCCCCGTTCTAGTACACTCTACTTGCAGTGTGGCCGTGTAGCCGGTACTTCCGAGGCACGAACGACATCCGCGTTATCAGCGTGGCGCAGCACTCTTTATTTAAAGAAAGGAAACCCAAACGAGATAGATTAAAGGGATGCTGAAGTGGTTTTACAATTCGGTAAAACTTTGTTGTTAACAAGGGCCAACATTATTGTCGATGATGGCGTAATTTTTTTCGCTGTTGGGGCAGCAGGAGCTTTAAAATACGCGAAAGAAAAGTTCGTCTTGCTCCGCCCACGCAAACGCGCCGAAAGTGTGCGCGTGACCGGAACTACGTCATCGTCGGTAGTTTTGGCCACGGTGGTAGAAAAACAGGTGGTCCGACGCGCCGCACCGCCAATGCGCCGCGCGTGTCACGGAGGTGCTCGAGTTGCCGCCACTTTTCCGCAAGGTGGCAGCAGGTATACTCTGGGCCGATATATCCGCTCCGGCGCATTTGAAAGCATGTGGCCAGTGTGCGTCGTGACCATTTAAACTGCAAGTCACAACTTTAACTTTTGAGAGAGATCCGCGGTGTATTTATTACACCAGAGAGGCCTAGAGGAACACTGAAGAGTTGCCGTCGCTTAGAACGGACGCGCCACTAATGAAAGCATGCAACGCAACCAGCGTTGCAGCCGCGTCTCTTCCTTTCTGTTTGGTCATCTTCGATAAATGCGGAGGCGTCCGTGGGCGCAAGCGTCCGAAGAGCAAGAGCGTCCCTACGTGACGCAACTAGCGTCGCAAAGTCGCAATCAGCCTTCGAGTCATGATCACGGCCAGATCACTGTGGTCGTGATTAGGTGATCCCACGGCTTGAGATCCGCTCTGATGCGTCGCGTTTGTTGCGCTCTGTCAAACCAACTTGCGCGACCGTATCGGTGTTTCCGCTCACTTTGTAAGCTGGAACCACGGCTGAAACCACGGTGGCTCGATCTGTGCCGCTGATGCGGCGGCCACCATGGGACGAAAATGCTTTGCTCCAAATTGCAAATCTGGCTACAAAACGTGCAAAGAAAAGCTGTGTCTTTTCTCCGCGCCCAAAGACGAAAAGCGACTGCAGTTGTGGAGAAATGCAATTCCACGGAATGACCGCCAGCTACAGTCCTCCGACATACATAAGATAACGTGAAAACCAAATGCTTTTTTTTTTAATCTGTACACTCGCCGGTAGGAATTTTCACGCTTTCGAAAAAAAAAATACGCGCACGTCTCTTGCAATCGGCACCCTGTGACAGTCATATCGGGACTAACCGCGTCGATTAAAAAATTTTACGCGTCATAAAGCCTGGCGCTCTTACTTTTGCGGTCGAAGCTGGCAGACAGCCACTACAAGTTAGTAAAAGCACAAACAACAGTTTAAAGCCACAAAATTAGCTAGAGAAAGCGGCTTTTACAGCACAGCGAGAGCTTGCGGTGCGCATCTTTCGATCCCAAAACTCGTCGCGTACCTAGCGGCGGCAGCGAGCAACTCGAGCAGTACGGCGACGCGCTCGCGGCGCTCGATGGGCCACCTGTTTTATTCTACCACCGTGGTTTTGGCGGAGCCGTGGCCTCCGTGACTACTTCTGGCTGCGCGCGTTGGTGGAACGGATCGCGAAGGCCATGCTTTTACAGAGCTGATGGCGCAGATGACGCGGCACACCGAAGTTGACGTCACCGCCTTCGTTCAGCAGTTCAAGAAGCCCTGCGGCTGCAGCCGCTGTTTTTTTGCCAAGAAATGCCATTTGCGTTCACTTCTGTGAACTCTTTCATTGGTTTTCGTATTCAGCAAGGATCAAACTATGATTACACATTCCCAAGTCATGTTTTTTTTTAAATTGGCCGCGTATCTGCGTGCTTCGCTGCAAATGCCATCTAAAGACGATAGAAGAGGCGCTGCGTGAGATATGAACGCCATCTGGCAATACGTCGGGAAACGTGAATGCTGTGTTGCGGGCTGGTAGTCCCGGCGCAGCAACAGGCAAGACCGGCGGGGACGCCAGCCAGCCCGAACACGCGGTTTGGCACGAAGCGCCGAAGCAGAAGAAACGTCCGCCCTCAACGAGTACTCTCCACACACTCTTTTATATTCACGTCGCCTGGGTAAAGCAGGAATGCCAGAGCGGCGCCCCAAGGTACTCGTACAGTGCAATACTGAACTGAAACCGAAACACAACAATGAGCTCGCGCAGAGGGCACCGAGGAAGCCAAGTTTCGGCGCAGTCGCATTTTCAGCGCAGCCTAAAAAACTAGGGTCTCTAGAATTACGTACCTATGTATTTTCTAATAAAGGAACACACCACCTAATACTTACCTAGTGATGTTGGGCCTCAGATATGCGTAATGTTTGCTTTTTGATGAACCATGTACACAAGTATGAACCTAGTGAGCCGTTCACGATGGCTGGCCCTTGTGCAAGTGGTCCGACTTTGGCCGAGTGGCTGAATCGAGGGACGTGCCGACAAACAGGAAGACAGACAGACAGAAAGACAGACCAAAATTTCTGCGTTTAAGTTCCCCAAGAAAGACTATCGTCTTTAAAAGTGCTTCAGCTTCCCTTTAAAGGGCCCCTCACCAGGCCACATAGCAAATTTTCGTTAGACGCTGGAAGTTGTTGTGTGCCAAATGAAGAGCAGTATGCCGCAAGAATTTTTCAAATCAGTTCATTCGAGCTGAGAAAAACAATAATTTGTAGCGGCGCGAAACCATGATGCGAGGAGACGAGTTTCAAACTCTTGCCACTCGCCCC
This sequence comes from Rhipicephalus sanguineus, assembly GCF_013339695.2. Taxonomy (NCBI): domain Eukaryota; kingdom Metazoa; phylum Arthropoda; class Arachnida; order Ixodida; family Ixodidae; genus Rhipicephalus; species Rhipicephalus sanguineus. The sequence goes on along the minus strand of NC_051183.1, from coordinate 124,142,638 downwards.
GTGTAGCCTGAGCATGCCAGCGGCGATGCACGGCCGCTACCTTTTTTTATGTAGCGGCCGTGGGTGTTGTGTCGGCGTTCTCTGTGGTGTACTGCGTGTTTCTGCGGGACGGGCATGAAAGTTGCGACATTTGTACGGGCACGAAAGTGGCGGTATCATGAGTCAGTGCCGCATTAACGTTTACTAAAACGCGGTAGAATAGGTGAGCATAATGAGTACTCGAACGCGCCAGAACATTACTTTCGTTTCCAGGGCTCGCGTCTGCTCGATGCGCTAACCGCGGGGACACGAACGCACGCTAAACGGAGGCACATTAGCCCCGAATCTCGCTGCAATTGCGGGGAAAAAATGAAAAAGACGCACACATTCCCTTTGTGTGTCTCATTATTGCTCTCAAGTTTTATTTATCTATTCAAGCAACAAATTAAAGAAACTACACATGTCGTGTCAAATATTTATCGCAGTGTCACGTGCTACTGTTGGCGACGTCAGAGCACAGTCGTCTACGTAGAGGACCGAAGTCACAGCACTAACATCTATGCAGGGCCATTCGCTCATGTACGTCACCCCATCATTCTCTGGGCGCGCGCCCGCGAGAGGAAGGCCAAGCAGCGTTCACCTTGAAATTTGGCCCATTTCCGCGGCGCGTAGCGTTGCAAATTTTGGCGGACGTGATCGTGAACGCCCAGTGTATGCATTGCGCTCGTTAGCTCAAAATTGACAAGCCTGGTGATGGGCGTTTTAAGATTATTGTTCTGGGCCAAAAGGCACCCTTATTTTGAGCACCCTTTGCTTAACGTGCACAGCCTCGCTGTTTTAATATCCTGCGTATGTCAACTCCGTAACGGTATTAATACATCCTCACTCTGTGAGCGTTCGCACAAATCTGACATGCTTTCACATTTTAAATTTTAACATCTTGATATTCTTCGGCGAATATCTTTTTGAGCTAGGTGACAAACCCTATCGCTGTTTGCGGTAAGAGGGTAAAGTTTAGTGCGCTTGTTTTGATAAGGTTCTGCGTAGCGCGATCACCGGTACTCGTCGAAAAAGTGCACCACTGTTGCAGCCTTCCAGCACTTATCTCTTGAGTAAACCTGACGAGACAGTCTCTAAGTTGTTGAGTACATGATGACGGTGTAAAAGGTGGTCACGCTAGTGGTTGGCGCCTAAGGGCGGCATACTCACTGCGGTACGGACGGCACAGCAGCTCTCTCCAGCAGACTCGGCGGTGAACATCATCGGCAGGCAAGCATAGCATATTCATAACCGTTCAAGGGCTCCCTTTTCAAGGCCAAGCTTTTTTTCTCGATAATTTCCATTATTTGTGATGGCAGCTGCAGACTTAGACAGGCTGTGCTCCCGCCTCTGCAGCATGCAAGCTCATAAACTGTATAGCCTCGACGACATAAGTAATCTCGGCCTTCCGAAGATCTGGGGACTTCCCGTGTCAAGGGCCGTCGTCATAATCCGCCAGCATATTGCCGCTATTCCGGGCCTAAACAACCGAGTGAATTGCATAAACAGCATTTACTTCAGTCTGATGGCGAACAGCCTGCCTGGCCCCTGGGTTCTTTACCGCATCGCCGATACCGAACGTGCAGCCGGAGGCAACCTCTTCATGCGTTATGCAAACGTGATGGGTTTGAAGGGCGTCCCCGTTGATGCAATGAAAATAGGCAACAGATTTGCCCACGTGTGTGCGTTAGTTTTCGAAAGGAACAACCCGAGAGCAGGCCATGAAGTCTACAACTTCTCCTTCTGGACTTCGACGGAGTGTGTTGCAGTCTACAGACCGCCAGGGGGATATTCGTATGGAGAAAATGAAGTCCTCAGGAGCATGCTCGGTGGTGACCCTAAAGACTTCGAATGCGGCGAGTACGGTGACTTGGATTCGGCGCACCAGGCGGCCACCCGTTGGGAATCGCCCCGTCATTGCCCGTACGATGTCGATGTAAGCTGATCCCCCTTCGTTTGCCCAGACACCCAGCTTAAGCGCCAGCAAATCGACACATTTTGCATGGTAAGGAAATAAACTTTCCAAGACATGTAAAGCGTGCTGTCGACCGGTTCAGGAGCAGGAGCAGGCGAACCTGTGATGAACTGACAGTAGATCACAGGTTCATCACGAACAGATGGATTCTTTCACGAAATGATAGTGTGTTTTGTTGTCTAGCAATTTAGTTCCAATTATCATGGCGCACCATCGGACATGTAGAACTTGAACCGGTGCAGTGAAAGAGACCAGTTCTCTCTTACATTTAGAAAATGCAGTTATTTCAAATAATTTCGAGGATATATTCGAGTCCGTTCGCCTCGTTCAAGTGAAAATGATGTAGTGCGAAGTAAATCGTGATTGCTGCCTGTGAAGCTGCTAGAATATTTGGTAACGTTTACATTTCATTCGTCTTGCATTGGTCATGCTTTCCGCGCAGGCCTGGCGTTTTTTATTAGTGTATGTTTCCTTTTCTCGTACTCCACAAAGGTGCAAAGCATACCAAACCTAATAACGTTAGTTATTTTCAGGCAAACCTTAACCTTGCGATTCGTAAATTTATTTCTTGCTTTCTTTTATTTTACCAGCTCCATCAGGAGGTTGCCTGACAAACGAGACGCTCCAACGACTAGAAATGCGATGCTGACCGTCGAAGGCAACGTTGTCATCAGCTTCAATACGGTGCCTAATGGTCCTTCTACACTGGGCAGCGCTGTCAAGCAACTGGATAGGAAACTGTTCACGATTCTTCTAAACTGGCAAGAAGATATTACAATTTATGTTTGGTTTCAGATGTGCAATGTAAGTTTGACATGCTGTAAACTTTAGAAACGCCTACAAACAGTGCTTTATTGTTTCGCACTGCGCTTCATAAATGTGTGGCATGGTGTTGATATGCGGCCGAAGCTTCCACAACGTGCGTGTCATCAGCATGACGATGTTTCACGAAAACAAGGTGACCGCAGGTATACTTGAACCTTTATCTAAATTGCTCGGATGTCTTTGAGATGTTTTTATGAGGAATCGAATAAAACATTTTTTTGCCAATGTTATTGTGTTGTGCACAATTTCTTTACTTAACATTGTTTATGTCTTAGAGGTGTGATGCCGATTAACAATTGGTCACAACCACAGCATTTGTTTTCCGGATCTTAAAGTAAGGACATTAGAAAACCTATTGCCAACGTTCGAAATCAAATCGCCGCTTCTTCGATCTGCGAACTTCATCCCCTTGGTCGCCTTGCATCTACCATTATCGCATTAAGAGGCTGTGGGATGCGGAGTCGGTGAAGGACGGATCCCAGCATAAAACAAAACGAATGTTTATTAACGTAATAGCAGCAGCACGGCAAGCATGCCGATGCGGCGCTTCGGGAGGTTAGAGAAACAAAACATGAAATCAAGCTTGGTAGCTTGGGTTATATAGCCAGCAGTGGTGACGCAAGCCTCCGACGAAACTGCGTGGCGCTGTCTTTTATCGGAAGCGTGTTGCAGCAAGTAGCTGTGTCACGCCGGGCTAATCAGTGACGAGACGGAGGCTGCGTAAGTCTGTGCGCAGTGGTCGCCACATCACCCCCCCCCCCCCCCCGCGGAGTGTAGAGCCTTCAGGGTCTGTAGAAATCTGGGAGGCGTACCAGACGTCCAGAGCGTGTTGTGAAAGGAGCGGGCTGCGACGTCGGTGGCTGTGGACGGACGCCAGTTGAAAGAATGGCGCTGCCAGGGTCGTTCGCCGCGATGTACGCGGGCTTGAGTCGGTCCTGTCCTGGTCGGTAACACGGAGTGGCGAACGGGTGCTCAATTTTTTCCTGGGGGTCGGGGCTGAGAGTGGCGTAGAGGACGGGTGTAGAAACCTAGTGGCTTTTGCGAGCTGTTCCGCTGACGGGCGGCGCTGCGGAGAGACGCTTCGGGAGGGCCGAGTGGATCCGCGAAAGAGAGGTCGCACCGGGCGCGCTCGTCGACGAAGGCGGGACCGTCGTGGCCACCAGTACAGGGGAGGGTGCCGGCGAAGTCATGGATGACAGGGTGCTGCCGTGAGGGTGCAGTACGACGCTGCCATCGTGCGCTAGAAAAACCTGTATGCGCTGCTGGGGAGTCACTGCCGGAGTCTGTGGAACCTTCCTCACCACAATCTGCACGCTCTCTGTGACTGGTGCGGGCGCGACGGGCACAGAGGACACCATACTGCCGCTCGTGGAGATGAGGGGCGCCGACAGGGTGCCACGATGGTGGTGGTCCTGCGCCAGTATCTGCGGCTGGGTGAACGTCGGTATCTACGACAGGGACTGGTGCTGTCTGTCTGGAACGCGCCCAGCGTGGGCTGGGCCAGCATGGTCTGCACGTGCAGCATGGCCTGTAGCTGTTGTAGTGTCAGGGGCTGTCCCGGGACTATGGCAAATGAGGGGGGGCGGCATCATGCGCGGCGGCGCCAGAATGATGTCGGGCCTTGGCCCCAGATTCTGCGGATGACCAGGGTTGGGGTGCCAGGTGTGGCCTTGTGCTGGTCCGCCCAGGGAGACTGGGACCGGGTGGTCGCGGTCGGTGCGGGCGTCGTCATGTTTGCGCTGCCGCTCGACAGCTTGGGCAGGATCGGCGGTCGGGACAGTATGATGTTCGAAGCCAACCAGCGTGGTCGGGACAGTCTGAGGTGGCTCGGTTAGGGTGACACCCGTGGTGTCAGCGAACACCTGACAAGCAGCGCTGGTTCGGGTGTCGCACACAGGATCAGTAGGTGCTGATGCCGTCATGGGTGCCGGGGGCACGTCTGCTGCGGCGGGTGCCGGGGGCACGTCTGCTGCGGCGGGTGCGGGCACGGTTGCTGCCGGTTGCGGTGGGGCTAGCACGAACCCTCGAAGTTGGTCGTATGCCTGCGGCCCAAGAGGAGGCACAACGCGTCGCAGAGCAGGAGGAAGCATAGCTACCGTGATGGCGTACTTGTCCTGCTGCGAGACGATGTTACGCAGGGAGAAACCAGCCTCCATCTTGATGAGCCAGATGGCTGGACATTGCGGCCAGAATTCGGGAAACTCCGGCGGCAGCAAGATGCAGTGCGCCGTGGTTTCATCCGGTCGCAGCGCCATCGTGATAGGCGTGTCAGAGGTCGGTTGACTCGGCGTGAAGGTCCCGTGGAATCTTCTGGAAGGTCATTCCAAGGTCCGGGTCATAGCGGTGCGGTTTGTTCGTTTTCCGGGTCACCAGATGTGGGATGCGGAGTCGGTGAAGGACGGATCCCAGCATAAAACAAAACGAATGTTTATTAACGTAATAGCAGCAGCACGGCAAGCATGCCGATGCTGCGCTTCGGGAGGTTAGAGAAACAAAACATGAAATCAAGCTTGGTAGCTTGGGTTATATAGCCAGCAGTGGTGACGCAAGCCTCCGACGAAACTGCGTGGCGCTGTCTTTTATCGGAAGCGTGTTGCAGCAAGTAGCTGTGTCACGCCGGGCTAATCAGTGACGAGACGGAGGCTGCGTAAGTCTGTGCGCAGTGATCGCCACAAGGCTTACAGCAGTTCATAACTGCGTCATATAAATCATTAAAAGAAACGTGCCTTTCTCGCAGCTATTTCACAACACGAACGCCTTGAATGCACCCGCAATTTCACAAGCCAGCCCCTTGTGCTATCCATGTACCGAAGTCGCCTTCAATAATTTTATTAGGCTTGGCCACGTAGTCGAGGTAAATTTTTCGCAATAGCGCTTTTACTTCGTTTTGCTTGAGTCTTTTTGTAGCGTTAGCTACACAGGCTAGGCCGAGCCAGTTTCGCGTGGCTCCTCAAGAGCCGTGCTGCGCATGCGCGAGGATCAGTGATGTCACACAGCTCGCGCATCGGAGCCGACACCTCCCGCGCACTCCGCCGCCGCCGCGTGCGACTCGCGGCCCCCGGTCTGCGCTTTCCATAGGAGTAACGTCGTAGCCGAGGTAGACCTACTGGCGCCGGCGCGCGCGCAGCTATTCGCCTTCGCTGTGCAGTCGCCGTCTGACACTGCGCTCGAGCCGCTTGATAGCACCTCGGACTGGCGTTTGCCAGTGTAGTTTAGCCATGGAGAAGGAGAGCGCAAATGCTGCTCAACGGCGCAGAAGAGCGGAGATGCTTAACTCATCGGATCCCGAAGTAGTTGCCTGGCAAAATAAATATACATGTGCCAAACAATATGTGTGTGTCATTGGAGCAGCAGTAAGCATTTTAATCGAGCTAATCCTAGACAATCAGGAAAGCTAAGAACAATCAGCTGAACGTTTGCTAACGCTACGTTATCCTGGCATAGCCGAGCTAAGCCACTGCAACATTTTTTTTTAAATTGTGATGTGTTGCATGTATGGTAATGATCACGAAAGCATATTCGGTTGTGTTGCGTGTTGTTTACTATCGTTAGTACGTTCGTTTGCTTTATCAAATTTATTAGGATGAAAACTTTAAATGCGAAAAGTGAGAGGTGTGCCGCGTCGGCGGCGTCCACACGAGTGATGCAAAACACCATCACATGATGACGTCATGTGACGTAATCATGACGTAACAGATGGGAACGTTTGTTACGTCATCATGACGTCATCACAGGACACAGTTGAAGGCGACATCGGTAAGGCCGAAGGTGGCGAAGTGTGGAACCAGACAGTTTTGAAGGCACCAAAAGGCGTAGTGTGAGACACGCGTTAAATTACATTACCATTTGTCAAATGACTGCATTACCCACCGGGTTGACTTGTGATTATGGTACTTGATTGCTGACCCAGAAGGTCGCGGGATCGAGTCTCAGCCGCGGCAGCGGCATTTTGCTGGAGGCAAAATTGTAAGGGCCCGTGTGCTTAGATTTAGGCTCACGTTAAGTAACCCCAGGTGGTCGACATTTCCAGAGCCCTCCACTACGGCGCCCCTCATATTCATATCGGGGTTTTCGGAGTAAAAACCCCAACAATGATTAATAATATCAAATGTTAATATCTGGCGTTTTACGTTTCAAAACTACGATATGATCACGCGAGGCGCCGTAGTGAAGGGCTCCGGAAATTTGAACCACATGGGGTTGCTTAACAAGCACTCACATCGCAGAATACACGGGCCTCTAGCATTTCACCTCCATCGAAATTCCACCACCGCGACCGCGATCTAACCAGCCACCTCCGAGTCCACTGAATTAATATTATCAGTCGGCTGCGTTGTTCCTCTCCCCTGAAGCTTTCTGCAGCTCACGTGGTGTTTCACTTCCTCCAAGATTGGCATACCTTTGATGATGCCATGTGATGACGTCGCGACGACGTCATGATGTTCCAAGGTTGCCCGATCTGTGACCTATTAGCCTTGAAAGTTGGGCGAGTTCGTAAGGAATCATTTTCTCTCAAGCTGCGCAGCAAGGCTGTGACTTAATAATGACTGAAGGAAGGTGTGAGTACTGTAATAATAATTCCTAGGGTTAAGCGTCCCTAAATCACAACATGAATATTATTTATTATTTATTTATTCCATAGTGCCACGCCCACTTGTTTTGATGTATTCGGGTTTGACCGGCAGGGACGGTTATCAACGCTCGACGCTGTCCGCGAAGTAGTGTTCTAGGAGCGTCGCGATTGTAGTAGATCGGTTTGCTAAGATTACGCCCCGCACGCGAATTTTCCAGCTTTGTCTAGAGATAACGCCGCCACCAGCGATATTGCTGGAAAGTTCGATAGCGCCTGTATAAAAGCCGACGCGCTTGATCGCTTGTCAGTTGATCGACGGTCGACGTTCTGTCCGCCGCTATTAGTGTATTGCTGTAGTTTGACTATCAGTTTCTCGGCCACAAGTACGGCCAAATAAACAGTTTCACCTCGGACCTGCTGAGTGCTGTCTTCATCGACGTCACGACTACGTAACATCTGGTGGAGGTGCTGCTTCTTCCATGATCCGGACGCCCCCGCGAAGCGCTGACCCAAGCCCAAGCCGCGAGGAGGACGACGGCAAAGAAAACCCGGATCGTCGAGCAAGCCGCAGGCAAGAAGGTCTCCCGCCAGAGCACGGGCCTCTACCTGAAAAAAACCCGGCAAACAAAGATCCTGGCCTCGACCACAGCGACGATGACAGACGCTGTGCCGCCCGCACCGATTCTTCTCCGGACGCCCAAGGAGCCACCAACCTTCCGCGGATCGTCGTTCGAAGACCCGGAAAGCTGGCTCGAAGCCTACGACCGAGTCGCAATTTTCAATGCCTGGACCAGCGAAGACAAGCTACGGCATGTCTATTTCGCTCTGGCAGACGCCGCTCGGACCTGGTTCGAGAACCAAGAGCGAAGCTTGACAACATGGGACATCTTTCGCACCAGGTTCCTCGTGACATTCACGAGCGTCGTCAGGAAAGAGCGTGCTGAGGCTCTGCTCGAGACCCGCGTGCAGATGCCGAACGAAAACGTGGCACTCTTCACGGAGGAGATGACAAGGCTGTTCCGTCATGCAGACCCTGTCATGCCCGAGGACAAGAAGGTCCGCTTTCTTGTGCGAGGAGTCAAACAGGAGCTCTTCGCCGGCCTGATGCGGAACCCCCATCGACATTCGTCTCGGAAGCAACGACCATCGAGAAGACGCTCGAGATGCGCAGCCGGCAGTACAATCGCCGCGCATTTCAGGACAGCACAGCTGTTCATGGCCACGGCTCCGACGACTTCCGCGAAACGATCCGAGCAATCGTGCAAGAGGAGCTGCGAAAACTTCTACCTTCGTCGCAACCTCAAGTAGATTCCATCGCCAATGCCGTGCGCCAGGAGGTCCAGCATTCTCTCGGTGCGCCTCAGCTATTAGAGCCGCAGCCGCAAGCTATGAGCTGTGCTGCTGCAGCCCGCCGTCATGCTCCTCCTCTACGCCCCCGCCAAGACGACACACCGCCGCAGTACCGTCGCCAGACGCCGCCAACGACGCCCTACCGTCCACCTGACGGCCAGACGCCGCCGCCGCCACCGACGCCCTACCGCCCACCTGTCGGCCAGCGCTACACCCCGAGAAAGACCGATGTTTGGCGCGCCCCTGACAACCGCCCGCTCTGCTACCACTGCGGGGAGGCCGGCCACACGTACCGTCGCTGCCAGTACCGACAGATGGGACTACGGGGATTCGCCATCAACGCGCCGCGCCCGTAGCCAGGCGAACGGCCTCGCGACATCGACGACTACCTCATCGGAACACAGTGGCAAGAACGACGACCTTCCCGCTCGCCGTCGCCCGGCGGCTATATGTCACCGCACCGCCGGCCGTACACTGGCCCAAACCGGGGCCGGTCGCCTAGCCCGTGTCCGGAAAACTAAGGGCAGCAACCGATGGAGGTGCGGTTGCTGTACGACGAACTACCGAATATCCTCCGCCGCCGACGACGACGCCGCGACGAAACCTTCAGAATACGACGCGAACCAAACAGACCCCTGACGACGAAATCTCGCGGACTGAAGAAGACCCGACGACGCAACATGGAAGCAGCGGAACACACCGACGCAGCCGTGACCCGACGCTGCGACCCAACCGCAACGCAAGACGACGCACTAGCGACCTCGACGTTGTCGTCGACGACCACAATGTCACCGCTCTCGTCGATACTGGAGCCGACTATTGCGTCATCAGTGGGCCCTTCGCCACGAAGTTGAAGAAAGTTAAGACCGCTTGGGAAGGCCCCGAAATCCGCACCGCTGGAGGCCATCTAATAACGCCGTCTGGAGTCTGCACAGCAAGAGTCACAATCAATAATCGCACGTATCCTGCGAGTTTCGTGATCTTGCAACACTGCTCCAGGGACGTCATACTTGGCATGGACTTCTTAAACCATCACGGCGCCGTCATCGACTTAAGAACCAAATCGATAACCCTATCGTCGGACAAAACGACACCGCCGGATACGAGTCCATGTCAACATGCCCTGAACGTGCTCGAGGATCAAGTTACCATCCCGCCTCGCTCCATCATCATAATTTCCGTCAGCACCGAAAAAGCTGCAGACATCGAAGGTGTCATCGAGAGCGATCAGCGTTTGCTGCTAGACCGTGACATTCGCGTCGCAAGGGGCATTGCTCGGTTGCATGAAGGAAAAGAAAGCGTGATGCTAACGAACTTCAGCCAGGAATACAGACACCTGAGCAGGGTTACGACGATTGCATACATCGAAGAAATCTTGGCCGTCAGCGATGCGTTTGCCTTTTCAGATTCTAACGAAGCTACGACGACGATCCATGAGCCACCCTTCGACGTAAACCCAAGTCTTCCCGCTCGCCAACAGCAACAGCTTCGACGCCTTCTGCAGGAATACAGGGACTGTTTCTCGTCGTCATCGCGGGTCCGACAAACGCCCCTTGCTAAGCACCGCATCATAACAGAAGAAAATGCTCGACCACTCCGTCAGATTCCCTACCGGGTTTCGACGCGGGAACGGGAGGCCGATAAGAAACAAGTCGATGAAATGCTACGCGACGACATCATCCAGCCGTCCAACAGCCCGTGGGCGTCTCCCGTGGTGTTAGTGAAGAAGAAGGATGGCACCCTACATTTCTGCGTCGATTATCGTCGCCTGAACAAAATCACAAAGAAGGCCGTGTACCCTCTCCCACGGATAGACGATACCCTGGATCGACTCCACAACGCGAATTACTTTTCGTCGATGGACCTCAAGACCGGCTACTGGCAAATTGAAGTCGACGAGAGAGACCGAGAAAAGACCGCCTTTATAACACCGGACGGCCTGTTCGAGTTCAAGGTCATGCCCTTCGGTCTTTGCTCGGCACCTGCGACTTTCCAACGAGTCATGGATACTGTATTAGCTGGCTTGAAGTGGCAGACTTGCCTTGTTTACTTGGACGACGTCGTTGTGTATTCCTCGAACTTCGACGAACACCTCCAGCGACTTCAATCCGTACTTCAAGCAATCAAGAACTCCGGGCTCACCCTGAAGCCAGAAAAGTGCCGCTTCGCGTACGAGGAGCTCTTGTTTTTGGGTCACGTGATCAGCAAGACTGGAGTGCTCCCAGACCCGCAGAAAACAGCTGCCATCGCCGCTTTCCCGCCACCCACCGACAAGAAGGCCGTGCGCCGATTTCTCGGCTTGTGCGCCTATTACAGACGCTTTGTCAAAGACTTTGCACGGATCGCCGAGCCACTAACGCAGCTCACGAAGAGCGACGTCGAATTCAGGTGGCAAACAGCGCAAGTCGAAGCATTTCATGAATTGAAACGACGCCTGCAGACACCTCCGATACTTGCGCATTTCGACGAGCACGCCGATACGGAGATTCACACCGATGCAAGCAGCATAGGACTCGGCGCCGTCCTTGTGCAGCGGGCGGGCGAACTGGAAAGGGTTATCAGTTATGCTAGCCGGTCGCTGTCTAAAGCAGAGGTCAACTATTCCACAACAGAAAAGGAGTGCCTCGCCATCATCTGGGCTACGTCAAAGTTTCGCCCCTACCTCTACGGCAGGCCCTTCAAAGTTGTGAGCGACCATCACGCCTTGTGTTGGCTAGCTAACTTGAAGGACCCTTGAGGTCGCCTTGCAGGGTGGAGCCTAAGACTTCAAGAATTCGACATTACCGTCGTTTACAAGTCCGGAAAGAAACACTCCGACGCCGACTGCTTGTCTCGTGTCCCCGTCGACCCACCACCGCCCGACGACCGCGATGATGACAGCTTCTTGGGAGCCATAAGTACCGACGACTTCGCCGAACAACAGCGAGCCGACCCGGAGCTGAAGAGTCTAGTTTCATACCTGGAGGGCAGGACCATCGTTGTCCCAGAAGTATTCAGGCGAGGGTTGGCATCATTTTCCTTGAAAAACAACGTCCTCGTAAACAAGAACTTCTCTCCTGCCCGAGCCAGCTACCTTGTCGTTGTACCTTCGGGACTGCGACCAGAAATTCTACATGCCCTGCACGACGACCCGACGGCTGGACACATCGCACTACCTGCACGCTCGCGCGAGTACAGGAAAAGTACTACTGGCCGCGCCTTGCCGCCGACGTCACTCGCTACGTAAGGACATGCCGAGACTGTCAGCGACGGAAGACACCGCCCACAAGACCAGCATGCTTCCTTCAGCCGATCGAGCCTCCTCGGCGACCATTCGGTATGGACCTCCTGGGGCCGTTCCCAACGTCGACTTGCGGAAATAAATGGATCGTCGTGGCTACCGACTACCTCACCCGCTACGCCGAAACAAAAGCCCTGCCTAAAGGCAGTGCCGCTGAGGTAGCCAAGTTCTTCCTTGAGAGCATCGTCCTTCGACACGGCGCTCCAGAGGTTCTCATCACCGACAGAGGTACGGCGTTCACGGCTGACCTAACTCAGGCGATCTTGGAACACAGCCACACAAGCCACCGCCGCACCACTGCGTACCACCCACAGAACAACGGCCTCACCGAGCGTCTAAATAAGACCATCGCCTACATGCTGGCGATGTACGTCGACGTCGAACACAAGACGTGGGACGCCATCCTTCCGTACGTGACCTTCGCGTACAACACGGCCGTACAGGAAACGACGCAGATGACGCCATACAAGTTGGTCTACGGACGGAGCCCGGCAACGACGCCGCCATGCTACCAAACATGACCGACGAGGAAAACATCGACGTGGCCACCTACCTACAGCGCGCCGAAGAAGCACGACAGCTCGCCCGCCTACGGATCAAGAACCAGCAGACGACTGACAGCCGCCGCTACAACCTTCGATGACGCCGCATGGAATACCAACCCGGTGAACGTGTATGGGTATGGACACCAATACACCGACGGGGACATAGTGAGAAGCTTCTTCGACGATACTTCGGACCATACAGGGTACTTCGACGCCTCGGCGCACTCGACTATGAGGTTGTCCCTGACGGCATTACGAACTCTCAGCAGCGCCGTGCGCGACCTGAAATCGTCCATGCCGTGCGCCTTGAGCCGTTTTTTGCGCGTTAGCGAGCTTGGGGACTCTATTTCTTTCCTTTGTTTTTTTATTTGTGTATGCACTTGTTTTTTTTCTCTCTTCTATGTTCTTTCACAAGCATCGGGACGATGCTTTTTCAGAGGGGGGTAATGCCACGCCCACTTCTTGTCTTGTTTTGATGTATTCGGGTTTGACCGGCAGGGACGGTTATCAACGCTCGACACTGTCCGCGAAGTAGTGTTCTAGAAGCGTCGCGATTGTAGTAGATCGGTTTGTTAAGACTACGCCCCGCACGCGAATGTTCCAGATTTGTCTAGAGATAACGCCGCCACCAGCGATATTGCTAGAAAGTTCGATAGCGCCTGTATAAAAGCCGACGCGCTTGATCGCTTGTCAGTTGATCGACGGTCGACGTTCTGTCCGCCGCTATCAGTGTATTGCTGTAGTTTGACTATTAGTTTCTCGGCCACAAGTTCGGCCAAATAAACAGTTTCACCTCGGACCTGCTAACTGCTGTCTTCATCGACGTCACGATTACGTGACAATACTGCGGACTCATGGTCCATGCATGGTGGTTAAATACACAAACAAATAAAAAAGAAGAAGCAATGACACAACAACAACGTTATTTTGCACAACGTTATTTTGCAGTTTGATCACATGTATCGGTAGGCAGTTCCATTCAATAATGGTTCACGGAAAATATGAAATCTTAAATAGATGAGTGCGAGCAAAATATGGGGTTATGACGTTTGGGTGCTGGTGTCGGGTGGGCCTGCTAATTAGGGGCCTCAAATGAGGGGTTGGATCTAGAGCTAGTTTTTTGTTCCAAAATTGATAAGGAAATTCTAATCTAGTTTTTTGCCTTTGTGTATCTAATAAGGGAATGTCATTGGCTTGCATTAAATGTGAGGGTGAGTCGAACGAAGAACATTTGTTAAATAGAAATGTTACAGCCTTTCTTTGAATGCATTCGAGAGAGTTAATGTTACCCTTAGTATAGAGTCCCATATTGTGCACGCGTACTCTTCCCTTGGTTGCACAAGGGCAGTGTAGCAGAGCAGTGTAATATTTGTGGGAGTCGTTTTAAGTTTATGTTTAAGGAGACATAATTTGAGAAAGGCAGATTAACAAACATTATCAATATGGATATTACAAGATACGCGAGAAGTAAGTGTCACACCGAGGTACTTGTAGAAATTTACTTGTTGAAGTGGTGAAGACTCGAATATATAAATATATGATATTGCATTTTCTTTACGAGCTTTTGGAAGGCAGACGCATTTGCTCGTGTTAAGACATATCCTCCATTCATTACACCATTCATGTATATTGTACACGCTACTGTTCAGGTCGTTGCAATCGTGAGTGAAACCAAGTTTTTTAAACAAAGCACAATCATCTGCAAACAATGGTATTTCTACACTAGGGTGGATAACACCAACAATATCATTGATACAGGCCCATAGCCAGAAAGTTTTACAGCGAAAGCTGTTATGAGATCATTTCACCGGTGGTTTTTGGCGCCGTAGTTGTCCGCCGCCACCGCCGCCGCCGCCGCCGCCGCCGGTGTCCGTAACCACTATCGCTCGAAATAAGAAAAAAAAAACGAAATAAGAAAGAAAATTCCAGGATGGAACGAGGTTTGAACCTGGGCCCTCTGCGTGGGAGCCCAGCATTCAACCTCTGAGCCATGCCGGTGCTTGAAACTGCTATGCAAAAAGACCCTATACAGTCTTCATGTCGGTAAGGAACCACATTAACATATGTAATGTAGAGTGGTAGTAGAGTAAAATAAGAACCAAGTGTCACACAATGCGAATTGCGCAACGAGTGAGTTGTTGAATGTCCCAACCCATTACAAAGGGGTCTGCCATAATTCTTCATCGTCATTAGCCACAGCATCAGCAAAGTGGACATAGTGCCTTGCAGCTGTTTAGCAGATACCACGGTTCTGCGCAGAATGACGAAAAATTGCGTAGTGGCTGCTTCCTTCGTTCACAAAAATTATGATTTATAGCGTAGTGGGTTCCGCGCAAGTGCACTTCTATTGGTTGCCAAGGTAGCCCATAAGGCTCCCACGATCCATTTTCTCAGGGTCTCGATAGAGTTAATTCCCTTTCTCTATCTCTTTCTCACGTTAGCGTATGTTATAAAGTGTGGTGGGAGAATGAAATAACGACCTGGCGTCACACAATGCGAAGTACGTAACTAGTGGGTCATTTTAAGCTTTCAACCGATTACAAAAGGATCAGTAATAATTATTCATTGTCATCAGTCGTCGCATCAAGAAACTGCACATAATGCCTTAAAGATGGTACCTCGCTTCTCCGCAAAATGACGAGTAATGTCGTGGTGGGTAATTCCAACTTCACAAAAATTATCGTTTGTGGCGTAGTGGGTACGTTGCTAGTGTAGTTGTATTAGTAGCCACAAGAGTTCATAACGGGCTCTAGAAATGCCGCTCTTCGAGCTTTCGCTGTGACTGTGCTGCGCTTTCCGCGCAGGCCTGGCGTTTTTTTCGGGAGGTGGGGCACTTGCTGAGAACGTTGACTATTTGAGAAAGACACCTATTTTTATTATTTGTTTTTCGTAAAAACACTCACTTCCCAAAATTTCAGGGGAAGGGGGGGGGGGGCTAGGGCCCCCCTCCACCTGGCTACGGGCCTGCTTTGATATATAATAGAAAAAGTAAGGGGCCTAACACACTGCCCTGTGGAACGCCAGATGTGACCGGAAGACAGTGTGAATGTTGACCGTTTTCATCGACGTACTGTTTGTGGTTATTTATATGCGAAAATCCAAGAAACACGTGTTTCTGGCATACCCATTGTTCTAAGTTTGAAAATCAGTTTACTATAAGGAACTTTATCGAAAGCCTTACAGAAATCTAAGAAGAGCATATTTATCCTACCATGTCTATCGAGGGTTAATTCAAGCGAATGAAACTGTTGGAACTTCGTCTTCATCAGCATAGCAGACGCCGTTAATCATCATCGTGATTGCTCCTCACGAGCTGCCGCTCGCTCGAGGGCACGAAGCCATTTTTTCATTCTTTCTTCATGTTCCATTAAAGTGTTCGTTCGGACGTGCCGTCTGTTCTTCTAAACGACAGTCTGGTAGTCGGCGGACCTTGAGGTCCACCACATGGTGCCGAAACCCAGCGGGATCTTCCGAACGACGCCTCATCGATTCAAGGTGTCGCGTTGCGACCCCTGAGCCTTTGTCGAAGAGTTCCCGGCTGCCGACTGACCCATGGAACGGCTACTCCGACGACGCAAGTGCTTGCGCTTGCAACTGGATGGCATCGTCCAAGAAGCGGAAGGCCTCGTACGAGAACCAGAGCTGTCATCATCACAGGTCAGCGTTTCAATTGACCGAATCAACGCGATCTACGCACAGATAACGAAGATCGATGAAAGTCTAATAGACGAGACGCCTGACGAGCTGATCGAGGCAGAGATCACAGACGCGAGCAAATATGGCGACAAGATTGTCACATTGACGGCAAAGCTTCGCTTTGCGATTCTGAACAACCAGTCGTCTCAAGCCTCGCGCCCGACGACGAGCCAAGCCTTGACGACGACGAGCCAAGCTTCCGTCAGTTTCAGGTCGAGACTGCCGCAACTAGAACTGCAGAAATTCGACGGCAACCGACAAAAATGTCATCGACTTTGGATGCAGTTCTCGATGGCAGTACACAACAACGACGACCTTAGCGCTGCCGAGAAATTCAACTATTTGAGTACGCTTGTCACTGGAACTGCCGCTGCAGCCATTTCCGGACTCCAGGCAACGGGGGAGTGCTATGAAGACGCGATAGATATCCTCAAGAAACGCTTCGGGGACGAGAGGATTATCGTTCAGGAACATCTCCGAAGCCTCTTAGATCTCAGGCCAGTCTTGTCGTCTTCTAGCACCACCGAACTTCGAGACCTCTACGACGAAGTGCAAGTACATGTCAGGAGTCTCAAAGCGCTTGGAACAAGCCCCAATACATACTGCTCCATGCTACGGGAGATTCTCTTGCGAGTCATAGCATCCGACTTGGTGCTCAATTATCATGAACTTCACAAGCCGACGACAACTGCGGTATCAACGATGCAAGCGCAAAGGGACCCACAGGACAGGACGACAGAAATCGAGAAAGAGCTGCAAGATCTTCTGGAGTTCCTCCAACATCAGCTTCATTACAGAGAAACTCTGGCGGCGTGTGCGTCCCCAAGACCTGAAATCCCTCAACCAACTGGAGAGATGCCGCGACGAGTAAGGCATCGTACTATGTCGTCAGCAGCGTCTCTGCAAAGTGTGCTGGGGAAGCCTGATCCATGTCTATTTTGTAAGTCGACGAAGCATCGTGCCGAAGTCTGCGACGACGAAACGAATTTGGCGGTCAAGGAGCAGATTCTCGCCAAGGCCGGGCGATGCTTTCGTTGTCTCAAGCAAGGTCACATGGCAAGAGACTGCAGGGGACGACAAAAATGCGACAGATGCTCTCGACGACATGCAACATCCATGAGTGAGCCGGACTTCCGGAAGAAGGCAAACGAGGCTTCTGCGACAGCAGTCAATCTCCCCTCGGAACAAGCGAGCCCTGTTATATTATTACAGTCCTTGACAGCCAAGATAGCAGGCCCTATGTCTTCGAGGTACTACAGGGTACTCTTCGATGGAGGGAGTCAGCGGAGCTTCATCACCATCGAAGCATCTCGCCAACTTGGCTGCCAGCTGTTGCAAGAAGAAACGGTGACAGTTGGAGTTTTCGGAGGTCACAAGACGCAGAAAACAATGAGAAGAGTCCGTGTCAGCATTTTCGAAGAAGCCAAGAAGGAACCGATTATAATCGATGCTTTAGAAGTAGAGGACATCTGTAGCGAGCACATTCCTATTCCAAGCGAAGAAGTCACAAGGAAGATGGAACAAACTGGATTGGACACGCGAGCCCTTCGTCTAAAAGGAGAAAACGAAAACTCCATTTCCTTGCTCGTTGGGGTCCGACTACTACTGGCGTTTTGTGACCGGTGATGTGAGAAGTGTGTGCAACAGATGGAAAGATCTAAAGGCTGTGCACACTAAACTAGGATGGACTGTGCAAGGTCCACTACCTATCTCAGGAAAAATGATTCACTGCTCAACCGCCGTAGTACTTCGAACCTGCATTGAAAAAGACACGGTTTCGGATGCTCTCACGCAATTTTGGAATCTGGAAAGTATCGGCGTCAAAGATGAAGAAAGCATCTCAGACAGCGAACAGACGCTACAAGAATTCGAACGAAATATAACTACAAAGGACGGTCGTTATCAAGTTCGACTTCCTTGGAAGAAAACTGTAGAACTTGAAGACAATTTCTCTGTGGCCACTAAACGCCTTGGAAATTTGATGCGCAAGCTCATGAAGGACCACAGCCTTCTGGAAAAATATGACAAGACCATACGTGTATATCTGGAAGAAGGTTCAGCAGAACGAGTTTCCAGTTCAAGTTACACACGTGATCACCGACCGTACTACATGCCGCATCGAGCCGTGATCAAGGAAGTCCGGACTACAACAAAGATTCGCATCGTTTTTGACGCGTCCTGCCATGAACGCGGAGCGAAATCACTGAACGACAACTTGGAATCCGGTCCGAACCTAAACCCCGACGTAGCCACACTCCTCTTGCGTTTCCGGAGATACAAGGTGGCTATGACAGCAGATGTGGAAAAGGCGTTCCTTCAGATTGGTCTACATGAAGAGGACAGAGATTCCCTCCGATTCCTCTGGTTCGCCAATTCTCCCGAGGCAAATCAACCATTACCAGAAGAAGAAATCTGGAGAATGACCAGAGTGCCGTTTGGAGCAACTTCAAGCCCTTTTCTTCTGATGGCCACCCTGCAACACCATTTCCGGTGCGCCGAAAACCGCTACAAATCGACGGCTCTCCTGCTTCAGAAATCCATGTACATGGATGACCTTCTGATAGGAGCCGACACAACACAAGATGCTATTAGGATGCATGAAGAAATAGTGAAAATATTCAAGGATGCATCTATGAACATCAGGAAGTGGAAAAGCAATGACCCTGCAGTGACTGCCTGTTTTCAAGATTCCATCGTAACACAAGACCAACCCCTTTGTACGCCGCCAGGAATGCTGAAAGTTCTTGGGATGTCTTGGAACACGGAGAATGACAGCTTCTGTTTCCATCCTATGAGCATCTTGCACTTTATTTCGCAGCATGAATTGACCAAGCGTTTTGCTCTACAAGCTGTGGCAAGGTTTTATGACCCGTTAGGTCTCATGTCTCCCTTTCTTGTGAGAGCGAAGATATTTCTGCAAGACCTTTGGAAAGCTAATCTAGAGTGGGATGAACCGTTACCATCCCATTTGGCGGGCGCATGGTTAAAATGGAGTCAAGAAGTAAACGCATCTCCAAGACATCCACGTTCCTAGGTTTCTGGGAGCCGGAATGCGAAGGCCGATTTTTGAGACGTACCTACACATTTTTGCCGACGCTAGCGAATCGGCATACGGAGCAGTAGCGTACGCTTCCATGTTTGATTCGAAGGGCGAAGCTTGTAGTGCAATCCTGTTTGCGAAGACGAGGGTTGCGCCAATCAAAACAATAACCCTGGCTCGACTTGAGTTGATGTCGGCTCTGCTGGCAGCACGCATTTACCGTTACCTTTCAAGCAACTCTGACCTACATTTCAAGAAGGTAACAATTTGGTCCGACTCACAAATTACGCTCTGCTGGATTCGGAAGGAACCAACGACATGGAAGACATTCGTCAGAAATCGGGTGGCTGAAATCCAAAAACTTACAGATCTCTCGTTTTGGCGTTTCTGCCCAGGCAAGGAAGATCCCGCAGACTTATTGACAAGAGGTATATCAGCTGAGAAACTACATCAGACAGAACTGTGGTGGCATGGACCAAAATGGATGACCGATCCCTCAAGATGGCCAGAAGACTCTTGTCAAGACATGCGAGGAGAAGTACCAGAATGTGCTTCCACAACTATGACTCATGCTGTCAGCGCGAAACCACCATTAGAACGACTAACTGACACGGAGCGGTTCAGCTCCCGCGTCAAACTTCTGCGAGTCACAGCATGGGTGTTGAGATACACGAAGAAGCTTAAAAGAGTGCCCATATCATCACAGGAGCTTCTGACAGAAGAACTACAAGAAGCTGAATTGTATCTGATACGGGCCGAGCAAAAGATACACGTTGGCGATGAAATGACGCACCTTTCGGAAAACAAGCCTGTTAAATCGCTAAGCCAAGTTAGACATCTACGGCTTCTATTGGACAATGGTGGACTGATTCGTGTACAAGGTCGTGCTCTCAGCCAGAGCGAGAACTACGGAGCTCAGAATCTGATCCTTTTACCAAGAGACAGTTATTTCACAACGCTGACTATCCGAGAAGCCCATACGAAGGTTCTTCATTGTGGCGTGCGAGATACGCTTATACAGATTCGTGAACGATTTTGGGTTCCACAGGCCAGACAACTAGTCAAGAAAGTCATACGCCAATGCCTGGTGTGTCAGCGAATGCAAGCAAAGCCAGTTCAGCAAGAAACACCTTCTTTACCAAGTGACAGATGTACGAAGGCCGAACCTTTTCTCGTAACAGGAATTGACTTTGCTGGACCATTATACGTCAGAGGAAGTGAACATCAGAGTGCTTATATTGCACTATTCACTTGTGCTGTCACGCGGGCGATCCACTTAGAGTTGGTCGAAGACCTGACTACGGAAAACTTTCTCTGTGCCTTCAGAAGATTTATTTCGAGAAGAGGAATTTGTAGAACCATATACAGCGACAATGCCCGAACCTTTATGAAAACATCAAAGGTGCTTGAGAAATTGTGGAAGGCTGTTCGACACCCGGATGTAATCTCGTTTTTCGCGGCATCAGAAATTCATTGGAAGTTCCTGTGCCCAAGTGCTCCCTGGTGGGGAGGCTTCTACGAGAGATGAGTACGCTCTGTGAAGAACTGCTTGAGAAAAATGCTTGGACGGAGACTTGTAGGTTTCACAGAGCTCAGCACGCTTTTAACAGAAGTAGAGGCAGTGCTGAATTCACGTCCTTTGACATTTGTTTACAATGCTGTTGATGAGCCCTACCCACTTTGCCCAGCAAGTTTTCTAGTGGGGCGAAGAATTACATCTCTGCCCCCTTATGAAATACCGAAAGATGCTAAAAGTGAAGACCAGCTGAACAGCCTCTTTCAGAAGCGAGAAGAAAGCTTAGAAACCTTTTGGAAACTTTGGCAGAAGGAATATTTGGTCGAACTAAGAAACTTCGCCGTCAACAAAGCGAAACGCACTGACTTGCTGAAGGAAGGAAACTTAGTTCTTATCGGCGACAAACAACGCCCTCGGCAAGTTTGGGTGATGGCAAGGATAAGACGACTACATAACGGACGCGATGGAAAAGTTCGCTCCTGTTCTCTCCAGTTGCCGGGCGGAGCAGAAATCAACCGCCCTGTTCAAATGCTCTACCCACTGGAAGTCGAGTGACGCCATCTGTTGGGCGCGGGAAGATGTTGGAACTTCGTCTTCATCAGCCTAGCAGACGCCGTTAATCATCATCGTGATTGCTCCTCACGAGCTGCCGCTCGCTCGAGGGCACGAAGCCATTTTTTCATTCTTTCTTCATGTTCCATTAAAGTGTTCGTTCGGACGTGCCGTCTGTTCTTCTAAACGACAGTCTGGTAGTCGGCGGACCTTGCGGTCCACCACAGAAACGTTGAGGCGACTTGAGTTACGGTTGATAATCCTTTCCCAAAGCCATGTTGATGTTTGGTCAGTATTGAGCGCTCGTCAATGAAGTTGGTTATAGTAATAGCTACGATGTGTTCGATAAGGTTCCGAAGTTAGAGAAATAGGACGGTAATTTCTTAGTGTTAAGCGGTCTCCCTTTTTAAAGATTGGCATGATTCGGGCTTTCCTCCAGTCACTGGGCAGCTGGGAAATTAACAAAGAAGAGCGAAAAATAATAACTAAAAATTTTGCAACAGATAAATCATGTCATCGTGGGAATACGTTTGTTATGTTATCAGGACCGCCCGCTGCTTTGGTTTTGAAATTTGTCGACAGGATAAGAAATATAAGTGCTTCGGCATAAGAAAATGCTGCCCCATTACACATACGTACAATTGAATTCAGAAGTGCTGAACATATGACGGACGTCGTAACTCGTGGGTTCCGGAAATTTCGACCACCTGCAGTTATTTAAGGTGCACCTAATCCAAGTACACGGGCCTCAAGCATTTTCGCCTTCATCGAAAATGCGGCCGCCGCGGTCGGGATTCGATCGCGCGATTACGCGTGTGATACTTTTTCGAGCTTGCGATGCATCCTCTACGTGTTCGTAAGGGAATGCGCGCAGTAATGTGTGTGCGTTTCGAAATTGGTGGCCGGCTTCACACCGCGAACTCGTTATGCAATTCACATGGTGTGACTCCCGACGGTAACCTACACTTGTACGACGTTCGACTGCGACATTACATCCCGTGATGTGACGCCCGTATGCTGGATGAGTATTTTGTGAAGCATGAAAGTTACTATCAGTGCAGTTCCAAGCATTGGTATGGCTCTGCGGTAGAACACCTGCTTGCCGCGCCGAAGGCCTGGGTTTGATTCCACCTGAGGCGCATCTTTTGTTTTATTATTTGAGTCCATAGTGATTTTTCGGTCACGCACAACAATGATTTCGGTCACGCACAACGACGCCGACTCGACACCAGAATGTCTGCGACAAGGGCTCCTTAACGCTATCGCGTTAATAGCGCCTCAATCTCATGAGACGCAGCATTGCGTAATTGTATTCCTTGACCCTAATGTCGCGCTCGTTTGTTTTTTGCTATACCAATTATATGAACACTCTCGGCGAATTTTTGCTGCGAATGCATTTGCCAAAGAACGCAGTCCTATTGAAGCCAGATGTGTGCCTGACTGAGCTATAATTAAATGCGAGGCATTTCATAGCGAACCCAAGGCGCTTTGAGCGTTTCTATCTATCTATCTATCTATCTATCTATCTATCTATCTATCTATCTATCTATCTATCTATCTATCTATCTATCTATCTATCTATCTATCTATCTATCTATCTATCTATCTATCTATCTATCTATCTATCTATCTAGTCTGGGCGCTCTCGTAATCGCCTCCTTAGCTTGGTGCAAACCGAAATTGGCGTGGGAGCTTAAGATCATTTGAAGGATATGAGCGTCTGGTGATGACATGATTAACGTGAAAATTCTGTCGCGTACGCCGCCAAAGTCTTTCTTACCAGCTCACCAGCTGGGATACTTTCAAAGAAAGATTACGTGACATCTTTGGGAACCCGTCCAGTCACCAAATGGCTGCACAGAAAGAACTCGCTTCCCGTGTGCTGTCGCCAACCGAGTCGTATGTCTCGTACATGCAGGACGTGCTCACGCTGTGCCGGAAATTGGATGAGCAAAGGACAGAGGATCACAAGCTGGGTCACATGCTCAAAGCCATCGCGGACGACGCTTTCAACTTGCTCGTCTACTCCGACGTCGCAATCATCGAACTCATCATTAAGGAATGCCGCTGCTTTGAAATGGTCAATATCCGCCGTGTGCTGCCTCAGTTTTCTCAGCTACCGAACACGGCTATCACGTCAACCTGCACCTGCCTCGGCGCCACACCGCTCTTTAAGGAGAATATGACGCGTATAGTTCGACGCGAGCTTGAAGCGGCGAGTACGGCGCCATTTCATCCACTACCACTCGACCATGGCCCAGTCCAAACAGCCCCGGCGGTATCGATTCTTCAGGAAGTCGTGCGGAACGAAATGGCCAATCACGGTTTTCCGTCGTCTGCTCCGTCTCTCGACCGTAGTCCACACCGGTGCCAATGAATGCACCCCGACATGACCCATAATTCCCTCGCGATCCCGCAATCGAACGGAATGGAGAACTGCAGACGACAAACCCACCTGCTTCCGCTGCCATCGAGTTGGTCACGTCTCCCGCTACTGCTGCACCACTCGGACGCCTCCATCTAAGATCCAATTCTCATCTTCTCCTGGCCCCCACGCAGACCCTCGTCGGTATTTTCGCCCAGGCGTGGGCACCCTGCTGCTGACGCACCTAACAGCCGCTCGCCTGCTCGATCACCGTCACCTCAACACCGTCGTTCCCCGTCACCCCAATCTCGCCGCTATTCCTCGCCGACCAAGTACGCATCCTCGCGGACGGAAAACCAGATCATGCAGCTCCTGGATGTAGTACTGCATCATTTTGGACTGACCCAAATCCTCCGTTTTCCCTCTCTACTAACAAGAACTTAATTGAAGTACATGTGGACGGTATTTCTTTGACGGCATTAGTAGATTCTGGCGCTCAGATGTCTATAATGAGTGCTCATCTCTGTCGCCGACTGAAAAAATACTCGCGCCTGCTAAACTAAAGCCATACGCGTCGCCGATTGTGGAACTGTTGCCGTCACTGGAATGTGTACCCCTCGTATTAGCGTTGCCGGCCGTCACGTTCCCGTTTTCTTTACGGTGCTCAACAATTGCCCTCACGACCTCATCTTCGGGATAGACGTCCTATCAACGCATTCTGCCCTGATCGACTGTTCCGCCGGTACCTTTTACCTAGAACTTCCTCTTCTTCGAGATACTGCCCCTGAATTACCGAACAGCATCTGTACCACAGACTTCACCCGCATACCACCTAAAGCCCTAATGTTCGCCGAATTGGCAACAACTTCACCCGTGCTTCACGGTAACTACGTCGTCACAACTATTTCCGACGTCCTCGTGGCGCGTGACATGACTGTGCTACACGATGTCGCAATCGTAGCCTCTAACCAGATATATCTCCCTGTTATCAATTTCGGCTTCATGGAGCAAGTGCTGCCTGAACGGATCTCAGTCGCCACGCTGCGACCATTAACAGACGATGAAGTCACCACTTTTGCGTAAGACGTATGCTCAGACCTTCTGTGTCGCCCCGGGATGCCACGTGCCTCGACACGGCCTTACGTCCCATGGCCGCCCCGGACCTCAAGCCTGAGCAATCAGCCGCCCTACGCCGCCTTCTGGCTTCCTACCGTGATATATTCGACATCGGCAGTCGTCTACTCGACCAGACCTCCCGTGTAAAGCACCGGATAAACAGTAGTGATACTCTTCCCATTCACCGCCGACCATATCGGGTGTCTACCGCAGAGCGTAAGGCTTTTCAAAAAGAAGTCAACAAGATGCTAGCCTAAGCCATTAGTGAACCCTCATCGCGCCCTTGTGCGTTGGTCGTCGTGCTGGTTAAAAAATAACATAGTTTCGCCGCAAGGGCGAAGCAATGAATGCGATAGCAAGAAATTAATGCTATACGAAGTGAGGCTCGCCAATGGATACTCTCAGTTTGAACAGCGCTCCTGTTGCAAAGGCGGCCGAAGCAGCGAAGGAAACTAGCGTGCTCATCTTCTGTTTGTTCGTTTAGCGGCGTCCCTGAGCTCGAGTAACATTCGTACGCCCCGTAACATGAGCCCGGAAATCACGGTGAAAGCTTGAAACATAGCTCTTCCCCTCACCACGAGAAAACCGTGCGAGCAGACAGCGGAAGGGCAAGGTTCTCCCATGCGCAAATATAAGAAGAAGCGAGCGAGCTCGCCGACGACTTTTAAATGCGCCCGTCGGGCTCCTAGCGCCATCTCGCTGGTAATGAAGAAACGCTTATTATCGCCTGCCGTCTCTGAGTCCGTCCAGCGGTAAAAAGTGTGTATATAACGCTCGCCGTTAGCTACGTGGAGGATCTGCGTTTCGTGGCGTAGTGGATAGCGCCACTCGCTGCGGAGCAAGAGGTCTCTGGTTCGATTCCGCGCTTCGGAAGCATTTTTCTGAATTATTTTTCTTTGGGGCTTTATATATATACATACTTATACATAATACGGTGCATGATGGCGGCGACGGCGACGGCAAAATCCAGCCGAGACTGTCCATATAATTGCTATCGCAATAAAAGAAAGATGACACTTGGCGCTTTTGCGTTGATTACCACCTTCTGAATAGAATTGCGAAAAAGGACGTTTACCCTTTACCCCGAATTCATGACGCTCTTGATTATCTACACGGTGCGCGATACTTTTTTTGAATAAACCTGTGCTCTGGCTATTGAAAGATTGCTGTGGACGAGAAAGACCAAGAAAATACTGCGTTTGTATCTCCCGATGCCCTATACCAGTTGAAGGTTATGCCGTTCGGTCTGTGCAACGCCCCAGCCACGTCAGAACATATGATGGACTCTGCTACAAGGGTTCAAATGGTCAACATGCCTTTGTTACCTCCACGATGTTTTGTATATTCGCCTGCGTTTGAAACCCACCTTCAGCGTTTGTCAGCTATTATCGACGTCTTCACAATGCTGGCCTCCAATTGAACCCGCCGAAGTGTCACTTCGGCCGGCGGCAGATTACAGTGTTGGGCCACCTCGTCGATGCTTCAGGTGTGCTGTCTGACCCGGAAAAAAATCGTGCAGTGACGAGTTTTCCTGTTCCTCAGTCAGTAAAAGACGTCCGGCGTTTTGTGGGACCCTGTTCTTACTTCAGAAGGTTCGTGAAACATTTTACAAGAATCGCTCGACCTCTCACTAACCTTCTAAAGAAAGACGTGACTTTTACGTGGGCTTCCGCTCAAGCTGCCACTTTTTATCACCTCATCACTCATTTGACGACGCCACCTATATTGGCTTACTTTGACGCGTCCGCGCCGACAGAGTTCCGAAGCGATGCTTGTGGTCATAGGATCGGAGCCGTCCTAGCCCAACTCCAACAGGGACACGACCGTGTTATCCCTTATGCTAGCCGTCTCCTTACAGCTGCCGAGCGTAACTATTCAATCAGAAAGCGTGAATGCTTTGGTCTTTTCTGGGCAGTCTCGAAGTTCCGCGCATACTTATATGGCACGCATTGCTCCGTGATAACGGACCATCATGCACTCTGTTGGTTTGCGTCACTAAAGGATCCTACTGGCCGGCGCGTGGTCGCTGGGCTCTGCGACTGCAAGAACATACCTAGTGCAGTGACGTACAAGTCGGGACACCTACATCAGGACGCAAACTGCCCATCTTGCTGCCCGGTCGATGAATCGAGCACTATCTTTGACACCGACAACGACACATGCGTCTTTTCCGTTTCCCAAATGACCCACATCGGCGACGAGCCACGCCGTGATGCGTCCTTGCGTGCTATCATCGAACACCTCGAATCATCATCTTCCGAAGGATCCCGTCGATCGCTCGTCCCCCAAATTGGTGCACTACACCCCCACAATTTTTACCAAGACAGAGCAGCCCTGCTGCTTGTTATTCCGAAACACCTCCGCTCGGCTGTTCTACACGAACTTCATGACCTTCCAACTGCCGGTCACCTTGATGGGTCGCGCACGTACGACCGGATCCGCCGACGCTTCGTTTTTTGGCCAGGGCTTGCAAGCTCCGTCAGAAGATGCGTTGCCCCGTGTGAGAAATGTCAGCGCCGCAAAAGACCATCGACGCTTGCCGCCGGGTGCCTTCAACCCCTTGACATTTCGTCAGAACCGTTCTTTCGGGTTGGTTCAGACCTACTTGGCCCGTTTCCCCTGTCTTCGTCGGGCAACAGGTGGATAGCTGTGGCCATAGACCACGCCGCGCGCTGCGCCATCACACGAACTCTTCCAAAAAGCTGCGCCACAGATGTCGCCGACTTCCTTCTACATGACGTGATTTTGCAACATGAAGCTCCACGCCAGCTGCTTACGGACCGGGGCCGCACATTTTAATCGAAAGTCATAGCCGTCATCCTGCGGCCATGTGAAACAAGGCACAAGCTCACTACGCCGTACCATCTGCAGACAAATGGCCTCAAGAAGAGTCTGATTCCAACACTTACATGCTTGCGAAGTATATTTCTTCAGATCACTCGGACTGGGACCTTGCATTGCCGTATGTGACATTTGCGTAAAATTCGCGCCATGACACTGCTGCTTACTCTCCATTTTTCTGCTGTTTGGTCGGGAACAAAAGTTGCCCCTAGATACAGTCATCCCGCTTCCCGCAGTACCGACCAGCGAATATGCCCTTGACGCTTTCACCCGGGCTGCGCATGCACTCGAAACCGCCCGTACTTGCCTTGTGACCTCCCAAGAGAACCAATGGCGTTCGTGCGATCGAAGACACCGCGATGTTAACGTATCGCCCGGTTCTTTGGTCCTGCTGTGGTCTCCGATAAACAGGTCCATACCGTGTCGTTCGTGCGGTTACTCCTGTAACATATAAAATCGCTCCCTCGTTACTTTCGTCTGCCCCCCAGGTCCGCGATTCGCACATGTCGCACGCTTGAAGCCCTACCACTCTCCCACAATGTTGACAACACACGCCAAGACGGCGCTTCTGCCGCCAGGGATTATGGTACATGCATATTGCCAGTCTCTGGGTTCATGCGCGTGTGCGCCCGACGAGGAGGGTGAAGGGCTATCGCCACTCGGGCTCTGAGCTCAACCGGTCAGAGCGGCAACCGCCGTTTAAGGTACATCTTGCCTACAACCTCGTTGAAGCGGCGTCTAGTCGTTCACGTAAAAATACGTAGTCCTACAATACAGGTGTCATGTCAGGTTAATGTCTGTGGTTACAGTGTTGGCTCCACTTTTATACCGGTCTCCTAAACAATACATTTGTATCCCTATGATTCACCGAGCTATACTGAAACGTCGCTCGACGCCGGGGAATAGGCTAACGAAAGTTACGTATAATATTGATATCATCACAACGTAACGTGACCTTCAGCGAAGTGCTTAGCAGCGCAACATTATTGTTGCTACAGCAGCAACAACAGTAACGCGTAAATAATGGAATTCAATAACGAAAGGCAACAATGAAAAGTGGCAACGTGAAATGGCAAAGTACCTCGTTGAAAACTGGGATTTACATTTCAGATACGGCTGATCGCCGACAAGCTCATGCTTTAGAGAGCATCAGTTAGATGGAAAATGCGCATACAAATAAGCGTATGGCCTGAGCACCTTCGCGGACGTATATGTGTACACACGCAGTTCTGTATACTAGCCGGCACTTAGTGTTTCGCGGCGACGCCCCTCGCTAGCGAGAACTGCAACGACGCTCCGCACTCAGGCTGCATTAAGCGAAGGGTGTTCTTCGCTCCGCTAGCCCGCTTGCGGCTTAGAGTAGCGTCACTGAGCACTCGCGCTGCCGCTCCGCTTATCTGCTGAGCGGGACGTAAAAGGTCCGTAGTAAAATACTGCATTTGAACTTGTTCAAAAGTAACTTAAAAAAAACGCCAGGTCTGCGCTGAAACCGCAGCACAGTCACAGCGAAAGCTGGAAGAGCAGCGTTTCTAGAGCCCGTTAAGCTCTCTTGGGGCTACAAAACAAGTACACTAGAAAGGTACCCACTACGCCATAAATCACAATTTTTGTGAAGTTGGGAAGCACCTACTAAGCCATTATTCGTCATTCTGTGGAGAAGCGAGGCACCAGCTACACGTCAGTAAGGCATCATGTGCACTTTGTTGACGCGACGACTGATGACGATGAAGAATTATGGCTCAGCCCTTTGTAATGGGTTGGAATCTTTAAACGGCCCACCAGTTATGTAATTGACATTGGGTGACGCCCGGTCACTATTTCCCTCTCCCGTCATGCTGTATAACATACGTTGACGTGGGAGAGAGACGGGGGGGGCGAATAACTTTACTGAGACCCCGAGGAAATGGATCATGCGCTTATGGGCTTCCTTGGCAACCAATACAAGTGCACTTGCGAGGAACCCACTACGCTATAAATCAGTGTAATTTTACTGAGACCCCGAGGAACTGGATCATGCGCTTATGGGCTTCCTTGGCAACCAATACAAGTGCACTTGTGAGGAACCCACTACGCTATAAATCATTGTAATTTTTGAGAAGTAAGGCAGCAGGCACTGTGCCATTTTTCGTCATTCTACGGAGAGCGTTGGTACCTACTATACGCATGTAAGGCATTATGCGCACTTTGTTGATGTTGTGCCTGATGACGATGAAGAATTATGGCAGAGTCCTTTGTAATGGGTTGGAAGCATTCAACAACCTACTCGTTGCGCAATTCGCATTGTGTGACGCCTGGTTACAGAATTCGCGTTGTGCGACGCTTGGTGCTTATTTTACTCTTCTACCACGCTATATTGCATATGCTAATGTGGTTCCTTTCCGACATGAAGCCTGTATAGGACCTTTTTGCAAAGCAGTTTCAAGCACCGGCATGGCTCAGAGGTTGAATACTGGGCTCCCACGCAGAGGGCCCAGGTTCGAACCTCGTTCCATCCTGGAGTTTTTTTCTTATTTCGTTGTTTTTTCTTATTTCGAGCGATACTGGTTACGGACACCGGCGGCGGCGGCGGCGGCGGACAACTACGGCGCCAAAAACGGCCGGTGAAATGATCTCATAACAGCTTTCGCTGTAATAAACACTTATATCAGGCAAGTTGGTACGGATTCATCTTGTTAGGAAGCGCACAAGAGGACACGAAAGACAGAAGCGCTTAACTTCAAGTAAGCGTTTCTTGGAAAACCAGAGCATATATAGGGGGAAAAAGAAAAGAAAAAGGCAGGAACGAAGAACAACCCACCAAACGCCCTAGTGTCGTGCCATACAGTACTCATCTATTATTATCAACCACACCATGAAAAAAACAAAGTTCTTTCCGCGTGAGCGAGACAGATGGTGCGTTTACACACTCAAATTCATCACGTGTCCTTTCAGCTGCTTCAACAATCGAACGGGTTAACAAGTCCCTGTCACGATATAAAAAGCATGTGTTGTCAAAATACGTGTCTTTCTTGTTCTCTTGTAAAAGTTGTGCGCTTCCTACCAAGATTGTTCTTCAAGAGAACGTGTGCAGCGGAGCAGCCTCGCCAAAATGAGAACAAGTGTGCAACTGTTACATCATAGACTAGATCCATGCAGTTCATGTCATACACGATAGGAGACGCAGCATTTTCAATATGCCTTGTAACCATAGTGAGCTTTGCTTTGCTTCTGGCCTATTGCGTCAACTATGGTAAGGCAGGGGAAGTGGCTGGCGTCATCCCTTGCCGAATGTACTGCTGCACAGTAGTACGCCAGAAATTTCAAGGCAGCCGACGTTTCATGCCACTAAAAGTACGATTCGGAACTATACTGTTCTGGTGATCACTACCGTCGCATGTGCTGTAATAACACTTTAAACAATGCCAGAAAAAAATGATCCGAAAAAGGAGGCCCAAGCAGGAACGCACCCGTCCTGTCTATCTGTCTGTTCTGAAGTCATGTTTCCAGCACTACGCCTTCGGTCACTGCGAGACATTTGATCTCGTAAATCTCTCGCACGCCAGCAAATATAGCAGGATACTTGTATTGAGCGGCGCTCTACGCATTCGCCTAAGCCTATATTTATTGTTATTTCCGAATTTATGCCAAGTGAAGGTCCCATCTATGAGGCGCATAAACTCGCTGGCCTGCCTAACTCTTGCTGTCGATTTGTCGACACGTACATACTAACGTTTGGCAACCAGGACAAATCAGCTCTCACCACGTCACCAGGTATCGCTTACAGCACGGAAACAAAAAAGAAAGGATCCAACGTTGCGCGAGCGGTCCGTGCGATTCGTGTTTGGCAACATTACATACATTTTATGCACAGCGTATCTACTTTCCACATGCTTGTGTTCATCGTGACTATATGAAGCAGGCCAACAACTTGCGTATGTAATCGCGTTTTTTATTGCCGTGCTTTCGAGCTCATAAATATTTGACGTTCGCGATAAACAAGAGGATGTATTTTGCCATACATTATAAAGGATTCTTCCTGACCCGTCGTTAGCAATGACATAGTGGTAAGTAGCGAAGATACGAGCGACACATGTTCTCGTATTATTAGTTCAGGGAAGAAAAAAATGAAAAAAAGGTAAAAACAGAACTTCAAGAACATATGTACAGAGACCTGTAATAATAAATTCACCGTTGATATGCAAGACTACGCTTCGATCGAACATTTGTTTGAGCCAGATAACTACCGACGTCACTTTTTGCGTTGAGAGGGCGAACGTTAATGTGATTATTCCGATAAGCGCACTCCTTTCAGAATCGCTGGCCAAAATCATTGAAACGTGCCACTGCTGCATCGTTCCTGCTCTCATCTCCTGCGCTATAACCTGACGAGGCGTTTATGTGCGTCGTCGAGAATACGTCGAAGGTTTAAGAGAGGGTTACACAAGTGCTTCTTGCACACGGGTGGTAGACGCAGCCGGACACGGACGGCACTTCGGCAGACTCGGCGATAAGCACCGGCGGCAGAGAAGGATATTATTCCCACAGCCTACCAGCGATTGCCAATTCAAGGTCCCATTTCTTTTCCCGATAATTCCCACTACTCGTGATGGCATCTGTAGACGTAGACAAACTGTGTACCAGGCTCTTCAGCATGCGAGCTGGTGAACTGTATTGCCTGGACAACGACAAATTCCTCCTCATTCCGAAGATCAGGAGACTTCCCTTGCAAAGCGCAGTGGACACCATCCGCAGGTATCTTGACGCTATCCCGGACGTAACGAGTCGCCTGCGCTGCGTATGTAGGATCTACAAGTGTCTCATGGCGAAAGGCCTGTTTGAGCGCTGGGTCCTTTATCGCTTCGGCGATACTGAAGGCGCAACCAAAGACACTTTCGTGATTCGCTATTTCAGAGCGATCAAAATGAAGCACTGCGACACTAAATGGGTGCATTTAACCGAAGAAAGTGTTGAGATTTGCGCATTGGTTCCGCAAAGCAACACGCCGAGTGAGGGCCATGCAGTTTGCTGCTACTTCTTCTGGAAGCCATTGGCGTGCGTGGCAGTCTACAGGCCAGCTGAGGGATATTCTGATGCACAACATAAAGTTCTCAGCTATGTTCTCGGTGGTGATCCTGAACGCTTCGTGCATGGAGTTTACAACGACCTGGATTCGGCGCACATGGTGGCCACCCGCCTGGCCTCTGCCTAGCCCTTGCTACGGGTATGTCGCAGAAGATTGGTGCGGCTTCATTGTGCTCGCAAGCAGCTTAAGCGACAACCGAACCCGACATGTTGCGTGGTAAGGAAAAATCATTCGTTAATGTTCTCCTTGTGTAGGCCCTGGTGTAGTTCTAAATGGCGCGCTAAATCCTGCGCTATAATGTCGTTCTTGTGTAGGCATTGGTGTCGTTTTCAATCATGTGCTTAATGCAGTTCCACTGCCTTAAAACCAGAGGAAGTGTGTAGTACAGCGAACCCAGAGATTCCCTCGGTAATGGCGCACTCGCCGAAGCAGTGCACCCCTCTCTTGAGCGGCGCGGTTACCAGCCGGACGTTTGAGAAGCGTTTTTCGCAAGTTTAGGCTTGATTATTGAGAATAATTCTAAGCTATTTGTGTACTTTATTATAATGTAGACTATCCTAAAATGCTTCCTGAAAATACAGTAGGGAAAATGACCACTGCGCCGTAATGCTTCCTTTTACGAATCGACGAGGTAACCACTAAGCGTCCGTAAGGCAACACGCGAACCTAGGCAGCTGCTCACTTTGTTGATTCTTTCGCTGATGATGATCAAATGTCTAATAGCTTTGTAATGCGTGGCCATATAAACCTCTCGCTCGTTTTGCAATTTACATGTCTTGACGACTGGGGCGATTCTAGGCTTTTGCTGCACAAAATTGCATGCGTTAAGGAAGCGCCTCGCAATATATCACGTTCGTACATGGTTTCTTTCCGAAGCGCTTCCAAGCAATAGCGTCGCTTTGTGGCAGAACACATGCTTGCCAAGCAGCAGGCCCGGTTTCGATTCTCACTCAAACAGAAGATCATTTATTTATTTGCAGCTTCCTGTAGTTTTCGCTTAAAGACAACGCTGACTTTTCGCTCGCAACCGACGACGCTGACCCCGGAATTTCTGCGAAACGAGCTGTTCAGCGCTATTGCGTTAAAATGCGCAGTCGGGTCGTTCGGGCATAGGCTCGAGTACTTTCTTGAGCAGGAATTTATTTTCACGCACCTTGGCGCCCAATTGCACATCTATTACTTTGGCATGTTGAAAATGGGCGGTTCTCTGCAAAAGCTGTCAGAATATAACTGATCGCGTTACTCAGGTGAAAACCCTGCTGTGGGAATTCGCTGGAGAGCCTGCTACTCGTGCATGTGCTAGAATATGCGGAAATCTGTACGTCTAATTGGGCTTGTCAATGAAAATTATTTCTCCGAAAGAAACCGCGAAAACCTCGGTGATTTCATTAGTGCGCAAATCTTTTTCTTACACTCAACACAGATGCAAAGCGTACCATTAATAAGATGTTGCCTTTCGTTCACTTGAATGTCCACATCGCCATCCTAAATTTATTGCTCTCTTTCTTCTGCGTTTCCAGCTTGAAGACGATATCGCGTGACCAACGATAAGAAACTGGACTATGGTGAAAACAGCACTACGACGCAGAAGAAAACGTTGTCATCAGCCTCAGTGCGATACCATATGGTACTGGAGAGGCAGCGCTGTGAAGGAAGTGGCTAGAAATGACTTCGAGATAATGCCGAAGTGGCAAGAACAATTTGCAATGCTCCTTCAGTTTCACACGTGGAAGATAAGCTACGGCAGACTGTCGCCTCTAGAAATGCTTGCGAGCTGTGCTTCTTTGTCTCGGACTGTGCTGCATGAACGTGGATGTGGCCTGGAATACGTGACTGAAATTAGCTATGTACCATCAGTATTCTGACTTTTTAAGCCGCCCTTAAGAGTGCTCGCGTAGTTAAACCTTCAGCTATCAACGTTATTCTTTCGACAACCTGACATCGTTTCATTAATGAGTCGAATAAAAGAAATATTTTCTATGATACTGTCTATCGGTAAATTGATTCTTTCCAGGTTTTTTCGGTCGTTGTAGAAATGCTAACACGCATTCTGGAAAACTCGAGCGCTGATATTGGAATATTTTTATGGAATATTGCAACATCTCTCGCGTATGCTCGCCAGTCGTTCTAACTTTCGTCAGCCCGCAACTTGAAATATGACTCGGCTGCTTCGTCGCTTTCTGATCATGATGGAATTAACATGTTGGCAACTGTTCAGATCACAGCCGCCCGTTAAATGTCACTGAAAAAATTAGTCATTAAAGTGCGACATCGTAAACTCGCCCTTGAGGCACTTTTCATTCACTTTCCAATGTCTCTATAATAGCAGTTTCAGAACTGCTCCTAAAGCACTGAAATATAAGCGTTAAAATTTCAACGTGCCGCCGCCGTGATGTTACAACGGCTACGGTGCTTGTTTGTACCGAAGTTTTGGGGTTAAATCCCGGCCACGGTGGTTACCCTTCGGTGGAGGCGAAATGCCAGAGGCCAGTGTAATGAGGGATGTGAGTACACGTTAACAAACACCAGATAGTCAAAATTTCTGAAGCCCTCTTTACCTAGGTGCCTCGTAATCATAACGCAGTTATCACATGGAACGCTAACATATTCTTACTGAAAGGCACTTGTCCCACATGCTTAATTACCTGAGCGCCATGCAGTTCTCGTCCAATATGAACGCTCTTCGTACATCCGCTCTTCTACAAGCCATCCGCACGCGTAGTCCTCTTCTCGATGATATTGATTTTGGTAATAACATATGTACGAAGTAAACAAGCTTGAGGTATGTTTCTTATAGGAATGTAAGGTGGCTTTGGCATTTTTCTTACATTGTTCATTGCGTGATGCGTTGCGTTTTTCGTACTTATCTTGGTAAGATACTCTAGTAGGCTATATTTTTATCGTTTACCTCAGTTAGAATCACTTGCATTTTTAGGAGATTATATTGCCACGTTGTGTTTTCATCTTCACGCATATTTTAACCATTTTTCTTGCAAGTTTACTTGTTCCTTCAATTTATTAAGTAAAATCACTTTACTCGATGCCTTTAGGGCGTGTGTCACATTTTTCTATGAATAAATAATCAACACGCACGGGCTTGACTGTTGCGTGTACTACTGTAATTTCTAATACCCTGCGGTTACGCGTAACCGCAGTTACACTAACCGAGGTTTAGTCTGCCTGTGTAACACGGGTATGACACAAGCAGCCTAAACCTCGGTTACTGTAACCGCGGTTACGCGTAACCGCGGTTCGCTCATGTTACACGGTATGCGAAACCACGGTTATGCCGCTAACCGCGGTTGTATCAAACCGAGCTTGGCGACCTCGGTTTTGCTGCTAACCGAGAAAATGGCGGCCTCTATGGAGGACGTGTGTACGTCGCGAGCGTTCGTGAAAAATGAACGAATTGGACTGCACGAACCACAGAAAGCATGATTAGGCTTTGGGAAAACAATTAGCGTCATCTGCGGAGCACCTCAAGGAATGCAAACGTGGACGCGGCAATAACAGCCGAGTTGAACGTCGGACTGCCGCCAGACGCAGAGCCATTCACGCCAAAGCAAGTCCGCTTTAACCGATGTTGCATGTGCGCCGTGTAACATCGGCGAACCGTGGTTGGCGCTAACCGTGGTTCAACGCGGTTAACCGTGCTTGGTCGTAACTGCGGTTAACTTGGCTGTGTAACAAGGGTATAAGGCTTCGCTGAGAATCGTATACTTCAAAAAACAGCGGTTGATAGCCACGGATAACTGTACGCCCCAAATGTGAATGCCGTCTGGGTTTTACGCATAGCGCATATATGATCCGTTTGAATAGTTGCGGCACACAATGTAATAACTTACTCGGCTATTTGGGCTTGTATAGCTCTTTGAAAAGCTATAGCAAAAGATGTAGCATACAAATTGGTCAAATTGATGACAAATGCGATTACACACTTAAATACTTCTTGTTTTTTACTCATATCCGCCGCTGTTTGCATTTTTCGTATACGTGCGAGGTGTTTTTTTTTCATGCTCCGATTGGCCGCCGAATGAAAACCGCAATTAAAATTCGATGACGCATCGCAGGCTTATGTTACGCAGTTAATCTAGCACGCCCGCCTACCGCATGAGGTTGATGCTCCCAGTTCTGAGCGCGCATTCTGGCTTGGCGCCGAAGCGGAGGGACGTGTCTAGGGCAGGACTAGCGCTGCAGGAGCAGCGTGCCAAAGCGATAAGCTTTTATTCCCTTTTATATTTGTTCTTTGGCTTGTTTTGTTACTAGAAGTAGAGTGTACTAGAACAGGGGAGTGATCGGAACGGCCGCAGCACCAATGTCCAGAAAGTGAAGCATCAACAGGGTCAATCCACTTGCAGCGCTGCGATCGGTAGTCTGCAATATGTGTCGTCGTTTAAGAGCATCGCGCGGCTCCAGCAAAGAGGTGCAGGGGGTAGAATGCCCGCTTCCCACTCAAAAGGGCCGGGTTCGAATCGCAGCTGTAGATGGTGGGTGTTTATTCTTAGCGTCACCTTTTATAGCTGTGCTGGTTTTTACTTTCTTTTTTAAATCTATCTTCTGTTGCTACGTATTGCTAAAAAAGTAACGCAAAATGTGAAATGTTGTTTCGAGTCTCGTCTTCGCGAAAATCTCGGAGGCCATACTTTACGTTTTTGTTTAATGCCGGGCGGTGGCGCTGCAAATAACTGCGCTCGCTCTCAAATTTCATCTATTTTACTTCACATTTTCCGTTACTTTTTGAACCAACACGTAGCAACTTACTCTAGTTTTAAGAAACAAACAAAAAACCAAGACAGCTACAAAAGGTGACACTAAGAATAAAAACCCACCATATGCAGCTACGATTCGAACCCGGGCCTTTTGAGTGGGAAGTGGGCAGTCTACCCCTGCACCACTTCGGCGGAGGCGTGCGCAACTCTTAAACGACGACAAATTGCAGACTACCGATCGCAGCGCTGCAAGCGGATTGACCCTGTTTGTGCTTCACTTTCCGAAGCTCGTTCCGGGCACTCCCCTGTTCTAGTACACTCTACTAGAAGTGTTAGGATAACGGACAGAGTCATTCCACGCTAAACGTCCCAACCATTTTTGCGACGATCTCATATGTATTCAGAAAAAAATCGTACTGATCTATTGCATTGAAAACAATCAATTGCATGAAAATTTCGGAAAGGAAAAAATTTCGTTACATAGTGTCGTCTGTGTGTTGTTTGTGAAATAATTTATTATAAGAGCATCGCTTCTCCTTTCAATACGACGTTTGGTTTACATGCTAAGCAACGGGGCTTGTGTAAGTTTTCTGGAGCTGCTAATGTTACCGCACTTTTTCTGCTATATATGCCTCCAGAAATTTCGCCAAAATTTACTATGTGTGCCTTTTTCCTCTTCTATGTGTATGAATATCTGGGCAAAAAATGCTCACTAGACGGCTGGTATATGATGCGTTAGAAATATTTTCAGAAACGTTACGCAGAAATTACGAATTCGAGGAAACCATCATTTCGATCCACATTCAGGCGCAATTGTTACCAAAAATCAGCTTTGCACCTCAATTGAAAGCAAATAGTTCTTATATCGCAAGTTTTATCAGTAAAATTTTTGTTTGAAGCTAGAAAAGTTTTCCATCCCCGGCAATGGGGAACTTTAACAAGGAAGCGGTCATATGACCATATGGGAACACAGGAAAGGAGATGGCTTTTAAGCGCTCGTTTTTTTTTTTCTTTGTTAGACACATTAATAATGAGAACTGACACACAATAATGCCAAAAAGTGTATAGGAGCTGTTATTTCTAATCTTTTGAATATAATTGTGAAAAAGGTAATGTGGACAAAGCGATAACTTCCCGCCGGCACGCACCGAACCTGCTACCTTGGAATAACGTGTTCGATGCCCTACCACTGATCTACGGCGGCGGTCATCCTCCCGTCCACTTCATAGGGTATACATGTGCATTTAAATCTAGCATTGTTAGTCAGCGCCGATCGCACCCATGGCGCGAAGGTCGCAGGTTCGGTACCTGCCCGCGGCAAGCTATCTTTCTTCACGTTTATATTCCAATTATTACAAATACCATCTCCTATACTTTCCTTGGCATCATTGTCTGTTATTTCTCATTCATATAGGAACATGGCCGTCTATCGGGAACTAAAAAATTATTTTCTTCCTTGAAGGCGAGGAACCAGAACTTCCAGAGGCAGTTATAGTTTCGGCTGCGAAAACATTGATAAGCCTCTGAAAATGTGCATGTAACTATATCCACAATCCCAGAAGTCCAAGGCCAGTCTAACGGGATTAAAAAGAATGGCTGAGATTATCCACGGCATCAGGGGTACGAGCCGACAACTCGGGTAAAGGGTAAGAGAGATAAACGAGCCCGGTTGCGGCCCCTTCGTACAGGATCACATGAAGTACAGTGGTGCCATGGGCTGGGGGGTACGTATTAAAATGGGTCATCACGCAACAGCTTTTTTATGGGGACCCAGAGCCCTGAGAACAACAGTGTGGACATAAAGATGTCCATAGAAGTACCCATATTCACAGAAAACTTCGTGGACGCTTGAGCTTCGCTATCACGAGGAAAACGCGATAGCGTAAGCGAACCGTGTTCGTATCGCCATCGCAATCGCGCGCCTGGCTATGGTTCTCTCTGGGGAATGGCGGACGCCGAGGAGCTTCAATATCCATGCATGAGGTGCCACGAAACATGGCTCGGCGAAACAGTTTAAAAGCGCACCAGTAGGCCCATTGCGCCAAATCGCGGGTGATAATCAAGCTTCTGCCACGCTGAAAAACCTCCAAGATGTGAGCACCAACAAAGGTAAATGCTATATATAAATAGCGCGCTTTCGGAACGCTTTCACTGATTGGATTGCGCTTTCGTTTCTTCAGTTTCGAAACGAACCAACGTCTTGCCTATTTAACTATTCTCTTCAAAAATGTTCTCTTTCATGATGGCAGCGCTAGAGAAAAGTTGAGGCTCGATGGCCCCTCAGCGATGGCGTTCGCTTCAATAGTATTTGAGGAGCTGGAGTGTCTTAGTCACTATGGTATAGAAGCTGACCGCGAAATTCTGAAAAATGAATCACTCAGTACAGAAACTGGGACTCGACGGGTTTCTCGAATCGTTTATTCGAATAAATGAAGAAGATTACGGGCTGACTTTCGTTTCTTCCCATGTCCGCCGGCGTCATGAACGCCTGTGCGTCCTGCATCACACTTCCTACATCACAACCACACCATGCTGTCACTCATGATAGTTGTGCTGCACACGTTACTCATTCGTCGATGAATTTAGTTGCACGGCGCCCTTCAGCAGTCAGAAAGCGAATTACCGCACGCATTTCACACTTGACATATTCTATTATGCGAGATATGTTTACATGCCATGAGTGTCTATTGACGGGCGACGCTCGTAGCCGTGATGGCGAGTGTTCCTCACTTGCCGACATGGCTAAAGGCGTCGCTGACACAGGCTTGCATGGGCATAGAATACCCTCTAAGTGGATGAGGGGACTACTGGCGCCGTAGTTTGATTGGTAAGAACATCAGGTGCGTAATCTGAAGGTTGCAGGTTCTGTCCCTGCCGGCGGCAAGTTGTCTTTTCGTCCCCATTACTTTCTTCTCATTGGTATCACAGTTACTACAATGCATTTTACAGTGCAATTAACGTCCACTATACCGTCCTTGGCTTCCAAACGTGGCTGGATAGACTGGATGATCACACTAGATCATCCAGTATATCTCTTCACTAGAGTGTGCCAATGCGCAACACGCCTGCTTACTTTGAAAGAGCACATTTTCCAGTATTCATGTTGCTGATAAATCTGTGAGACCTTTCGTACAACAGCCAAACTGACCATATTAGTACCCCGTCTGGCGACAAAAATTTCTAGTTGGCGTCATGGCTACTTTTTGCCTACTTTGAACTTCTATTTTGCGCGTTTGGTCGAATTTTTTTCGTATTATTTGCAGGTAAAATAAAAAGAAGCCTGAAGACTACCCAGGCTTTCAAGCCAATGCGCGCGAATCTCTTTCCTTACTAGCAGGTTGGCGCGCATCGGGGCACCCCAACGCAACGCACGGCGCACCTGCAAAGACGGAGTGACGAGGTTGCGCACATGTTGGCAAACGCGTGGATAGCGCGCTGCTCACGCTTCTCACGCTGTCGGATATCTATT
Organism: Rhipicephalus sanguineus; assembly: GCF_013339695.2. Classification (NCBI taxonomy): domain Eukaryota; kingdom Metazoa; phylum Arthropoda; class Arachnida; order Ixodida; family Ixodidae; genus Rhipicephalus; species Rhipicephalus sanguineus. Next base: position 124,101,706 of record NC_051183.1, on the reverse strand, counting down.
CTGGCGTGTTTCTAACACGGATAGCACAGCGCGTGTTCTAGTGTAAACATTACAGAAAAACAAAGATCCGCGCCAAAATGAAGGTGGTCTCCTACTTTTCAAAGTCTACTTCAAACTCGGCTGCAAAGAAAGGGTGCTTCAATGTTAAAGATTCTACTGATTTGTTGGCTGTTGGTTGGAACTCTATCAGTCCTTCATAAATTATATCCAGAAAAACTGAGCCTATACTTACCCATTCGACATAGTTGATGTGTCCAAACGGTGCGAACGACGGTTTATGGAAAAAAATATGGCTGATCCCTCTGTCATAGGAATCGGCATAACACAAAAGTGAAACGTGTCGTCACAGAAGTAGTTTTGTTTATAGTGCATTGGTAAATAAAAGATGGTACAACAACTACTGTTGTTTGGGCAGATACAGCACCGCTTGATGTGGATGCTCTCACGTTGACGCCCAGTGGCGCATCTCCGTACCGACGACTAACGCCCATGATCGTGGTTTTTCTTGCGGTAGCCGAACTGTTTAACATATACGTGGACACCGCATATAGTGAATCCCGCGCAAACATGGCATTAACAAGCACATAAACGGCGATACCCGATATGCACTCCTTCAAAGCGTCGTGAAACGCGAAGAGGAACGCTACGCGCGCCGTGTCTTCCCTCCAGCCTGGCTGTTCATTCTCACAGGGCGAGCGGGAAACGCGGTGGGACAGCCAGGCCAGCGTCGGAGAGCTATTCTTCGATATGGATGAATGCTATGAGCGAGGCGTGGGCTAAAGCTACCACTTAGCGGTGTGTTAAAGCGTTGACGAAACTACACTTCTATTGGAAACACGCTTAATGGACGGTCATAGCAACGGTACTTTTTTTTTTTCAGCCTGGTGGCACACATCTCACCACCCCGTTAAAAAGCGGACGCTCGTAGCATCCATCCATCCATCCATCCATCCATCGAAGAGCACTGCGAGAGGAAAGTGTGTTTGGCGGTAGCTCAGTCAGCTAAACGCCCGCCCGCCATCGTTGCGGAACGAGGTCATGGGTTTGTCAACGGAGCTTTTCTTTATAGTTTCTTTCATTGCCATCTGATCGCGTTTATTTTGCTGACGTATTCCCATGAGGGAAATACGTCATGAAGGTCTTGGTGGACCCCGGCACAATACAATTTCGTGTTAATAAATCTCAGGAAATGGAGGCTTATGTGTGTCACCCAGAACATTACAGTGCGCCTGTTTGGGCCTTTGATATCGTTGGAATAAAAGCGTTCACTTGTTATGAATATTTGTGTGTTGATACGTCATGTAATATAAACAGGACCGTACACACTGAATACATCATGAAGAATGTCAGCCGTACTCTAGGATGCTTCCTTCGCGGCATTTCCTCGCTTCTTCTTCAGTGTACTACACAACCTGGATGCAAGTTAGGTATCTTGTTAGGTATGAAGCATTTCTTAGCAATGCAAAAAACGGTGACTCTATCTATCTATCTATCTATCTATCTATCTATCTATCTATCTATCTATCTATCTATCTATCTATCTATCTATCTATCTATCTATCTATCTATCTATCTATCTATCTATCTATCTATCTATCTATCTATCTATCTATCTATCTATCCACGTACGCCTGGGTGCCCTTGTGATCGTCTGCTTAAATTTTTATGTACCGAAATCGGCATAGGAGTACATTGGCGTATGACGAACAAGTTCACAGACTATGACATGAATAACGTGAATTGCCTGCAGCGCCCACCGTGAATCCCTTTCCACCAGTCGCCCTTGGCGCATACTCACATACCAAGGCCCGTGGCATACACTCTAAGGCAAAAGGGGGTTAAAAGGGTATGTGGTTCGTCCCTTTGGGGACCAATGAGGCTGCCATAACCATTAATCTTTTTAAAGACTAACGGCACTGAGTATAACAGTTAGACCCCACAGATAACCTCAATGTCCTAGCATTTAGTCTCACATTTACACCTTAACGGCGAACTGTTATTCCCGACTGGTCACCTCAATGGACTAACATTTGGTCCTCACATTTACACCTTACTGGGTAATCGTTAGTCCTCGCAGTTGCACGCCGCCGGACAAACGGTCAGGCCACTCAAATACTCCATTCTGATGAACTCTTTATCCCCTTGGATGATTTGCTACAGCTACTCTCCGCAAGGATTGCTACTTTTGTCGTGTGTTTCTTGCCGCGGTGAGCAACAGTTGCCGCGGAAAAGAACACAAGAAAAATAGTTAGTCATGCATGTTCAGTCCATGCGCGAACGAAAGACAAAAGTGAGACAACGAAACGTTTTATTTTTCTCTATACATATGAAGTGTCTACATTCTTTCATTCAATTAACTGCACAATTTCCAATACAGGTCCAGCCACGTGGTCATATCTCGTACAGTCCATTTTGGGAAGCCGCTCCAACGGAAGTGATAGATGACAGGCATTGTACTCGCCAGCGCACACACCGTTCTGCTCGTTGTGGACAACGGCTGCTTCCTGCGAAGCAGAAAAATATTGCAAATAGTTACTGACATGTGAAAGCAAGGGTGAAGACGCTTGCATATTGCAAATACGTGCAAGCTGAACTAAAAGACCCACCTAAAATATGGCATACGAATAATTTCACCCCCGCAAAGCGCAAAATTATTGCAAATAGTCAGCCATACGTCAGAGAGAGGATGAACTCGCACGCGCCAAGTACGAGCAAGGTGAAATAAAAGCACACGTTTAAAATATGGCATGTAAATAATTTCACCGTGATTCATACATCATCAAAGGCGCATTTCAAGTCACGTGGCGCAAAAGTTCAAGTGCGGCAGCCGCAGGCATCACTCCTAGGCGCCGCCAACCACCGTGCCGTGCCACCAACGAGCGGGCGAGTTTTCTGTGAGCAGCGTCGTACAGCCCGAGCAAGCCCGTCAGCCTCCGCAGCCGCCAGCAAATCTCGAGCAGAAGGCCGAGCGAACTCGGAGCCGCCGCCCGTTGCCGGCGACCGCACAGCATTTTGGGCAAGTCGCAAAACTGCGGCAAGGCATCTGCCTAATATAGCGAGCTCGCAGCTCATCACCACGGCGAATCATCGGTGAGCAACCGTCCGGGTGGAAGACGACATTGGCGGCCAATATCCAGGCGGTCAGAAAGCACAGGTCAACTGACGTCCACGCCGGCCCTCGAGGTACAATTCTTCAAGTCATATGCAACACGACTGAGTCCGTTACCGCCATTCGCGATCGCTTTCACGCACAAAATAGGTACGGCAGAAAAAAGAGCGATCACTTACTTGTGAAAGAATCCAGCGCCGATTTGTGCCCTGAGTCAGATTGAAATCATGGATCCGATAGACCTCTGTCTTCTTGGCCGTCATTCCCGGCCGGTGGCGACGCTGTACCGTGACTACGCCGGAGATATTGATGGCTTGCACTCACGTCACTTAAAGAGCCATGTTGGTGCACTGCATGGTAGGACGCAAGTCTGTGACGTCGCGGTAATGTTATCATTTCATCACTTGCAAGCTGTGCTGATATTGACGCAGAGAGTCCAATAACGTTATGGCCGCATCCTTATCTTATTGAAGCACATTAACCGCAATGTAATTTTGCTGCCTCTAAATCATCAAAGCTGCCATGCTGGTGAACCAGCACGTTATGAAGCTGCGCCAATGACATCACGTGCAAGGTACCTGTACAGCACGGCGTCGCGACGTGTCGATACCAGTTCCAGACTTCATGGGTGAGGCGAAACGAAAAAGCAGCACGGACCGCACGCTCATCAACGGATACGTGTAGATCGAAGGCATAGAGGCCTAGTTCCTAGATCGGCGAACTCTCCGAGCGCGACAAAGCCGCCAACAGGCCAGCACGAACACAAGTGTGAAGACTGACACGAGCGAAGAAGACGGTTAGTTCGCTTGAAAACGGTTTGCACGCGCAACATATCTCTGACCACGGCGTGCATCCCCCGCGCGGTTCATCCCTTTGCAGACTAACTGGTTTGCACACGGCACGCATCTCTCTGCGCCTGCTCCTAGACGGTCTATCTGTTCATGGTGCGCGTCTATTGGCCGCATTACACCTCTTTCGGGTACTTTTGCCTTAGAATGTACGGATATACACCACGGGTGATTCAGAGTGCATATATTTACAGGACAGACGCGCCGCTGGCTCATTATGAAACTGAGACGGCAGTTTCTTGACCATAGGAACTATAAAGGACTCTGGTACAACGTTAACCATTTTCGTGTCATCAAATTTACAGCTAATTGAAGGTATATGTGCCCAGGCAAAGAATATATGGCAGTGGCGTATTACAACGTAGATATGATATTTTTTGTGGCCAGAACCACATTTGTGGTGCGCATCCGCTACTGTTTGAAATGTTAACTATTTCAAGCCCTACTCACCTGGCACAGGGCTGCCAGGTTTGGCTACTTTGCGCCAATTTGACAACTTCTTTAGGCCGGTGGAGGCAGAAAAATGTATTGCCGACTTGGCTACTTTTCCGGGGCTTTCTTGTTTCCTCTATTTGAAGCAAATTATTAATACCTGCTGCCGTCGTAGCGGCTCGCATACGACTACGCGGCGTGAAATATGGCGCCTAAGGCGTATTTTCAGCTCCCAAAATGTGCACTTGCATTGCACAAATGAAAAGGCTGGACCTCGGCGAAAACTGTTGCATTGGGCCTCTCTCTCAGGCCAACTCTTGTTGAACGCGAATTTAAGTCGTAATTGTAAGTGAAGAGGATAGTGATCGTAATCAAATCGTAAGTGAAGAGGACAATCAAAAGCGCTCCGCATCGAGGGCGCTCACTAAATTAGAAATCATTCTTAGGATTCTTAGGATTCGGTAAGAACTGTGTCTCAGGAATACTAACTGCTCCGACTTCGTTATCAAGCAAGGAGTGATTGCGAGAAAGACTACAGTGTATGCTACAATGGCATTATCCTCGCGATTGTGACCTTGAGCAAAGTAATCCCTTACACCTTTTACAGCGAAAGCTGTTATGAAATCACAACAGCCATTTTCGGTGCCGCAGTTGTTCGCCGCCCACGCCCGTAACCGCTGTCGTGCAAAATGAGAAAAAAAACAAAAACGCCATGCCTGCACGGAACGCGCAGCACAGTAACAGAGAAAGCTAGAAGAGCGGCCTTTTTAGAGCTCGTTATAAACTCGCTTGTTGCAACTAGTACAAATACACATGCAAGGTGTCCACTGCGCCCCAAATCATAATTTTTGTGAAGTTGGGAAGCACTCACTACTTCATTATACGTCATTCTTCGGAGAAGCGAGGCACCCGCTACACATCTGTATCGCATTATGCGCACTTTGTTGATGGGGTGGCTCATGACTATGAAGAATTATGGCTGAGCCCTCGCAGGATCGAATCCCGTCCGCCGCCGCCGCATTTTCGATGGGGGAGAAAATGCTTGAGGCCCGTCTACTTAGATTTAGGTGCATGTAAAGAACCCCAGGTGGTCGAAATTTCCGGAGCCCTCCACTAGGCGTCCATCATAATCATATCGTTGTTTTGGGACATTAAAACCAAATTATTATTGTAGCTGAGCCCTGTGTAACGGCTTGGAGGCGTACAACGACGCACTAATTGCGCAACTCACACTGTGTGACGTCTGGTTACACAATGCGCATTGTGTGACCGCCTGGTTGTTATTTTACGTTTCTACTACGCTATATTATATCTAGTGGAGATGCTGGGTATCGATCTCAGTGTCTCTTGAGAGCAGTTTTTCACAGTTTTATCGACAATGTGTTGCACGATGCTTTACAGTTACGTCGACGATATATTGCAGGACAAAATCATTCACCGTTCCGAAAGCCTGTGGGCGTTTCTACTGGTCTTCATTATTGACCATGTGACACTTCGTTACTGTGTTTACAATAGTCGTCTGAACAAAATCACACACACACAAAAAGAGGTATGTCTTCTCCCGCGGACAGGCGACGCCTTGTGTGAACTTTGTAAGCGAAAATATTTTTCCTCGATGGAGATAAAAACCGCCTACTGGCAAGCTGAAAAGGACTAAAGAGGCAGAATGAAGTCTGAGTTTATAAACCCCAAGAGGTCTTTTCGATTTCCGTGGTATGACACTCGCCCTTTGCTAGATACCGGCGACGTTCCCCCACGCGATGACATGGTACTGGCTGATTTTAAGTGGCAAACCTATCTTGTCTAATCTTGTCTAATTGAATGTAGAAATTTCGTTTTTTTCATAAATAGCTACAGCTTCTGGGGTCTTGATCAGGAGGTGTGGTGTTCGTCCCGCCCCACAGAAAGCTGCTGCTATCGGATAATACCTGCAGCATACAAAGAAGGCAGTACAAAGCTTTCTCCGGTTTACTTGCATAGAATAGGCGCTTTGTCGATTATTACTACTGAATCACTTGTTCTTCAATTGAAAATCGCCGCAGCTCGAAGCCTTACGAAATCATTACCAACGCTTGCAGTCACAGCCGATTCTTGCACACTTTGATAAAGGTGCAGTTGCAGAAGTCGTAGATGCAACACCATAGGTCATTGCGCAATGTTTTTGCAGAAAAAAAACAGACAGCGTCGGCTCATTGCTTACGCTAGCCGGTCGCTATTGAAGACGGATGCTATTATTCAAATAACAGAGTAGTATTGTCTTCGGATTATTTGGAGAACATTAGCATTTCGCACCTAACGTAACGCAGGCTCTTCCAGGTTGTGAGCGACCACCACTTGTTGCATCTGACAGAAAACTTGAAAGACTCTAGTCCACAGTGCTTTTCCTGTCCACAGGAAAAGCACTCCGAGGAGGACTGCTTGTCCCTCGCGCACATTGAATCTCTGCCGCTAGGAGACCTCAACGCGAACGCTTCCTTGGGAAGAATAAGCGCGGATGACCTCGTGGCTGGCGCGCAAGGAGTATATCCTGCGTTGAGAAGTGCATAATACTCGGAAAGGATGACCGATATCGTTGCTAAGGTATTTCGGCGGGGACTTGGCACGGACGCTGCGAGCCAGAATACTCTTAAAAAGAAACTCCTCCCAAGCTCGGACCAGTGGTGTTCTAAATGTAGCTTAAGCGTTGGAAACAAAGGTTCTGCAAACGCTGCAACGCTGCCACCCCGGATACAATAGAAGTTAGAAGAGAACATCTTTGAAGAGAGATGAGAAATGGAGATGAAAGGCAGGGAGGTGAACTCAGCTTTGGCTCTGTTGCCTAGACTATAGGAGGGTTGGGGAAAAGGGGGAATAATAGAAAGCATAGAGAAGAAAGAACAACGGTAAGAAAAAGAATAATGAACAGTCCTTCTTTTTCTTAATCTTGTTTTTTGGCGCAAGAGAAGAATACAAGGGAGGAAGAATTACCGGCCCTGCCTGACAGCCGAAGTCGTCCATTATACTGTAAAGGTGTTTATTGGACGGCAGTCGGGGCAGCGCAACGACGACAGTGAAGGCGGAGCACGGACTCCCAACACGATTGGAGTTTTTTATCCAGCTCATTCGCCTAAGGGCTGTTCTCACAAACGACAGGGCGGCGAAACACGTTGACAATGGCGGCCTTGACCACAGGTGTTGTACCACTGGCTTCCCACATACGCCTGGTAGAAGACCAAACGCATCTCAGCAGATGTTCCGGCAAACGGCTGCGGCCTCATCCGCCGTGTGCTCTGGCCCGGCGCCCCATAAGGACCGCCCAATTTACTGCGACAGAGACGACAAAGAAGTGGAGGAGTGGCTGCCGAGCTACGAGCCAGTAAGCGTTCTCGACTAGTGGAACGAAGTCGCGAAACTGAGCCTCGTGCTCTATACCTCGCTGGTTTGGCCAGCCTCTGGTACACAATCCACGAGACGGAAATCCCGACATGGGCCATGTTCAAGACCTGAAAACTTGTGTGTTTGCTCACCTTGTTGTGTGTAAGGTGCGCGGACAACAGCGCTTGCAGGAAGGCACACATCAGCCGGGAGATTCATTCACTAGCTTTATTGAAGACATCCCGGACTTGTAAGCGGGCTGACGGGACGATTTTCGAATCATACAAGTTCAGAAACGTCATGAAAGGCATGGCGGATGCTCCTTTTAACACGCTCTTCGCAAAGAGCCCACGCAGAAATCAGCATTTTATGCCCAGGCTACGAGGAGCTACGCATGCAGGGCTTGTTCACTCGTCCTTCAACGCGCGACGAATAAATTTCTGGTTTGGCCGCCATGTCCGGCCCTGCCACACGGCTTGCTGAAATGAAAGCGTTCATATGGGAAGAAGTTGCACGCCAACCATCATTTGTGCCTTTTGCTCATCCAACGAATGTACAGCAGCCCTCTTCGAACAACACGCCTCCGCTCCGCGGCGTGATCGAGCAAAAATTCGCCGACGTCTTGCCAGATCACCGCTGAAGTCGATCCAGCACCCCAAAACATCCGGGCGTAAGCACCGCTTAGCCACGCCGAAGTAGCCGGCAAGCTCATACCGCTCTATCCTGGTGTATCTCTCAGTTATGCCGACATCGTGGCAAGGCTTCGTGCGCAGCGTGCCATGCAGTACTGCCACCACGCTCTACATGTGGTACATCCTCCGACGTGGACGAGGCCCGCTACAACGAACCGGTGGCGCACTTAGGATAGCCAGCTTATTCGCTTTGCCTGCAGCTGCGCCGGGCACGTCGCGCGTTACAGTAATCGGGCGCAGCCACATAGTGCCGCGCCATCCGTGACAAGCCATGCGACCCGTCCAAATGAGGACCCACCTTCCGCTATGTCACTGATGTACCACTGGGCGTCCAAAACCCGCTGTTTCTCGTCTCCACGTCATCCCTCATTATCACCGATGCGGCCTGGTCCTGTAACTCCCGAAAAGAAAATCAGGCGCAGTGCAAGAGGCAAGGACTGCGACACCTTCGAAACGTACAGGTCATCGCCACAGCCCATACAATGTGATAACAGTGTTTGTTGGTGGTGTCCGCGCATCTGTACGTGTAAACAAAGGAGCTGCCGTATGTGTTATGGGCGCCAAAGTCTGGCACCGCCTTCGCAAAGCACCGACGCCCTTTTGCGAACTGCCTCTCCGCAGGCCCTCTAGTGCTGGTGTCGATGGCGTCTTGTACTACTCGTGTCGAAATTGAGGATGTTGTGCACGCCATCGAAGTGATCATCATTTCTTCCTGTTCTCACGATGTCATCCTCGCCTGGTACTTTCTAGCGCGCCACAAGGCCGTTGTCGATTGCGCATGGGCCGAAATAGAACTCTCGGTACTCTTAGATTTGACAACCACCAGCACTCCGCTGCATTCCAGGAAACTGATCTACAACGCCGACACCGACTTGCCTCCCAGCGCGTAAATGGCTGTTTTCACGCACTGCAGTGGCCACTCGAATGCCGCGGCACTACTTTCGCCGTCTGGCCTCTTTCTTGCTCCAAAGGTCCTGTTTCACCCTTTTGTCACCGGGGGCATCACAGAGGGTACCAGTGCAATTTTCGTTTGCAACCTTCTCCACACCCTATCATGATGCCAAGAGGGAAACGTATTGGAACCGTAGAAGCCATCGACTATGTACAAGTTATTGCCGTGCCGACGACGCGCACTGTGCAAGCTGCCCTTATCTCAGTGCTATCTCTACATGGGACCGTTTTTCCAACTATGTATTTGGTTCCTGCATTGCTGGAACCCTTACTGTGGACCAGCATTCCCAATTGCAGTCCCTCATGGAAGAGTCTCGTTCTTCTTTGGACGTGGGGCAATATTCCCTGGGCCGGACCTCATCAGTAACGCATCGAATCGACACTGGCTTTCAACCACCACTGCGCCATCACGTTTCTCCTACATAACCACGCGCGCGCGATCAAACAACAAGTCGACGACATGTTAGGGGGTGACGTGATTGGACCTTTGAAAAGTACATGGGCATCTCCAGTCGTACTTGTCTTTAAAACGAAATGGGGCAGCTACGCACTAATAGTGCGAAGACTACGGAAGCGCCTGCGTTGGTGGTGTTGCTCTCCTCTTTTCCCTCTTTTGCACATCTCACTTCCCTGTTTCTGATGTTTCCGATGTTATTGACGTGTTCATCACCATTGACGCTTTCCTACTGAAAGTCGATGCTTCCCATAGGATCACGTCAGTATCAATGAGTGTACAGCGTCCTCTCATTGCTACAGACAGTGTGCAGCGCCCATAGCAGACATCATTCATCGCAGAAACAGAGCCTTTCCTTAGCCAACCTGGTCCCTGAGAAACGTACGTGACGTTATCTCTCACGGGCAAGCAAGCGTTATCGCGAGGTTTTCCTTAGCGAACGTACCGTATTGTTCACCTCTTGCTTTAACTCTGCGGCCATTAGCTGATTTGAGCTACATGAGCGGCATAGCTACTGTGGCGGCCGCGGGATGGCGCCCTATGGCCATGTGGACGCTTGCGATCGCTCTAAATGTAAGCCGCGCGTTGGAAAAAAAATCACCGGATCTCCACGAAGTGAATGACGATGAGTTGGCGAAGCAGTAGGGTCGTTCGGTGTAACCGTCGATCACGCGTGACATGACCCACTCACGCATGTAAATGAGTGCCAAAGCGGTGTAAAGTTATATACAAAGTTTATTGGTCTCGTAATTGGTATGTCGTGTAGAGTTGTGGATTCTGTTTTCCCTTCATTATTACTGCTTTGTTGTCCGTGAAATGCAGAGCCAAGGGATCTTCGATCGAATCTAGCCTGAAGATGGCAGACGAGGTCCATGCACGTCCCCCTGGTGGTTGTCGGTTGTTTCTAGTCATACGAAATGCATTGTAGTGAGTATCGAGAAGTGATATACCGCAAAAGTCAGTCGTCCATGATGTCTGCGTTGACGTCCCTGACTAGTCCGAATGGGTTGTCCTTGTATTTTGTTTCATCATGGCGCATAGCTAGATCAATGTACACACTCTCGCCCCTGGAGTAGCAGCTTGCTGTCGGCGTTGCCGCTTTGACGCTGCTTCCCGAGCTCTCGCCTACAGGCTAGCTTGTCTCCGTCGGCTTTGCCTTTCGCGGGCGAGAGCGCGTTTACGTTCGGTTTTTTCATCCATGGTAGAAAAAGAATGTGGGGTCTGGAACGCGCTTATGCGCCCTCTCGTGTACTTCACTTTAGCGTGTATTGTGCTGTCATATGCTTTGACTGAACATTTCTAATAAATAACCTCTCTTATTGTAAAGCTCTATAACATTTATAAAAAAACGCGAGGCATGCGCTGAAACCATAGCACAGTGACAGCGAAAGCTGGAAGAGCGGCGTTTGCAACGGGGAAGGGCCTGTTGTTAGCTCTCTTGGGGCTACTAATAAAAGTACACTAGCAAAGTACCTACTGCGCTATAAATCACAATTTTTATGAAGTTGGGCAGCACCAACTAAGCCATTATTCCTCATTCTGCGGAGAAGCGAGGCACCAGCTACACGTCTGTAAGGCATTATGTGCACTTCGTTGACGCGATGACCGATGACGGTGAAGAATTATGACTCAGCTCTTTGTAATGGGTTGGAAGCTTTAAACGGCCCACCAGTTATGTAATTTGCATTGCGCGACGCCCGGTCGCTATTTCCCTCTCCCGCCATGCTGTATAACATACATTGACGTGGGAGAGAGAGGGGGACGAAGAACTTTACTGAGACCCCGAGGAAATGGATCATGCGCTTAGGGGCTTCCTCGGCAACCAATACAAGTGCACTTGCGTGGAACCCACTACGCTATAAATCACTGTAATTTTTGAGAAGTAGGAAAGCAGGCATTATGTCATTTTTCGTCAGTCTACGAAGAGCCGTGGTACCTGCTAAACGCATGTAAGGCATTATGCGCACTTTGTTGATGCTGTGCCTGATGACGATGAACAGTTATGGCGGAGCCCTTTTTAATGAATTGGAAGCATTGAACAACCTTCTCGCTGCTCATTTCGCATTGTGTGACGCCTGTTCACAGAATTCATGTTGTGCGACACTTGGTGCTTATTTCACTCTTCTACCACGCTATATTGCAAATGTTAATGTGGCTCCTTCCCGACATAAAGTCTGTATAGGACTATTTTGCAAAGTAGTTTCAAGCACCGGCATCGCTCACAGGTTGATAACTGCGCTCCCACGCAGAGGTCCCCGGTTCGAACCTCGTTCCATCCTGGATTTTTTTTATTTCGTTTTTTGTGTTATTTTGAGCGATAGTGGTTACGGACACCGGCGGCGGCGGACAACTACGGCGCCAAAAACTGCCGCTGAAATGATCTCATAACAGCTTTCGTTGTAAAGTCACTCAGTGCTTGGCCGATCCCTCACAGTGGGTCTGAGCCAGAGATATATGCGGTGCTGTGCCGTGACGTACACACGGACAGGCGCTGGACACGCCTCCGCCTTAAGGTGCTTCGCCCCTAAAAACATGGCTGATCCCCCTGTCATAAGAATCGGTATAACACGAAAGTGAAACGTGTCTTCACAGACGTAGTTGAGCATTTGTTGTGCATTGTTTCGCCCCGAGGGCGAAGGAATGAATGCTATAGTAACAAGTTGTAATGTCACGCGAAGAACGGCCAGCAGCTCGAAACTTGCAATGCGTTGCTAAGGCAGAAAGAACGCACGGAACGAAGATACACAGGATGAGTGCGAACAACTGTCAGAGATCGACACTTAAAGCGCAGTGGCCAAATGCAGAGGACGCACGAAACGAACGCACTAGTTTACACAGGATAAGCGCGAACTGTCACAGTTGTAATTTATTTGTTTGCGAGAAACGCGCTCCTTTCTCAAAAGCGGCCGCTGCAGTGAGCGAAGTGACCTTCGTGCTCTCTGTAGTTCAAATCCAACTTGCGGTGAGAGCGCGAGAGGTACAAGATAAGCGCGCGCGCCCGAACGACCACGCCCTGCAGAGCCGCAAGCTCATCTGAACGCGGGGGGCGACGACATTTTAAGCACGCCCTTCGAGCCCTTTGCGCCATCTCTCTAGTGATAACGAAAGCACGCTGATGTACACCGATGTCTGAGTACCGCCACCGGCAAATGGTGTATATTGTCACGGGGTCGTGACGTCGACGAAGGTAACAGTCGGCGTGTCGAAGATGAAACTTTTTTATTCGGCCGAACTTGTGGCCGGGGAGCGAAAAGTCAAACTACAGCAATACACACTGTATTCTGATAGCGGCGAACAGAGCCTCGGCCTTCGATAAAACCTGCTCACGGCTGGGACGCGCCGTGTTTTATACATCACGCATCGAACTTTCCAGTCTTATCACTGGTGGTCGCGCAAGCTCTGGAATAATCTAGCTATCGGCGACCTGCGCGCAATCTTAACAAAGTGATCTACTACAATCGCGTGCTTCTCGATCACTGCGGCGCGGTCAGCGTCGAGCGTTGCTAACCGGCCTTGCGTGTCAAAGCCGAATACATAAAAAAAAGTCACAGTTTCGCCGCAAGGGCGAAGTAATGAATGCGATAGCAAGGAACTAATGCTATACGAAGTGAGGCTCGCCAAAGGATACTCTCAGTTTCAACATCGGCCGAAGCAGCGAAAGAAACTAGCGTGCTTCAAGTGTCGAGCTGTGACACTTGATAGTTCACGCTCATCTTCTGTTTGTTCGTTTAGCGGCGTCCCTTGAGATCGAGTGACGTTCGTACGCTCCGTAACATGAGCGCGGACATCACGGTGAAAGCTAGAAACATAGCTCTTCCCCTCACCACGAGAAAACCTAGCGAGCAGACAGCGGAAGGGCAAGGTTCTCCTATGCGCAAATATAAGAAGAAGCGAACGAGCTCGCCGACGACTTTTAAATGCGCCCGTCGGGCTCCTAGCGCCATCTCGCTGGTAATGAAGAAACGCTTATTATCGCCTGCCGTCTCTGAGTCCGTCCAGTGGTAAAAAGTGTGTATATAACGCTCGCCGTTAGCCATGTGGAGGATCTGCGTTTCGTGGCGTAGTGGATAGCGCCGCTCGCTGCGGAACAAGGGGTCCCTGGTTCGATTCCGCGCTTCCGAAGCATTTTTCTGAATTATTTTTCTTTGGGCCTTTTATATTGTAGCGGGGTTGCAGCTATGACTGTGGGGAGGTGTGCGAAGAAGAGGCAGACGACGTGTCGGTGTTCTGAAGATACACAACCGCCATCTTGACTGCTGGACTATTCCATACTGTAAACAAGTTAAATATATTCGTAACATTTTGGTGGAGGTGCTGGGTACTACGAAAGACGGAACTCCGCAGCGGACGTGTCCTGGACGGCCTAAATATGTCAACAGAAAGCAACTCTGCTGCTGCCGCTTCTACCGTGACTCCGGTACAGCCGGTACAGCCGGTACAGCCGGTCGTATTGACTCAACCGCGCGATCCCGGTAACTTCTGCGGCACCGACCACGTTGACGTCGATGACTGGATTGCGAAGTACGAGCGGTTTGCAGCGGTCTACAGGTGGGACCCTACAATGATGCTCGCCAACGTTGACTTCTATCTCTGCGGAACAGCAGGCGCGTGGTTTCAGGCTCATGAAGCTGACTTAACAAGTTGGGATGCCTGTAAACAGAAGCTTCGCGACCTATTTGGTAGAGCCGTCGGACGCCAGCGGCCCGCTTCTAAAGAACTCTCCTGTCGGGCACAAACTTCCACCGAATCATACGTCTCCTACATCCTTGACGTCCTGGCCCTTTGCCGTCGTGTCGACGCCAACATGTCAGAGGGTGACAAAGTAAGCCATTTGCTCAAGGGAATTGCGGATGACGCTTTTAATTTACTTGTGTCTAAAGACTGCTCAACCGTGGACGACATCATCAAAGAGTGCCGCCGGTTCGAAGAGCTGAAAAGTCGCCGCATTGCCCAGCATTTCATGCGACTTCCGAACACGGCCGCTACATCATCCTGCGAGGACCTTCAGCCGCCATGCGGTCAACCGCCTACCAACGAGAGCGTAGTTCGCATCGTGCGCCGAGAAATCGAGGCGCCGTCGCCATCATCTTTCCTGACGCGGCCATCTGATGATCCTCGACCAACGATCTCGTTGATCCAGCAGGTTGTGAGGGAGGAGCTTGCAAATGTCGGACTGCAGCCGGTATGTTCGTTGACGGAACCTCGTGTCAGTTCCATAACGCCTCCTCGTGCACCGGAAATGTTTCGCCGCTATCGTGACCCTGCCCAGTGGAGAACGCAGGACGACAAGCCGATCTGCTTTCGTTGCCACGGTGTAGGACATATTTCCCGCTACTGTCGTTCTCGCACCTTTCCATCTCGCTCGTTTGCTGGCTATCGACGTGACGACAACCACCGACCCCTGCATTTTCCCGCTCGTGACGGTGCACCATACGATGAGGCTCCTACGACATCGGTCCGACGCTCCAGACGTTCGCCGTCCCCACACGATCGTCGCTCCCGGTCACCTCAGCCCCGTCGCCATTCATCGCCTCGCCCTACTGGACGCCCATACTCGGAAAACTGAGCAATGCAGCTCCCGGAGGTGATGCTGCATTCGACCCCCGACCTGAAAACCCTCTGCTGACCCTCACTACGGACCAGAACCTGCTTGCTGTGGAAGTGGATGGCCTGCCTGTGACTTCCCTCATTGATACCGGCGCACATATTTCTATTATGAGCTCTGATCTCCGTGCACGATTAAATAAGGTCCTTACGCCGCCCGAGTCCCTATTTGTACGTGTCGCTAGTGGAGGAACTCCGGCTGTACTCGGAATGTGCACGGCACGTGTGAGGTTCTCCGACCGCCAGACGTCCGTTATGTTTCATGTTCTCGCTCATTGTCCTCATGATGTCATCCTCGGACTCGATTTCTTGTCTGACCACTCTGCTGTCATTGACTGCTCGGCCGGTGTTGTACAACTTGACTTGCCTGCGTCCGCCGACGTGTCGGAGGTGGTTCAGATGAAACTTTCGTGTGCTGAGGCTGTTCGTCTGCCACCACAAGCCCTAACTTGCGTCGCTGTTGAACCATACCCCAGTGTACCGGATGGGGATTACGTAGTCTCTCCCTCTCCCAGTGTTCTACTGGCCCGCAACGTCTCCTCTCCGTACACAGTTGTAACTATTACAGCGAACAAGACGTGCCTTCCTCTTCTGAACTTCGGATTGAGCTCTCAAGTCCTACCACAAGGCATTGCTCTCGCTACTCTGTCACCGTAAAAACTGGGCTACA
The DNA here is from genome assembly GCF_013339695.2 of Rhipicephalus sanguineus. NCBI lineage: Eukaryota > Metazoa > Arthropoda > Arachnida > Ixodida > Ixodidae > Rhipicephalus > Rhipicephalus sanguineus. Next base: position 124,085,592 of record NC_051183.1, on the reverse strand, counting down.
ACTTAATTCATCGAAGTGCCACTTTGGCCATCGCCAAGTTGCTATTCTAGGGCATCTCGTCGACTCATCTGGCATCCGACCCGATCCCGACAAAGTTCGCGTTGTCCTGGATTTTCCCGTACCAACTTGTGCCAAAGACGTTCGAAGTTTTGTGGGCCTATGCTCATATTTCCGACGATTCGTCAGAAACTTTGCAGATATTGCCCGCCCCCTCACTGACCTTCTCAAGAAGGATGTGCCATTTTGGTGGGGTCCTGACCAAGCCAGTGCTTTTTCCCGCCTCATTACGCTGCTCACCACACCGCCAATTCTCGCCCACTTCGACGCGTCCGCTCCAACCGAGGTCCGCACCGACGCTAGTGGTTACGGCATTGGCGCTGTGTTAGCCCAGCGTCAATCCGGTCATGATAGAGTTCTTGCGTATGCCAGCCGGCTCCTTTCTCCTGCCGAACGCAATTACTCTATTACTGAGCGCGAGTGCCTGGCGCTTGTATGGGCAGTTGGTAAATTCCGCCCCTATTTATATGGTCGACCTTTCACCGTTACCACAGACCACCACGCTCTATGCTGGCTTTCAGCACTCAAAGATCCAACAGGGCGCCTAGCTCGTTGGGCTCTACGGCTCCAGGAATTCACGTACACAGTGGTCTACAAGTCCGGCCGTCTACACCAAGACGCCGACTGCCTTTCTCGGTACCCCGTCGACGCTCCAGACCTCGTAACGGATGACACGTCCATCTGTATTTCCTCGCTCTCCGCTTTCGGCAACGTCGGTGACGAGCAACAGCGTGACGCGTCCCTACGAGATCTAATCACCCGCCTGAATACTGACTCGACGGACAGTTCGCTTCGCATGTTCGTCATCATCGACGGCATTTTGTACCGCCGGAACATGCGCCCAGTGGGACAGGAACTACTAGTTGTAGTGCCCACTCATCTCCGCTCGACCGTACTTCAGCAACTACATGATGTACCAACGGCCGGCCATCTTGGTGTTGCCAGAGCGTACGACCGTGTCCGCCGACACTTTTTCTGGCCCGGCCTCTACCGTTCCGTACATCGTTATGTCGCTTCTGGCGAGTCGTGCCAACGCCGGAAAAGGCCAGCTGTGCACCCCGCCGGGCTCCTTCAACCTATCGACGTAGCTGCTGAGCCTTTTTTTCGTGTCGGCCTCGACCTTTTGGGACCTTTCCCACTTTCTAACAACGGTAACAGATGGGTCGCCGTCGCTACGGATTATTCGACCCGTTTTGCCATTACGAGACCTCTCCCGAGCAGCTGCGCTACAGACGTCGCCGAGTTTTTGATACAAGACGTCATCTTACATCACGGCGCTCCTCGTCAACTTATCACGGACCGAGGTCGTTACTTTTTATCCAAGGTAATCGAGGACCTACTTCGCTCTTGTGCAACCAAGCACAAGCTTACGACGGCCTATCATCCCCAAACGAACGGACTCACAGAACGTTTGAATCGCACGCTCACTGACATGCTCGCCATGTATGTCTCGACTGATCATCGCGACTGGGACGTTGCGCTACCCTTTGTCACTTTTGCGTACAACAGCTCGCGCCACGACACTGCTGGATATTCTCCCTTTTACCTTTTGTATGGAAGAAAACCGACCTTGCCGTTCGACACGCTCGTACCCACCCCTGCCCACCTGTCCACCGAATATGCTCGCCACGCTATTAGCACAGCCGACAAGGCCCGTCAGATCGCCCATCGACGCCTTTCGGAATCGCAACTCCGCCAGAAACATACATACGACAGCTGCGACCGGAACGTTCGCTTCAATCCGGGTGACCTCGTTCTCCTGTGGTCTCCGTCTCGGCATGTTGGCCTGGCCGAAAAACTTTTGCCCAAGTACTCCGGCCCTTACCGTGTGCTACGCTAGGTGACTGAGGTCACCTATGACATCGCCCCTCTGGACCATACGGCGCCCTCTACGTCTTCCAACGTCGTCCACGTCGCTCGCCTGAAGCCGTACCTTTCGCCCACCACCTGGTAACAAGCGCCGAGTCGGCGCTTTCGCCGCCGGAGGTCGATGTAGCGGGGTTGCAGCTATGACTGTGGGGAGGTGTGCGAAGAGGAGGCAGACGACGTGTCGGTGTTCTGAAGATACACAACCGCCATCTTGACTGCTGGACTATTCCATACTGTAAACAAGTTAAATATATTCGTAACAATATATATATATATATATATACATACTTATACATATACGGTGCATGACGGCGGCGACGGCGACGGCAAAATCCAGCCGAGACTGTCCATATAATTGCTATCGCAATAAAAATTACACCATCTCCCGCTAAAGGGGACCATGAGGCGATGCGAAGCCGGAGCACTTGCACGATCGCATTCCGTTGGCGTTCGTTGGGCATGCTACCGACCTCGCGTCGTGGAACGCGAAGAGGGACGCTACGCGCGTCGTATCTTCCATCTAGCCTGGCCGTTAATTCTCACAGGGCGAGCGGGGAACGCGGTCGACAGGCGGGCGAGAGGGGGGCAGCGTAGGAGAGGAGTGAGAAGAGGAGGGGACGCGCAAGCGCTCAAGCTCATCGCGGCGTTGCGCAGGAGAGAATTTCGGCATGTCTAGCCGGCGTTTCAGAGGAAGAGTGGAAAGGGGGACGGGGAGAGAGAAAGTCGAGAGGGGAAGGGAAAAGGGAAAGTGGAGAGGGGGATGGTAGTGGAGAGGGCGGTGGAGAGGGGAAGGGGAGTGGGTGAGTGGAGAGGAGGTGTGTGGGGAGGGTATGCGCATGCGCAGTAAGGGTGGTCACGCCACACACCACCGGATTGAGCTCGGCCTTAAGATACTTCGCATCTAAAACAAATTACACCATCTCCCGCTAAAGGGGACCATGAGGCGATGCGAAGCCGGAGCACTTGCACGATCGCGTTCCGTTGGCGTTCGTTGGGTCTGCTACCGACCTCGCGTCGTGGAACGCGAAGAGGGACGCTACGCGCGTCGTATCTTCCACCTAGCCTGGCCATTAATTCTCACAGGGCGAGCGGGGAACGCGGTCGACAGGTGGGCGAGAGGGGGGCAGCGTAGGAGAGGAGGGAGAAGGGGAGGGGACGCGCATGCGCTCGAGCTCATCGCGGCGTTGCCCAGGAGAGAATTTCGGCATGTCTAGCCCGCGTTTCAGAGGAAGAGTGGAAAGGGGGAGGGGAGAGGGTTATGGGAGATGGAAAGGGGAGAGGGAAAATGGAGAGGGGAAGGGGAGATGGTGAGTGGAGGGGAGGTGTGTGGAGAGGGCATGCGCATGCGCAGTAAGGGTGGTCACGCCGCACAGCACCACCACCGGATTTAGCTCCGCCTTAAGATACTTCGCATCTAATAAAACAAGAAGCAGGCGTGGCAATATAAATAGGACACCGTTAATATGATGAATAACGTGCCGTCTGTGGCGGAGTCGTTTCGTGCTGCGCGGTGGGGATCGAGGGGTCGAAAGTTCGACTCCCGGTGACGGAACTTTGTGCTTCTAGTTTTTCCTTTGCCATATGTTAGTCTTTATATTTTACAATGTCATGTCCGTGACAGAAATGCGTCAGTGGAGACACGGTGGGCCCCGGCATAAAAAGCTTTCATGTTATAAAAGCAACGAAAGTGCTGAAGTTCATGACGCGTGCTGCGGAAGGGATGTAGCTTTCCGCGCCCTTTTCATTTCCCTCTGCGTAGCGTTTAGTGCGCTTTGTGGTGCGAAAAGAAAGAGAAAGCGCGTAAAGAAAGAAAGAGAAAGCGTAACTACGCTCGTACTTGACGGAATATAAAATGTTTGCGGTAGACGACTAGTTAGGCAATAAACTCCTTTAATGAAGCCATTCTACGATTACTTCAAAAATGTTGCAGGGCTCCCTTAAAGAAGTGCCGATATGCTGCATGGCAACCTACGATACTTGGCTACGTCATATCTATGGATAGAGTTTTACACGACCTTGCGAAACTCTGGACCGTTGCTGAATTCCCTCAGCCAACGTCCATTAAATAATTACGCAGTTTGATTGGACTGTGTTCATAATTCAGTCGTTTCCTTGGTGATTTCCCAAATATTATTTCACTCGTCACGAGGCTCCTTAGCACCAACAGGCGCCTCACCTCGTCGTCACCAGAGTGCAACAAGGCATTCGCACACCTCCGTCGCTTGCTGGCATCACCCCAAATTTTGTGCCACTATGACCCGACGGCTCCCACAGAGATGCACATAGAGGCCGGCGGTGTTGAGCTCGGCGCTGTCCTTGCGCAGGGTAAACGAAGCTTCCCCGAATATGTGGTGGTTTATGGAAGTGAAACGCTTGCCAATGCCGAGGGCTTCGGAATGACGCGAAAAGAATGTCTCGCTATCATCCAAGCCACATTTGTATACCCGCACATTTGATGCCTTCACGAACCGCCACGTCCAATAATGGCTGTCGTCGTTATACATCCCTCCGGCCGTCTTGCCCGTTGGGCCCTTCGCGTGCAGGACAACAACATCCGTGCGTTCAACCGCAGAGGATGACAGCATTTGGACGCCGACGCCCTCTCTCTTGGCTGACGACGAATAGCCGCTACTCAGTGTCTCAGCTTACCATCAACCTTGACATCAGCGTATTGGAGCAGCGCAAGGGCCCCTGGATTGGCTCGATAATAGAATCCATCGACACCACCGGCTACTCGCACGAAGCGCCGCCAAGCTGAACAATTCGCCATTCGCGACGACCTCCTCTTCCGACGGCCGCCAGTGGTTCTTATTACCTCACAGCCTGCGTTCCGAAATAGCGCAGCTTTCCACGCGGATCGACAGTGTGCCCTCCCCGGAATTTTGAAGTCTTACCAGCGCCACCAACAACGGTACTACTGGAGGGGGATGTACTGCTACGTACAGAAGTACGTGTGCTCTAGCCCCGATTGCCAGCGCCAGAAATCCTCACCACGCCTCTCTCTAGCTGGTATACAACCCTTTACTTTGCCCTTGCAGGCCCTTTGGACGGGCAGGAATCAATTTGTACGGGTCGCTTCCCATGACAGCTGCTTAAAAAACCGCTGGCTCTTTATGGCGGTTGACCAGCTCAGGTGATGCGCTGGGACTGCTGCACTTCCGGCAGCTACCGCACGCGAGGTTGCCTCTTGCTTGCTTCGTCAATTTCTCTTACGTCACGGGCCGCACCAAGAGCGGCTCAGTGACCACGCGTTTGTCTTCCTCTGCGAAGTAGTCGAAGCTATTTTTAAAGAGTGCGAAGTGCTTTATCGCACGAGCACGGCGCCTACGGAAGAAGCGGATTACCAAGCGCTACAAGCGCACGCTCGGCGGTTTCATTGTACGTCGCCTCTGACCACACAAAGTGGGACGCCCTTCTGAGCTTCGTCAGCTACGCGTACAACACCGCAGCTCAGAGCCCTGGCTTTTCATCCTATTTCCTGGTGTAGGGAAGGCGCCCGTCTCACATGATCGACCCAAATCTAGCGTACCGGCCCAATGCTTCTGAGTGTGCGCTGATATATGACACGGTGAGACATGCCGAAGATTGCCTAGACTGCGCACGGGCGTAGTCTAGGCAATCCACTGAACAACAACACTAGACGAGTACTCGCGGCGGAACTACTTCTGCGCCCTCTTTCCTTCCTGGAGAGCTTGTGTGGCTCTCGGTTCCGACCAATGCGCCTGGTCTCCTCAAGGTTACTGCCCAAGTGCTTAGGTCCTTATCCACTCGTCCAACACGCATCGCCCGTCAAATATGTCCTTGAACCCGTTCAATGGTCTTCCCGTTCAATGGCCGTCGAGGATGCGACATTGTCAACATTTAGCGTATCAAATCGTACTGTGGTGCATTCATTGTGACGAGCTACTACATGGCCGCACGGCTCCCTTTTTGTCCCTCAGGGTAATTGCAGCGAAGAGTAACTGTATAGCGGAACATCTTCTCAAGCGCTATCTAGTGAGTCTGTCTCTACCATGCATTGCTCGTGCATGCGCTTGTGCTCGCAGTCCCTGACTTTAGCCGTTGGTTAAGATACCGGTCAACCCTTGTGCCAGTGTTCAATAAAAGCCTTAACGTTTTTCGCTATGAGGGCAGTCAGCAACCCTTTACATAAGTTCGCACCTTTGTTGTACGAGTTGGTGAAATTGAACAAAAAATTGTGGAGTGTTCTAACCGCCCCTCCCCATTTGTCTATGCCTGTGACAGTAAAAGCTCGATAATCCTATTTCCTTCAACTCGGACGTGCTCTGTGGTCGCGGAAAGCATATGCATTCTTTAGTTGCATAATAATCTCTTTATGCGGTCATACAGCGCGCCAAGCACGAAGCGCTGCTAAAGTGCTGCACAAAGGCGCCAAAACGTAGTTCGCCACCAATCGAAACGGCTGCGGCCTTCAGAAAGGCGTGGTCACCATCCGCAATCGGACCAAAATAGCGTTGTTGGCGACCAAGGCTTCAGCGGCTGCGGCAAACTTGTTCCGCTTTCGATTATAATCTTCGCACGCAGTCTACGTGTCCTCCACATATCATCGCATTCATAGCGACTGTGTCAAAGCTGCATAATCGCCATCCATAAACCATCATAGCGAGCCAGGTTTCTATAGTACCAGATGTGGTGCTCGACATTTTCCTTTCGACTCTGGACGGAGGCCTGCCCGTGCCTTCAGAACTGCCGCAACGCTAAGATCTTATCTTTAGAGATAATGAGTTTATGCACAGTGGATGCGACACTCAATAGCTTCGTTTTGACTTGGGTCAATGTGCGCGCAATGTAAAAGCCTCAGATATAGTGGAAACTGCTGAAGACAAAGAGTTTAAGCTGCAGCCAGCACGCTGGCATAAAACTCGTTTGCTACATTGTAATGGACGAACGATCAGTTGCCGGTCATTTTACGGGCGAGAAAAAGAAATATCATCATATAGACGGGGTGGCGTTGGTGGTCGGGCTGCGTAATAAGGGATGGTTCAGAGTACGTTTTGGAATTAAATACGGTGATCTTGAGCGGCGGTCACATTGTGAAAGAAGTCGATACCGACAAAAATTGTCGCTTTTATACTGCGGTTATGCAAAACGAGTACTGGCTTTACGTATTCATCAGCCAAATTCGACTTGCATTGTTGTACTAACCATTCCTTTATTGTTTTTTTATTAATTTCGATCATTCGTAGTCGGTTAATTACGAACATTTTTCCGCTATAGCGAAATCCAAATTAACGACCTTTTACTGTATATCCTTGTGTGAGCGTCACCCCAACAAAATTTCTGGCCAAGCCACGGCTGCCAGCGCTTCGTGACAATATGTATATTACCCTCCAACGTAAGCAGTGAACCACAAGCTATGTTCGAGACGCCTGATCCCTTGGATTCGCTGTGGGAGACAGTAGCAGTGGAGGCAGCTGTCTGTGGAACCGATCGCCTAGGTGTCTACTTCTTGTCACGGCCTGAAGGAATGTTTGTGTTACCTCAGTGTAGTTAGTCAACAAGATTACCTCGGCGTAGTTAGTCAACAAGATTCTCGACGGTTTCAATATGAGATGCGTTACAATGATGGTTGTTGCATTTGCATACACCTAAGAGTAGTCATCCTACGCGGTAGCTGTCTATCATGGGGCTTGGGGGGTAGTGCGGGATATACAAATAAACACCGGGCTGTAGACATGGCTGTGTCGTCCTTACCACGCTAACGCGCCGCGGTAGTCCAGTAGTTATAGCGCTGACTTGCTGACACGAGCGGCGGTCGCGTTTGGATGGAGTCACAATGTTAGACGATGTGCTTAGATTTAGGCGCACGTTAAAGAACCCTAGGATGTTTGTGGATACAAAGCCTGACATCTCCCTTCACATTTCCCTTGTATTCATTCGTTCTCATCACAAATGATATTGCCACGCACGCCTGTGTATTTGTTGTGGCCGATCTTCATTCACAAAAGCTGTGACACACATCTGACCACGCGGCGTAAGCCGCGTCGGGCTCAGGTTACTCGAGAAGTAATGTAGGACAGCCATAACGCTCAAAGATACGATGAGGCATGAACTCATAATACCGAAAACTAGCGATTCTGCTCGCGGCATATTACGAGCCAACGTTTTTACTGCGCACATGTAATCCCCAATCAGCAGCTCAATCCTTACCAGCTTGACCTCTGCATACTTCAACCATAAAAACCACATTACCTCTCGTAGAGGGGCTGGGTACCGATGGCAGTGCCTCTCGAAGACAGTTTTTCAGTTTCGTCGGAAGTATGTTCCGCGAAAAATCATTCCCCATTCCGATAGTCTGCGGGCGTCTCTAATGGTGTTCATTAAGCACAAAAATGTGAACCTGTGTTCACAATCGTCTCATGAACGAAAAAAAAGGCGCATGTCATCTTCCGTGTACTGGCGACGTCTTGGATGTATATGTAAAATTTTTTCTCGGTGGAAGCTTTGGATCTCTACTTCAGACAGCCAAGCTATCACACTGAAGCCGGAAAGTTCGTTTTTCGCATGAATAGCTACAGTTTCTGGGCTCTTGATAAGCAGGTGCGGTGTTCGTCCCGACCCACAGAAAGCAGCTGCTATCGGATACCACCTGCAGCATGCCAAGAAGGCAGTACAAAGCTTTCTCGTTTTATTTGCATGTTATAGGCGCTTTGTCGATTACTACAACTGAATTACGTGTTCTTCAATTGAAAAATGCCGCAGCTTGAAGCATTACGAAATCTTAAACAACGCTTGTAGTCCAGCCGTTTCTTGCACGCTTGCATAAAGACGCAGATGCAGAAGTCCTTACTGATGCAGCAGCATAGGACACTGTGCAATGTTTTTTTGCAAAAAAAAAAGACATGGACAACGTTGGGTTCTTGCTTACGGTAGTCTGTCACTATAGAACAAGGAGGCTAAATATTCAAATGACAGAGTGAGAGTGTGTTTGGTTATTTGGACAACGCCAGAATTTCGCAACTGCCGTAAGGCAGGCTCTTGTAGGTTGTGAGCGACGACCACGCGTTGTATGAGACAGAAAACTTGAAGTACCCTAGTGGTTCGCATGTCCAGAGGAAAATAACTCCGAGGCGGACTGCTTGTCCCACGCCCCCATTGAACCACTGCCACCAGGTGACCTCAAGTAGAACACTTTCTTGGGAACCATAAACGCGGATGACCTCGTCGCTGACGCGACAACGAGTAAATCATCAGCTGAGAAGTGCAGAACACTTGGATGTCGTTCCTAAGGTATTTCGGTGGGTACATGGGGAGGACGTTGCGAGACAGTATCCTCGTAATAAGAAACTCCTCCCAAGCTCGGACCAGCGGTGTTTTAAATGTAGCTTAAGCTTTCCAAACAGTGGAAGCGCTGCATGACGATCCTACCTCTAGCCACCTCGGACACAAGAGAGTTTAGAAGAGAAGATGCTTGACGAGAGAGAGAGAAACGGAGAGGAAAGGCAGGGAGGTTTACTAAGTCTCCACCAAGTTGTAAAGATGTTTATTGGACAGTACACGGAGCAGCGCATTGGCTACATTCAAGGCGGAGCACGCAGTCCTAGCATGATTCGCATCTTTTCAGAGACCGAAGAGGACGACCCACTACAGAGTTCTAAGGCTTAGCTACAATATTGTCACGTGGTCGTGACGTCGACGAAGACAGCAGTCAGCTCGTCGGAGGTGAAACTGTTTATTTGGCCGAACTTGTGGCCGGGAAACTGAAAGTGAAACTACATCAATACACTGATAGCGGCGAACAGAGCGTCGACCGTTGATCAACCGACAAGCGGTGAAGCGCGTCGGCATTTATACACAGGCCGTTGAATATTCCAGCGTTATCGCTGGTTGTCGCTGAAGTTCTAGAATAAGCTTGAGTGTTCACGTCTTGCACGCAATCTTAACAAAACGATCTACAATAATCGGAAAGCCTCTCGAACAATGAGGCGCGGTATGTGCTGAGCACTGCTGAGAGTCTTTGTAGGCGAAAAGCGAATACAGCAAAAGTGATAATAAGAAATGTACGTGACAATGCCCCCCTCTGAAAAAGCATCGTCCCGATGCTTAAAACAGAACACGGGGGTGGGGGGGTTGACCAATGCATGCAACTATAAATAACACCAACAAAGCAAGAAAGTACAATAAACAAGCACAAGTAATATAGTACAACAAAAATAAGCACAAGCAAGAAAGTACAATAAAGTAAAAGTACAGTCCTCAGATTCACTAACGCGCGTTATATGGCTTGAGGCGCATGACATGGACGACTTCAGGCTGCGCACGGTGCTGCTGAGAGTTCGTAATGCCGTCAGGGACAACCTCGTAGTCGAGTGCGCCGAGGCGTCGAAGTACCCTGTACGGTCCGAAGTATCGTCGCAGAAGCTTCTCACTAAGTCCTCGTCGGCGTATTGGCGTCCGTACACATACACGTTCACCGGGTTGGTATTCCATGTGGCGTCGTCGAAGGTTGTAGCGGCGGCTGTTATTCGTCTGCTGGTTCTTGATCCGTAGGCGGGCGAGCTGTCGTGCTTTTTCGGCGCGGTGTAGGTGGGTGGTCACGTCGATGTTTTCCTCGTCGGTCACGTTTGGTAACATGGCGTCGAACGTCGTTGTCGGGCTCCGTCCGTAGGCCGACTTGTATGGCGTCATCTGCGTCGTTTCTTGTACGGCCGTGTTGTACGCGAAAGTCACGTGTACGGAAGGATGGCGTCCCACGTCTTGTGTTCGACGTCGACGTACATGGCCAGCATGTCGGCGATGGTCTTATTTAGACGCTCGGTGAGGCGGTTGGTCTGTGAGCGGTACGCGGTGGTCCGGCGGTGGCTTGTGTTGCTGTATTACAAGATCGCCTGAGTGAGGTCAGCCGTGAACGCCGTACCTCTGTCGGTGATGAGAACCTCTGGAGCGCCGTGTCGAAGGACGATGCTCTCAACGATGAACTTGGCTACCTCAGCGGCACTGCCTTTGGGCAGGGCTTTTGCTTCGGCGTAGTGGGTGAGGTAGGCGGTAGCCACGACGATCCATTTATTTCCGCGAGTCAACGTTGGGAACAGCCCCAGGAGGTCCATCCCGATCTGTTGGAGTGGTCGCCGAAGAGGCTCAATCGGCTGAAGGAAGCCTGCTGGTCTTGTGGGCGGTGTCTTCCGTCGCTGACAGTCTCGGGACGTCCTTACGTTGCGAGTGACGTCGGCGGCAAGGCGCGGCCAGAAGTACTTTTCCTGTACTCGCGCGAGCGTGCAGGTAAGTCCGAGGTCTCCAGCCGTCGGGTCGTCGTGCAGGGCATGTAGAATTTCTGGTCGCAGTCCCGAAGGTACAACGATAAGGTAGCTCGCTCGGGCCGGAGAGAAGTTCTTCTTTACGAGGACGTTGTCGTTCAAGGAAATTGATGCCAATCCTCGCCTGAATACTTTTGGGACAACGATGGTCCTGCCTTGCAGGTATTCCACTAGACTCTTCAGTTCCGGGTCGGCTCGCTGTCGTTCGGCGAATTCGTCGGCACTTATGGCTCCCAAGAAGCTGTCATCATCCTGGTCGTCGGGCGGTGGTGGGTCGACGGGCGGATGACACAAGCAGTCGGGGTCGGATTGTCTCCTTCCGGACTTGTACACGACGGTAATGTCAAATTCTAGAAGTCTTAGGCTCCACCGTGCGAGGCAACCTGAAGGGTCCTTCAAGTTAGCTAGCCAACACAAGGCGTGATGGTTGCTCACAACTTTGAAGGGCCTGCCGTAGAGGTAGGGGTGAAACTTTGACGTAGCCCAAATGATGACGAGGCAGTCCTTTTCTGTTGTGGAATAGTTGGCCTCTGCCTTAGACAGCGACCGGCTAGCATAACTGATAACCCTTCCCAGACCGTCCGTCCGCTGCACAAGGACGGCGCCGAGTCCTACGCTGCTTGAATCGGTGCGAATCTCCGTATCGGCGCATTCATCGAAATGCGCAAGTATCAGAGGCGTCTGCAGGCGTTGTTTAAGTTCATGAAATGCTTCAACTTTCGCTGTTTGCCACCTGAATTGGACGTCGGTCTTCGAGAGTTGCGTTAGTGGCTCAGCGATCCGTGAAAAGTCTTTGACAAAGCGTCTGTAATAGGCGCACAAGCCGAGAAATCGGCGCACGGCCTTCTTGTCGGTGGGGGGCGGCAGAGTGGCGATGGCAGCTGTTTTCTGCAAGTCTGGGAGCACTCCAGTCTTGTTGATCAGGTAACCCAAAAATAAGAGCTCCTGGTACGCGAACCGGCACTTTTCTGGCTTCAGGGTGAGCCCGGAGTTCATGATCGCTTGAAGTACGGATTGAAGTCGCTTGTCGAACTTCGAGGAAAACACAAAGACGTCGTCCAAGTAAACAAGGCAACTCTGCCACTTCAAGCCAGCTAATACTGTATCCATGACTCGTCGGAAAGTCGCAGGTGCTGAGCAAATACCGAAGGGCATGACCTTGAACTCGAACAGGCCGTCCGGTGTTATGAAGGCAGTCTTTTCTCGGTTTCTCTCGTCGACATCGATTTGCCAGTAGCCGGTCTTGAGGTCCATCGAAGAAAAGTACTTCGCGTTGTGGAGTCGATCTAGGGCGTCGTCTATACGTGGGAGAGGGTACACGTCCTCTTTCGTGATTTTGTTCAGGCGACAATAATCGACGCAGAAACGTAGGGACCCATCCTTCTTCTTCACTAACACCACGGGTGACGCCCACGGACTCTTTGAAGGCTGGATGATGGCGTCGCGTAGCATTTCGTCGACTTGTTTCTTTTATGGCCTCACGTTCTCGCGTTGAAACTCTGTACGGGCTCTGACGAAGCGGCCTGGTACTTTATTCTGTTACGATGCGATGTCTTGCGACCGGTGTCTGCCGAAGTCTGGACGACGATGAAAAGCAGTCCTTGTATTGCAGAAGCAGGGTTTTGAGCTGGTCTTGCTTGACCTTCGGAAGGCTCGGGTTGACGTCAAAATCTGGTTCGAGACGTCAATTCGTCGAAGCAGGTTCAGCAGCATCGAAGAGGGCGAAAGCATTGCTGGCGGCCACACATTCGTCGATGTAGGCGACCGTCGCACGAATGTTGAGGTGCCTATATTCGTGGCTGAAGTTTGTCAGTATTACTACCTTTTGCTTGACCGCCACGCAGCTCGGCTATACCTCTTGCGACACAAATTTGACGGTTCAGGAGTAGGTGGTGATCGCCCTCGATGGCGCCTTCAAGGTTCGCAGGTTTTTCGGTGCCGACGGAAATAATGACGCTGGAGCGCGGCGGAACGGTCACCTGCTCGTCTATCACATTCAATGCATCGTTCCCTGGCGTCGCGTGGGGCGGGAGCGCTTTGTCGGAGGTTAGTGTTATTGACTCAGACCTCAGGTCGATGACCGCGCCATGGTTACTTACGAAGTATATTCCAAGTATCACATCCCTGGAGCAGTTTTGTAGGATTGCAAAGCTCGCAGGATAAGTCCGGTTATTGATGGTGACTCTAGCCGTGCAGACACCAACTGGCGTTATCAGGTGGCCTCCAGCTGTCCGGATTTCGGGTCCACTCCAAGCGGTCTTTACTTTTTTCAGCTTGGTGGCGAATGCGCCACTGATGACGGACTAGTCGGCCCCGGTGTCGACGAGAGCGGTGATATTGTGGCGCTTCATACCTACTTTCCCAACCATAATTTGACCCCTGACGAAGCTCCTTGGTACCAACGGGCCCTTCACCTCTTGGTCACCAGAGTGCGATAAGGCGTTCACGAATCTCTGTCGCTTGCTAACATCACTCCCAATTTCACTCAATTAGCACCCCATGGCCCCCACAGAGGTGCAAACAAGTGCCAGCGGTGTTGGGCTCGGCGCCCTCCTCGCGCAGCGCAAACGGGGTTGCCTGATTGTGTCGTGGCTTACGCAAGTCCAGCGCTTACCAAAGCCGACAGTAACTACACTGTGACGGAAAAAGATTGGCTCGCAATCATCGCAGCTTTTACTAAATTCTAGCCGTATTTGTACAGCCGCCGATTTGATGTCATCACGGACCACCACACATTTCCTTGGCTGTCGTCATTCAAAGATCCCTCCGGCCGTCTTGCCCTTTAGGCACTCCACCTGCAGGACTTCGATATCCGCGTGCTGCACCGCAGTGTGCGACAGCTTTCGGACGCCAACGCCCTCTCGTACTCTCCCTTGGGTGACGAACGACAATGACCGCTGCTCAGTATCTTTGTTTACTGTTTCTTCTATTGGAATCGACCCCATCGTCTAGGAGCAGCGCAAGGGCCCCTGCATTGCCTTGATATTAGGAATGCTCTTTCACCGATCCCCGCTACCAACCACTCGCGCCAGGCGCTGTCAAACTCAATATTTCGCCATTCACGTTGACCTCCACCACGCACGCAATTACAGCTCTGACGGCCGTCAGTAATTGTTAGCAATACCTCGCAGCCTGCGTTCCGAAATATGCGCACCTTTCTGCGCCAATCAATGGTGTGCCCATCCTGGAATTTTCAAGCCTCGCCAGCGCCTTGAACAGCGGTACTCCTGGAGCGGAATGTACTATTACATCCAGAAATTCCTGCGGTGCCGCACCAATTACCAGTTCTGGAAATTTTCACACGTCCTTTTGCTAGGTGGTCTGCACCCTTTACGTGGCCTTGGAGGCCCCTTTGGCGCGCAGAAATCGATTTGTGTGGCCCCTTCTGATGACATCTGCTGAAAACCCATGGGTCATTGTGGCAGTGGACCCGCTCACATAATGCGCTGACTCCGGCACTTCCGGCTGCTACAGCGCGCGACGTCGCCTCCTTCCTGCTTCGTCGATTTGTCTTACGGCATGGCCTGCCCCAAGAGCTGCTCAGTGACCGCGGTCGGGCATTTCTTTCCGAAGTAGTCGAAGCTATGCCTAAAGAATATCACATGGTGCATAACACAACTACGGCGTACTCCCTTCAAACTAATGTGCTTACAGAGCAATTCAACTGTACGCTCGGCGGTTTCAATGTAAGTCGCCTCCAAGCACACAAAGTGGAACGCACTTCTGATCTTCGTCACCTACGCGTAAAACACCGCGACTCAGAACACAGACTTTTCTGTACTGTCGGCACCCGTCGCACACCATCGACACAATTTTACCGTACCTGCTGAATCCTTTTGACTGTGCGCTCATACTTTACATGGTGAGACATGTCGAATAGTTCCCGGACCTCACACGGGCATTTACCTCCGCTGATCAAAAGCGTCAATAGCGTACTCACGACGGCACTACTACTGCGCCCAGCTTACTTCCTGAAGAGCTTGTGTGGCTCTCGGTTCCCACCATTTCCTCAATATTACTCCCCAAGTGCGATGGTCCTTATCGAATCGTCCAACGCGCAACGCCCGTCAACTATGTGAGTCACCTTGTTGAATGGTCTTCGGGCATGCGCTGTCGTGGACGTGACATTGCCAACATGGAGCGTCTGAAACCTTGCTATGATCCAGTCATGTTTTGTTTTGTTTTGTCGCCTAAAGGAGAGTGGCTCATACCCACCAGGGGAATCGGCAACACTGACAGTTACAAAGGTAAATATATACTCTATGAAATATTAATAAGAAAGAAGAACGAAACGCCATGTAAATAAAAAGTGAAATAGTTTATAAATTAAAAACGCCGTAGGATAAAGATTGAAAAAAAAAATAGCAAAAAAGGAAAAAAAAATTGGTTAGAGTAGTCGGTAGCAGTAGCAGCGTAATCTTCCGGTCATAGAGTTTCCTACAATACTTACTAGAGAGAACTCTGGCGCTAGTGTCTATGGGAGCTCCACCACATGGCGCTTCAGCCAGCATGGGAATGATGGGGAGTACACGGATTTGTCAATACTTCATTCTTTCGGCTCCGTTTGGCTCCGCGCCGCCTGCATCCGCTCTGTCGCCAAACAAAGTTCAGAAAAAATCAGCATTTCCACTTGACTACTTTAACCCTTTTAGGCTCACCAATTGAATCTGGTCACGAAGGTCACAAAGATCCATTCTTTTATCCGAAAGAAAACCAAACACACCAATAAACAAAGCCAGAAGTGCTTTCGAAGCCGTCAAGCATGAAGACTAGGCAAATCCGTGTACTACCCATCATTCCCATGGTGGCTGAACGATCGCCGCGCCACAGTCCCCTCTAGTTATTTTAGGAAATTCTATGCTTCCGGTTGCTTGAAGGAATTTGTGTAGCGCAGTCACATTTGCACTGCGGGTTGAACCAAATTTATTGGCTCCATATGACAACACGCTAGAAGTAGTAAAGGGTAAACCCAGCCTACAAGTCGGCATTTCAAGAAACAACCTACGGAGTGAGGCGAAACGGCGGCATGATAGCAAAAAGTGATTATGGTTTCCGGTTCATTGCAAACTGCACACAGATTAGTTAATGAGATGCCAGATTTATGGATGTAATATATTAACTGGGGAACTCTACAGCGAAAGCTTGTAAGGGTCACCTCGCATTGACGTGAAAGGTATTGGGTGTTGCTCCATGGGAACTGTAAATGCCGGTACTCCTCTGATTGTATGAGAGCTGTTCCAGGGTTTTTTTTTTTCAAATAACAGACGTTTAAATTTCTCTCCTGTAATGCAAGAAAAAAGAGTTGCTACATGTAACACCGGACCATCGATAGACGTCGTAGCGAGTAGAAAATATCCTGAGTAGATGTGATTGTTTTGCGGAAGTTAAATGCGTACAAACCGAGAAGGCTTCTGTAATAATGATACTTTGCGATTTTTGAGAATTTAGTTGTCACGTGCTGGCGTGCCGATGCAGCGACGAGAACGAGGTCGGCATAGTCGCGAGGAGGCGAGCACGCGGGCTATGGAATAAACACTTGGGTTTGGTAACGCATGGAGCAGCAACCTTTTAGGAGCTTGCTCCTTATGCTCAGGGCTCATCCATCACCGTAGCCGGGTTTGTCCATCACTGTAGCCTCTAGTCGTCATTGCTCCCGTTAGCTTGTTTAACACAGGTAAAGTATAACCATCTCAGCGCACGCTCGCGTGAAAGAGAAGTATTATTCCACTTCTTTTTCGAGCGCCTTGATGATGATATTAACGCAATCAAAACCACAAAACTGTAGCATGCGGCGACTGTAGCATGCGGCGCTCGATCCACTCCGGCGCGTGCTCTAGTTTGATAGGAGACCGGTCGAGGGCCACAACTGCGCGCTTCCTCTCTTTTTCGACACTCGTCACTCAGTGCGCTTCGATACTAATAACATGAACGAAGAAGACAAGGCGGCGGAGCGGAGGGCTCTCAAGGCAGCAGCATCGCGGGCTCGCCGCCAAGACCCTGCGGTGAGAACTCGAGTGGCCCAAGAAAGACGTCAGCGTCGTGCGGACCCCAAGGTAGAAGCCCACGAAGCCGAAGCAGCGCTGAAGCGGTGGCAAGAGAACCTCGAAGAGGTACGGGCGTGGGATGCAGCGGCCAAGCGCCGAAAGCGGTCAATACTTGAGTTTGGTTGCGCCGACGTGCGCTTCAAGCGCGATTTCCTCGACCACACCTTCGGCCACAGCTGCAAGGTCTGCGACCGCTTGTTGTTCGACACCAACCTGACCACAATCGCTACTGTACCAACGTGTCACGCCTTTATATGATAGTAGAGGAATTGTACGGAACATTCACGGTTTACCCGATTACCTCCGAGCAAACTCCTCTAACATCATTCACTTCGTGGATATGGTGGGGATTTTTCCTCTGCCTCACCGCTACAGTGATGACACCGGACCATGGAACATTCCAGAAGTTTCCACCGGGCACTCGCACCGAGTCGACCAACCTCTCATCTGCCTGTCACCATGGCGCGACTACCAGATGAAGCCGCGGCGCACGTTACCGCCACCATTCCCCGATTTTTGGCCAAGTCCAGCTATCTGGCTCATCAAGATGGAGGATGGTTCCTAGCTGCGTAACATCGTCTCGCAGCAGGACAAGTACGCCATCGCGGTAGCCATGCTTCCTTCTGCTCTTCGATGCGTTGTGCCTCCTCTTGGACCACAGACCGACTTTGAGGTTTCGTGCTAGCACAACCGCAACCGATATTACCACGCCACTTACACCCTGCCGCGCTAATCGTTGGTTTCGAAACTCAGACTGCCCCGACCACGCTGCACAAACAAGCCGGCTGAAGTTGTCCGATTCCACCAGGTTTTCGCACTGCGGCATCAGTCAGTTCGCGGGTAATCACGCAGTCATTGCACAACATGGTTTTCGACGCCGTGCACCGGACGACACTGTGCGCGTCACGTGCCACGACCGAGTGTTGCCTGCCGCTAACTGTTTTGCCTGCCACTCCTGCCATCGCCGGTGCCAGCGTTCATATACCTGTGCAATTTCAATCAACTTGCACCGACATCATCATTTGATGTGGCAACTCCAGCGGCCGCACAAGAACTCGCAGAAGCTACGGATACCTCTCCGTAAGATGAACAAAGAGATCTATCCTCAGACGCCGCCATGCCACTCTAGTGTTCTCGACGCGCACAGCGTACGCGCTCCAACCAACAGGTGACTCCTACAAGGGTTCTTTCGCGCTCCCACCCTGCTTTCCCTTCCCAGCATCGACGCTGCCGGGCTTCGAAGTACAGGCACTTCAGTGGAAGACATCAGCAGAGACGTTTGTTGCACCGCCACTTCTCTGTGGCATCGTTTATTGCGCAATCAGAAAGTGGCGTGCGACCTAATGGAAACGTGAACGCCATGTCGCTTTCATTCATACCGCCATTTTCTCGAAATCGCAAATACGCCACCTGTCTGGTAGCGCAAAGAAATAATCCCATACAGACCGAATCCAGATGCACAACGAGGTGCATTTGAAAGGACAGGCGACAGCTACCTCTCTCCTTCTCGAACGCACCAGCTCGCACAATTCACTCAGTATCTCAACCCGTCCTCTTCACCAGTCTCAGCCTCGACCTCCTGAAGAAAATTGAGCGCCCCGTCGCCACTCCGCTTTCTCGACCTGGACTGTTTATTGGACACTTTTTGACTACGACTCCGTCTACACGGCGGGGGGCGCTGTCGCGTGCTGGCGTGCCGACTCAGCGACGAGAACGAGGTCGGCCTAGTCGCGAGGTGGCGAGCGCGTGGGCCATGGAATAAATCAGTTAGTTTTGGTAACGCATGTAGCGGCATCCTTTTTTCCTCTGCCTCACCGTTACATAGTTTTCTAGCAGCCAATGTGATTGCCATAAATTTGGCAAGAAATATACGGGTGAAGTCGGGCAGTCGGAGGGCAAAAAACCAATCGAGGTTATGGGAGAAGATGCCCACTCCGGCCTTCTGGAAATTTGGCGTTGCGCCCGTAAAAACTACAAGGTGAGCAGGAAATTCACCGAAGTATTCTTGAAGCAGACGTTCGAGAACACGCTTTGGAAGCCGTTTGACATTTTTTGGATAAGTGTCAAAAACTAAATTAAGCTTCAGCGAACACGGTTTTGGGGAAGCTAAGCACGGCAGGGAAACTTGTAGGTCCGATAAACAGCGACTCGACAAAAATGACTTCCGGCCTTCGATAACGCTGTCACGGATGCTTGAAGAATGAATCGGTAGATGTGATAAAAAATGTATGGGAACAAGAGAGAGGCGCATCGTGGCGATTTAAAAACGTTCTGCAAGGTAAGCTGTTTAAATCTTCGATCAAGTAAAATGATTCGAGCGTCTTATAGAGCACGCTAATAGCAACACATCTCGGTAGTCCCAGACACAGACGTAGCGCTTGCCTTTCTAGCAACAATAGAGGTCTTAATTTGTAAGCACAAGATCCGGAAAGAAAGACGGAACCGAAGTGCAAAATGGGGCGCACATAAAGTTCTTATACCATGAGTAAAGTTTCTCTACGCATTCCTGAATTTTCATTACAAATGCGGCGCAACAACCCTATGACGCGTTCTACTTTACGACTGTTTTAATTCAATTTGCTGTTGCCAATTTAAATCTTCAACATAGAAAATCGCTAAATATTTTTATGTTACTTGCGGGATCTGTTTGTTTCAACAACGAAGAGAAACAAAAACGGGATCTGCCAAAGGGAATACGAGTACAACGCATTTACTAACGTTCAGCGAGAAAGTCCGTCAAGCCATGCGCAAGCTCAGTCAAATAAGACTAAACTTTGGTATAGATTATTGACATCATATGATGACGAGAAAAATCGTATGTCTTGAGCATAGACATAAAAGTGAACAGCTTGTTTATTGAGATTGATGATACCAAAAAAATTATTAAAAGTGGGGAAAGAACCTATCCACACGGAACACTTCTTGTTTGCTTATATTAGCCAGACGTGACACCCTCGTGGATACAAAAGAATTGTCTCTGGGAGAGGAGGTCCTGTACCCCGGATATGACGTAATTTGGCACGTCACAACTCACTACTCTAGAAATCAATATACCGCGTTCAACACTGTCATTGGCTTTTGCGGAAACTAGTGCAGTAATCTGACCAAATACTCCTGCGAGTCGAATTGTGCTTTCAAATCAACATAAGGAGACCATATCGAACAACCCTGTCTAAATCCTATTTGTCTTGAAGAAAGGATAACCTGACGAGAAATGAATTCGCTATGCTGAATAATCTTTTTTCAATTATCTTAACTAAATTTGAAGTGAGTGTGATAGACCGAATGTTTTCCAGAACATATCCGAGGCTTTTATTTCTTTGTAGCAGCACAACTTTAGAAATTTTCCACGAGCTCGGAATCAATGCGCAATGTAAAGAGCGGTTAATTATGTTCAAAAGTTAATCGGGATAGGAATTAAACATTAACTTAACCACTGAGTTCGTAATTCGGTTCGGTTCAGGAGCCCCTTGATTTACAGTTAATATGACATCCGCCAATTCTGCAAAAGTGACATTCTGAAAGTCCGATGTAGAATTTTGAACATCATGGGTCTCAAACACGTCGAAGCAAAATGCAGTTCGAGTAAGTCCGCGATGTCTTTTAACATGTCAGATGCCTCTATAGGGGATACCACTGTGGAATGAGCATATGACGATATCTGTGACGATTTCTTGTTGCGTAAAAATCGGTACAGTGCAGATCTTTTTTTCCGGTTTCGATAAATACGAATGCAAACCAGATTTGTGGCTATCTTTAGTTACTGCTACTGTTCGTTTATATATTGCAGCGTAGAATTTATAGTCCGGTCTATGGTTATAACGCAGACGTTTCCATGCAGCTTTCAGGCGCCTATAATCAATCGTACATGCATCATTCCACCAAGCAGAGTTTGACGGTGTACTCCCAGACATCACGGTAAACTCTGCCGGTTGAACATCAGCACTTATAGATGCCACTACTAAGTCAGCTCTTTGATGCTCATTACATGCTGTCAATGACAATATCGCAGAATTTAAAGCAGCTTTATAGATTTTAGAGTTGGTGAACTGCCGATGCTGCATAATAGGAGCCTCCCGTGATAGCTTGATTTCGAAGGTAATCGGAATACGGTGGCTACTTGTCCCATTGTCAAATGTTTCCCAAGGTGAGATGACAAGATGGCCAGACGAAAATTCAGGTCTTATGTCGATGAACATCGTCCACGGAAGAAGGTAGTTTGACCTGCATTATGGCAATGAAAATATTATCCTGCAGCCAAATACATAATCGTTTGCCACAATCATCCGTTTTTATCCCCCAAGAAATGTGGTGCGAGATGAAACCACTTGCCAATAGAATCGCATTTGAACTGGAATTCCTGGTGACACAATCTAGTTGATCTGTACTTCTTACTCCATTCGTAAAGTACGCATTGACCACTGTAAAGCTAGATGACCCAGGCAAAAAACAATCTACTCCTAACAGTTCGCAGTCAGAACAAATATGATCGAAAGACACGGTGACCTATCATACATTTTTGCTGAGACTAAGGCCAATAACCCACCTCCTGTACCTGGTCGTTCTAACCTAAGTGCACGAAAATTTTAATGGTAATTTTTTCTTTACTGAAAGCCAAGATTCTTGAAGTAAAATAATATCAGGAATGGGTTTGCGTATGAGATAAACACCATCGGGGAAACCGGATCATACAGAACGGCAGTTGCATTGAAGAACTTTTACGAACGCTGTGGTGGGCTTAATATAGTTGATTCCACCGCAGAACGCAATGCGTCCTGCTCGTTGTTGTCAGTGTTAGTACCTTTTCTTTCGTTTTGACAGGGAAGAATGGGTCGGAGATAATGGGGAATCCCGTTGCTTATTAGTGATATTTCAGAGCCATATCTCACCAACACATCCACTCGGTGCCGCAGGGACAGGCAACTAAGAGCTGGCAAGCTTCTCTAGAATAGCATCTGTTTGACTCTGAGGACTTAATTAATTGCCGTGGTGTTCAGACTCAATATTGTCGCGGGTTATAAAACACAGGGGCTTTCTTTAGAAAGGCGTACGGCGTGTCGTACTCCAAGATGGCGCTGAAGGCGTGCAGCCGCCAAGAACGTCTTCTTTTTCAGTCTTTTCCCGCTGCGCCTCTCGAGCGCACCGGTTGTCTTCCTTGTCGTTGCCAGCGTATAGTCAGACACAAATATGGACGCGGCATTACCCTCCCTCTAGAGCGAGCATCGTCTCGATGCTCAAGAAGTAGCAGTCGATGCGCAGTTAGCGAGTGGGCGGTCACATCACTCAGAAAAGTACGGCTTCATGCGTACCACGTGCGCTGTCTCAGGCAGATGCTGGCGGCGCTTTGAACAAGAAGAGCCGTCAGCGACGACTTCGTACGTGACGTCGCTAAGGCGGCGCAGAACCTTGTAGGGTCCGAAGTATCGGCGCAGAAGTTTCTCCGAGAGGCCTCGCTGTCGTACAGGGAACCAAACCCAGACTCTTTCCCCGGGCTTAAAGGTGACGAATCGATGGCGGAGATTGTACCGTTGAGCGTCAAGTTCTTGCTGGCTAGTTATTCTGACGCGGGCAAGCTGTCTTGCTTCCTCGGCGCGCTCAGTGTAATCTGCGGCGTCCGTCTCTGAATCACAGTCATGAGGCAGCATAGCATCAAGCATCGTAGTTACGTCTCTGCCGTGAATTTGTGCAAACGGTGTCATTTTCGTTGTTTCCTGGCGTGCCGTATTATACGCGAATGTGACGTACGGCAAAATCCTGTCCCAATTCTTGTGTTCCTCGTCGACGTACATGCAAAGCATGTCGGAGATAGTCTTGTTCAGTCGTTCCGTAAGTCCATTTGTTTGTGGGTGATAAGCTGTCGTCTTCCTATGCGCTGTACCACTGAGCGTAAGCACAGTGCGCAACAGCTCGGCTGTAAACGCGGTACCTTTGTGTGTTATCACGACCGCGGGAGCACCATGTCTCAGCACGATGTTCTCAATGAAGAACCGGGCCGCTTCAGCTGCAGTACCGCTCGGAATCGCCTTAGTCTCGGCGTATCGGGTGAGGTAGTCGGTCGCCACTATAACCCATTTGTTGCCGCTGTCCGATGTTGGAAATGGGCCCAAAAGGTCCATGCCAATTTGGGCGAACGGAGTTTCCGGTACTGGAACGGGATGTAATAGCCCAGCGGGTTTGACCGGTGGTACCTTGCGCCGCTGACAGTCAATGCATGTTCGCACGTAATGTTTCACCTCCACTGATATTCTTGGCCAGTATTATTTTTCTTTGATACGTGTCAATGTTCTTGTGAAACCGAGGTGGCCCGACGTGGCTTCGTCATGACAGGCTTGCAAAATTTCTTTGCGGAGGATTTCCGGAACTACCAGCAGATAGCTTTTGCCTGTTGATGAGAAATTCTTCTTATAGAGAATTCCGTTACGCAAGCAGGATGCTGATAAATTTCTCGAAAACACTCTCGGCGCATTCGTGGCTCGTCCATTCAAGAAGTCGATTAGTGAGTTGAGCTCCGGATCGTCTTGCTGTTGCCGGGAGATGACAGCCGCATCGACAACTCCTAAAAAGCCTGCGCATTCATCATCCTCTGGGCTCGGTTGTTTAATCGGTGAACTTGACAGGCAATCGGCATCTAAGTGCTGCCTTCCCGACTTGTAGACTACGGTCATGTCGTACTCTTGAAGCCGTAAGCTCCAGCGTGCCAAACGTCCAGACGGGTCTTTCATGTTGGTCAACCAACACAGGGAATGGTGGTCGCTTACCACTTGGAAAGCGCGGCCATATAAATACGGGCGAAACTTTGCAACTGCCCAAACAACAGCCAGACACTCCTTCTCAGTTGTTGAGTAGTTGGACTCAGCACGGGACAAGGTTCTGCTAGCGTAGGCAACTACCCTCTCCGCACCATCTTGGCACTGAACAAGAGCAGCGCCGAGGCCCACATTGCTGGCGTCTGTATGGATGGCTGTTGGTGCATCCTCATCGAAGTGAGCGAGTACGGGCGGAGTTTGTAGACGCTGCAGCAACTCGTTGAACGACGCTTCTTGCTCTTCGCCCCATACAAATGCAACATCTTCCCTTGTGAGGCGGGTGAGTGGAGAGGCGATGTGCGCAAAGTCCGCTATAAATCGCCGGTAATAGGCACAAAGACCCAGGAAACGTCGGACCGCCTTCTTATCTACAGGCCTTGCGAACTTTGCGACGGCTGCAGTTTTATCTGGGTCAGGCTTAACACCTTCCTGACTGACCACATGTTCCAGGAACTGAAGTTCTTCGAAGCCGAAGTGGCATTTTTCTGGTTTCAATGTGAGTCCAGCGGACCGTATGGCTTGAAGGACAGACAGAAGCCGTTTTAGGTGTTCTTTAAACGTGGCCGAAAAAACAATCAGGTCGTCAAGGTACACAAGACACGTTTTCCATTTCAGACCGGACAGAACGGTATCCATGAGCCTTTGAAACGTGGCTGGGGCCGAGCATAAACCGAAAGGGAGGACTTTGAATTCATAAAGTCCGTCAGGCGTCACGAATGCGGTCTTTTCTCGGTCACGCTCATCTACTTCTATTTGCCAGTATCCACTTTTAAGGTCCATTGACGAGAAGTAGCGCGCATGCCGTAGCCTGTCCAAAGAGTCGTCGATCCGTGGCAGCGGATAAACATCTTTCTTCGTAACGTTGTTGAGCTTACGATATGCAGAAACGCAAGCTGCCATCTTTCTTTTTCACGAGTACCACCGGTGATGCCCAGGGGCTTTTTGATGGTTGGATCACATCATCCTCTAGCATCTTCTTGACCTGCTGCTGTATGACCTCACGTTCTTTCTGAGCGACGCGATATGGGTTCTGTCGGATGGGTCTTGCTGTCTCTTCCGTGATTATACGGTGTTTAGTCAGCGGCGTTTGACCCACCCGTGACGTCGAGGAAAAGCAGTCGTTGAACCGGCCAAGAAGTTCCATAAGACGACATCTTTCAGTGGGCGTTAACCTTGGGCCGATGTCGACATCTGGTGCCTGCGGTGCTGTACGAGCCGTTGCTTCCCCTTGCATAGCAAGGCAGTCATAAGAGTAGTCGAGTTCCTCGAGGTATGCCACAGCTGTGCCTTTACCAATGTGCCGGCGCTCGTTTGTAAAATTGGTAAGTAGCACCTCCGAACGGCCATCAACTAAGCTGACGATGCCGCGAGCGATGGCAACGCCTTGACGGAAGAGAAGGGCAGTGACACGTTCGGCTATGGCGTCTTCATTACACTGCACGCTGCAACTGACGGAAACAAGGCTACATGACAGCGGCGGCACGCAGACGTCTTCGTCTACCACACGTAACGCCCTGGGGTCTTGGTCTGCGTCCGAGGTCACGGGATTGTCAGAGGCAAATGTTATCACGCCTTCACGTATGTTGACAACGGCGCCGTACTCCCTTAAGAAGTCCATTCCTAGTATCAGAGGTTTGCAGCACTCCGGTAGGATCACGAATCAGGCTACAAGAGCTCTATTCCCGATCGTGAGTCTTGCTGTACATTTGCCTGAAGGCGTCATTACCTGGCCTCCAGCATTTCGAATATAAGGGCCCGTCCATTCCGTTCTGACTTTCTTGAGTTCGCCTGCCAGTCGCTCACTTATAATAGAAAAGTCTGCGCCAGTATCGACTAAGGCCGTCACTTCCAGCCCATCAATTGTCACGGTGAGGTCGGCAGTCACAGTTTTCTCGGCGTAATCTTCTTGTTCGTCGTTCTCATGTTTCGCCAACAATGGGGGATTTTCGGCAATTGGAGGACCTGCAACCTTCCCCCCAGAGGTCGCTGCTTTTAGTTTCCCCGCCGTGGGCTGGGAGACCGACCTCTAACAGCGTCAGCAAAACTACGGCGGCTCGGTGAAGCAAAACGAGCCGGGGATGGTGAGCGCGTCCGGAAGGTAGCGGAGCTCTCCTGCCGGCCAGCCAGGTCGTCGTCGATGGGGGCGCGGCTTTCACAAAACTGTCGGCGCGTAGCGGCAGGTGCACTTCCGCGGTACCCAGCTGGACGATGGGGGAAAAACGGTAAATGTGCCCTGGCTCTCCACAATTGTAGCACAGTGGCCGACGATCCGCAGTGCGCCATATATCCGTCTTACGCAGTTGAGGTCGCCTTATGGGATCCTGCTGGGCCCAGGCTGCAACAGGTGGCGGTTGGCGGTACTGCGGCGCGGGCATGGGCAACGGTCGACGAACAGCGTCTGCATAGCTATATGCGTCCGGCTGGTACGATAGTTCTGGAGCCAATGGACGACGTACAGCGCCACCGTAGGTATATGCGTTGGGCTGGTACGACGCATCAGGGTATTGCTCGGGAGAGGCAAACGCTTGCCGAAGTTCCTGGCGGATGACTTCAGCGACGGAGGCAACCGTGAACTCCTGCTGCTGCGGCGATTGCGACGGCGATGTGCACCTTGCGTTCTCCTTTGCAATCTCCTCGCGCACGATCTGTCGAATGAGTAAGCGTAGAGAACACTCATCGGTCGCAGTGAGTGCTGCGGCACCTGCAGGTGCACCGGTGGCTCGGCGATCGCATTGATGGTACCGTTGCTGCAGCGCCCGCTCTATTGCGGTGACTTCCCTGATAAACTCGTCGACTGTTGTCGGCGGATTGTGCACGAGACCAACAAACAGCTGTTCTCCGACGCCCCTCATGAGATGGCTTAGCTTCTTAGCCTCGGACATGTTGGCGTCAGCGCGGTGGAACAAACGCATCATATCCTCGGCAAACATGGCGACGCCTTCATGTGGCTGTTGGATGCGTGACTCAAGAAGGCGTTGTGCGTTTTCACGTCGGTCTGTGTTGCCGAAGGTATCGCGTAACCGACGGCAAAACTCGTCCCATGTTGTCAGAGTTGCCTCGCGGTTTATGAACCACGTCTTCGCACCGTCTTCAAGGGCAATGTATACGTGGGAGAGCTTCTCGTCGGGGCTCCAGTGGTTCGACTTCGCGACCCGTTCAAACTCCTCAAGCCAGTCTTCCGCATCTTCGTTCGGGCGGCCGTGAAATGGTTCGGGAATCAGAAGATTCTGGACCGTTACCTGCGTAG
The DNA here is from genome assembly GCF_013339695.2 of Rhipicephalus sanguineus. Taxonomy (NCBI): domain Eukaryota; kingdom Metazoa; phylum Arthropoda; class Arachnida; order Ixodida; family Ixodidae; genus Rhipicephalus; species Rhipicephalus sanguineus. Next base: position 124,058,294 of record NC_051183.1, on the reverse strand, counting down.
GGCTCCTTGAAAACGCCATTTCTTGAGCAGGGGTGGCTGTCGGCAGCGGGGGTCCTTGTAAAAGGCCAAATTCTGGTCTCAGACCTTGCAGGCGACGGCTTGAGCGGTGTACAGGTGTCTCCACGCGTGGCAGTCTCGTGGGGCTGGATGCAGGGCTGCTCACAGGAGTACCGATCATGAGGCGATGGTACCCAGCACCTCCACCAGTGTCGAGGGTTATAAAACACAGGGGCTTTATGTAGAAAGGCGTACGGCGTGTCGTACTCCAAGATGGCGCTGAAGGCGTGCAGCTGCCAAGAACATCTTCTTTTTCAGTCTTTTCCCGCTGCGCCTCTCGAGCGCACCGGTTGTCTTCCTTGTCGTCGCCAGCGTATAGTCAGACACAAATATGGACGCGGCAATATAAATTGTGTCATTGAGTACAGAGTAGGAGTGAACAAGGCTGTTTAACCTGGCGGCTAGCATCTCAATCAACCCTTCAGCAAATGTGTTGAAATGCCGTTTCCTAACAATCGGGATAGCTTTTTCAATCGCTGCAGCAACTACAGATGACACTCTCGCTTCTGGGGACCCACATTGAGGAGATGTGACGGCGGCATACCCTACGTCACGCTCTTTATTCAAGGATGCGCCTATGCCCAGGCACAATGGAGTTTCTCCACAATATCAAGGATCTGTGTCTCACGATAACGGGCAGTACAGTTAGTGTCCGTGGCTCTGTGCGATCCATCACATAAGCTACACTTGAAATCTTCAACCGCATAGTCTGATGCGGAATGTGATCCACCGCATTTGAGGCATCTTATTGAACCCCTGTAAGTATTCGCGCTATGTCAAAATCACCGGCAGTTATGACACTGCAGTGGCCGATGTGTCAACGCCTCTACACGGAATAGGTAGGGCCAGGCCCTAAGTTCAGACGGGCGTATTAGACCGGAAAAATAGACGATAACACTTTCAGTTGGTACTCGGATATCTCCTACAGGCCTGTTGCATCTGTAAACGGATACCACGCCAGCAGGAGACACCATCTTTAAGAAGGCTTCTGGAGTAATATTGGTGAGCACACCATGAACAATGCCCTTCACGCAAGCGATATGAGGTGGTAGAAAAGCGCGAACTGCAATGAACGCAAATCTCGGGCAGGCAAGCAAATCAATCAAGCATTAAACATTTGATGACTTACATAGTATGCCAGTCTTACCGAAGCGCCTCACCTCCAAGATGTCAATAACACCATCTCCCGCCAAAGGGGGCTATGGGGCGATGCGAAGCCGGAGCACTTGCACGATCGCGTTCCGTTGGCGTTCGTTGGGCATGCTACCGACCTCACGTCGTGGAACGCGAAGAGGGACGCTACGCGCGTCGCATCTTCCATCTAGCCTGGCCATTAATTCTCACAGGGCGAGCGGGGAACGCGGTCGACAGGCGGGCGAGAGGGGGGCAGCGTAGGAGAGGAGAGAGAAGGGGAGGGGACGCGCATGCGTTCGAGCTCATCGCGGCGTTGCGCAGGAGAGAATTTCGGCATGTCTAGCCCGCGTTTCAGAGGAAGAGTGGAAAGGGGGAGGGGAGAGGGAAAGTGGAGAGGGACAGTGGAGAGGGGAATGGGAGCGCGAAAGTGGAGAGGGTATGCGCATGCGCAGTAAGGGTGGTCACGCCGCACACCACCGGATTGAGCTCGGCCTTAAGATACTTCGCATCTAATATGCCATGTCATGCTGCGCAACTCTTCTTGGAAAAGCTTCAATTTGCTCAAGACCGTGTAGTGGAGACGCAGAGGAAGAAGGATGCTGCTACATATATAGCCAAAAATCCAACTGATTTATTCCTAAACCCAAGCGCTCGCTCGTCTCGCGCCTACGCCGACCAGCGCGCGTGCGGACCCAGCGACGACAACCGAATGGCTCCTCCATCGGTGGGCACAAGCGCAACAGGCAAACTGCCTACTCCGTTCCGGAGGAAACACTCCAGTGGTACGGACTCAGAAGGGCGGCTTGCCGAGCTGGGCGAACCCTGACCGCATCCGGAGACCGGCATTGACGGCTCCTGAAACAACAGCAAAAAAAACTGAAGAAGGAAAAAGAGCTAGGAACGCTAAAATATGGCCAAGCTCATGGCCATATTTTAGCGTTCCTAGTTCTTTTTCCTGCTTCACTTTCTCTCAAGACATCGCCAGTCCCTGGCGACGCCATGCAGGCGCTCCCGCGGTCTGTGTCCACTGATTTGAGCAGCTGCTTGATCACTGGGCGGCTTCTTTTTTAGATGCGAAGTATCTTAAGGTCGAGCTCAATCCGGCGGTGGCGGTGGTGTGCGGCGTGACCACCCTTACTGCGCATGCGCATACCCTCTCCACACACCTCCTCTCCACTCTCCCTCTCCACATTCCATCTCCACTTTCCCTCTCCACATTCCCTCTCCACTTTCTCTCTCCCCTCCCCCTTTCCACTCTCCCTCTGAAACGCGGGCTAGACATGCCGAAATTCTCTCCTGCGCAACGCCACGATGAGCTCGAGCGCATGCGCGTCCCCTCCCCTTCTCTCTCCTCTCCTACGCTTCCCCCCTCTCGCCCGCCTGTCGACCGCATTCCCCGCTCGCCCTGTGAGAATTAACGGCCTGGCTAGATGGAAGATACGACGCGCGTAGCGTCCCTCTTCGCGTTCCACGACGCGAGGTCGGTAGCATGCCCAACGAACGCCAACGGAACGCGATCGTGCAAGTGCTCCGGCTTCGCGTCGCCTCATGGTCCCCTTTAGCGGGAGATGGTGTAATTTTTTGTCCGTCGGGGTGATTATAGCGAAGCGCAACGCTGTAGTAGAGTGGTTCTCAGCCATGGATGTATCGGATACCCCTTGTACACCAGCGGAAGTGATGAGGGGCCCCTTGCAGTGAGCGAAAGGGGGGAGGTCATAAATTAAGACATGCAGCGTGAAAAAGGTGCCTTTTATTTCTCCCTGGGAATGAATGGTCAAACAAAAGGCCCACGCCAAATCGATCTCACCATCTTGTGAGTAAGTTGGGTGGTCTGCAGCCACATTCAACTTGTTTCTAGCTATGCTTGCTCTTCAAATATGTAAGCCTAGGAAAAGTATGTTCGCCTGCCTATGTCGTTAAAAACTGCAACAGAAGCTTTACTGCATTCTCAAGAAAAAGTGGAAGCATGCGTCATCTCCGCCACAATGCAATCATGTGATGCGCTGAAACATACCATAATTTAGTAGGCTCGATGTCACCGGACATAGCCTGCCTCCAAAAAACGTTTTTAGATGCAAAGAAGCTTTTGCTCGGGGCTCTGTCCGGCGGTGGCGTCCGCGCTCCACTGCGGATGCTCCTAGTTTCTCTCTCCTCAACCTCCTACACTCCCCCCCTCTCGCGCGCCTCATTCTCTGCGGTGCTATGCCGCGATTAGCACCCTCCTACGCTCCCTCCTCTCACGCGCCTCAATCTCTCCTGCGCAACGCCGCGATGAGCGCCAGCTCATGTGCGTCCCCTCCCCGTCTCTCTTCTCTCTTACGCTCCCCCCTCTCGTGGCCTGTCGACCGCGTTCCCCGCTCGTCCTGTGAGAATTAACGGCCAGGCTAGAGGGAATACACGACACGCGTAGCGTTCCTTTTCGCGTTGCGCGACGCGTTGAATGGATGAATGCAACTTACGGCGCGGGACTTCGCCCCAGCTTAAGAACGTGGCGAGCCAGCTCCTAAAAAAGTTACACCATATCCCGCTCAAGCGAACGATCTCCCCGCTGCTTCGCATCCACGCATGGTTCTCTTTAGTGGGAGATGGTATAATTCTTTTGTTGCTTTTCGAGGATGGGTATCCTGGACCCCCCAAAATGGCTGCGCGAACGCCTGGGGTTCCACGGACTCCCATTTGGGAAGCACTGCTATAGTGGAACATCCTCTGGAGCGGTATGGTAGTGGATCTGACTCCACCGTGCTTTGCTCGTGCTCCGAGCCCCTGACTTTAGCCATTGCTTGAGATACCGGTCGACCCTCACGCCAGCGTTGAATAAAAGCCTTAACATTTTTTGAGGAAAGAGGGGGATCAACAACATTTTACGTGTGTTCGTGCGTGTCCTTGTATGAGTTCGTGTACATGCACACATGCAAAATTGAAAACAAAAATCTGGAGTCTTTGAGCTTCCATCTCCTTTTGCCTATGCCTACGATATGCCTGTACGATATGCCTATGTATGCCTGTACTTCGGTACTCCCGGCGGTCGCGGTCGCACGCGTTTTTCTAGCTCCTCAGTTTTCCATTTTCTCCCTTTATTATTATTATTTTTTTAAATTTTTCATCCACAGTTATGCTTTTCCTACCCCCTCCTCTATCATTTGATTTACTTATCTATTCTGCGCTCCCGGGTCCAGCCCTGATTGGGGCTTAAGTAGGACGATGTAGGTCCGCCTAACCTTTTTTCGATTGGCCTTTGCTTTTATATCATGGTTTTTCATTATCGCCCACCAGCCGATTCCCTCCCTGTCCCCCGGCACTCCTTGTGATGGACGACAACTTTCCGCCAAGCTCCATGTCGGGTTTCACCATAAGCGGCAGTTCCAGGCGCTCTCGAGCGTTTGGACTTCTTCTTCGGGAGGTAAAGAACCTCCTTCGGCAAGATGACGCCAAAAATTCGCTCTCACCTCGTCGCCGTCCTCGCAAGGTCCGCAAGAGCCTTGCTCAACCACGCAGGTACAAACGATCCGCCACTGCTGTACCAGGCTCCACAAACCAGGCGCCAGAACCGCCATCCAGCCGCGGCCCCTTCAACTCCCCGGGCGCCGTTCCCTCCACAGTCGAGAAAGACGCTGCTACCATCTTGGCTCGTCCTCCCTCCCAAGTCGGCCATTTTAACGCCGAGGCAAATTCCAGCGAGCAAGTCACGGTGGAACAGGAGGGTAACGACCGCATTCGCATTCCAGAGGAGAACCAGGAGGGACAATGCCTTTTGTAAAACAAGAACCCTCCCCCTCCCATCAAAGGTGGGAGCGAAGAAAGCACTGCCTCATCAACTTCGTTGAATGAAGCCACACGAGCGCCCACCAGGCCCCCTTCCTCCTTTGCTGACGTCACGGAGAAAGCAAAGCTGACCCCAGGGAACCCAGCTCCCGCTCACTCGTGCAAGTACAGGCGAGCCATTGCGCATCCTTGAGGGAAAGGCGCCCCTCACTGGCGTGCCCTCCTCCCCACTCCCTCGCGCCAGCTGCGTGCTGGGACAGCTGACGGCTGAAGAGTTTCCCGCCCTCTCCCCCACTGGGGCCCCGATGCTACAGAGCTTTGCGCACCAAGCGTTCCCATCAACACCGGGCGTCGGTCTCAACGTGCTGAGAAGCCCGCTGCCATCGACCCACGCCCCCGGTCCCCACGGCACACAAGCCCCGGCACCCAGCTGGAGACGGTGCTTTACAGACCGGCTGTGAGGAGAGAAACTTTCCGAACAGCCATCTCCTCCAGTTTGGCTCCTCTGGAGGGCGTCAGTCGCGTCCGCGAAAATTTCGGCCGCAACGTCGTCGTGGTCGACGTCCCCGCGGGAACTCCACTCGACCCCCTGCTCGCTGTGGCTGACATCTGCGGCATTGCTGTGCGCGCGAAGCAGGCGTCGACGAACACCTGCAGCGGCGTCATCTATAACGTCGACCCCGCGCTAGACGAGGATTCAGTCCGCGCCAACACCGCGTCGTGGTTGCCTGTCGTTCAGTGCTCTCGCTCTGGTCGCCACGTTATTGTGCGATTCGCCGGCAACAAGGCTCCCCCTGATGTGGAACATTTCAAGCAGCGTCGCCCCGTGCGTGCTCACCCTCCACGACCAACCCAGTGTGAACTCTGCGGACGCTATGGGCACACGGACGTAGCGTGCACGTCTGAGCGGCGATGTGTGCATTGTGGCGGACCGCACTCCCTCGGTGAGTGCACCGCGAAGAAGGCGAGGTGCTTCTATTGTGGCGCAGCTCACCCTGCTACCGAGCCCCGCTGCCCTCGTTGGCAGGAAGAGCGGCGCTTGTTGGAAGTGTGCGCCGAGTCGTCGCTCCCAATCTCGCGCCGTGAGGCTCTCGCTATCGCGCGTGGACAGAATACAGGAGACCCAGCAACACCCGGCTGCAAAAAACTCACAAACCGCCACAGACAAGAGGAACTCTGTGATCGCTGTGCTCTCGGCAGCGCTGACAGCCGCCATGGACTTTCTCGGCTGCCCCGTCCGCCCGCTCTGTGCTGCAGCGCTGGCCACCCACCTTGCGTTAACAAATGATGGCGAGTGATCGACACGAGTCTAGGCCACGCATACTGCATCGGAACTGCTGTTCATTGCGTCGCCGACAAGCAGAGCTCGCAGCGATCCTTCCCCTGCGCGGCTACGATGTCCTTGCCTTGCAGGAGACGTATGCTCGCGCTGAGGAAATGTCGCTGCCCTGATACATTGGCTACAGTAGTCCCACACAGTGTGCGCTTGCCGAATGCAACAGCGTCCCTTGTACCGACATTTCCCACACACCTGGAAAGCCCCGTGCCGCTCTATACATCCGCGCGTCGCTGGCGCACGCGGTCGTGCCTACAGAGCAGTTCTGCTGTTCAACTGTCGAGTGTGTGGCCGCCACGGTGCGAGTTGACCGCGTTGATACATCGGTAGTGAGTGTGTATGTTCGCCCCGTCAGCGTGGCCAGTTTTTTATTTCTGCCACCACTAGTCGCGGCCCTTCACAGAGACCTTGTGTGTTGTGGTGACTTTAACGCTCACCATGTCAGCTGGGCATGTCCCCGCCCTTCCGCGCGTGGTCGGGACCTGAGTGACGTCATTGCCTCTACGGGCCTACTCGTCCTGAACTCTCCGGAAGCGACCTTCGCCCGTAGAGGTGTGGTCGCCGTGGTGATTGACCTGGCCCTCGTGTCGGAGCGTTTTTCCTATGAGTGGAAGCGCAAACCTGACATGGCCGGCTCGGACCACTTCCCGATCAAGCTGTCACCAAGTCATGCCAGCCGTGGTGTTGTGCGAAGGTACAATGTCGTCCGGTGGCCCCTCTTCCGCGAGCTGTGTGCGAGTATTCAGTCCTCTGATGACTTCTCGCGTATCGCGGAGTCCGCGGAGCGAGCTACGACCCGCTGTGTCGTGCCTGCGGGGACACCCTGCCCGGACGTGAAGCTGCTAAATCTTCTGCAGTCCGCCGCCGCGCTCAAAGACAGGCGCTGCGCTCCACCGCCACCAATCCTTGGACACTATGCAACAGACTCGACGCGGTGTGCCGACGTCACGCTGAGCAGCTTCGTGACCGCAGCTGGACGGGAGCCTGCTCGTCACTAAGGGACCCACGTCGGCGTGGCCGCGGCTGGCGCATAATGCGAGCGATGCTTAACCCCAAGGTTTCACGCTACCCTGTGCTGGCCATCGCTGTGCGGTGTGGCATTTCGGCCAAAATATTGTTCATATTATTAGACACCTTATTTGTATACATTCTTACATGGTTCGCGATGAGTATATATGCTACCTTATCTCGTTGTTTTTTTTTCTTTTTGAATGCTGTTTTTTTCGCCTAGCCAACACCAATTCGCACTTGGGTTTTTTTTTTCTTTTCTTCGTTATATCAGGTTATACCAGTGTTCTACAGTTTCCGTTTACATGTATCAATAACTATTGTGTACCTTTGCATTCTGATCTGTTCCATGTTATTATTATTTGTCCCGTTCACTGCCTGCTGCTGTCCTATCAAGGAGGGGCTGTGACCTCGTCAAGCTACTCACTGTAGTAGCTTTTTGTGACAGCTCCTATCTTTCCTTTTTAGAAAGATGAATAAACTTGATTTGATTTGATTTGATTTGAAATGGACCTTGCGGAACTGATTGCCTCCTCCTTTGTGCCTGCTGCGGCCGCTGCCCCGGGTGCTGCTGTGCGCGCCGCGAGCTACACTGCACCACCCCTACATCCTCCTGAGCCGAATCTCGCGGCAGACATCCGCTCGCTCTGCGAGGAGGATTTGACTCTTGTCGAGCTCGAGCGCGTTCTCCTGCGAAAGAGAAAACGCAGCGCACCTGGCCCGGGTAGAATAACCCATCATCGCTTGCGTAATCTCGACGCTTCCAAGCGCCCCATCTTGTTGGAGGCCTATAGCCGGGTGTTAGCAAGTGGATCCTTCCTGACCAGTGGCACACGGAAACTGTCATCCCAGTCCTCAAGCGAGGCAAATCGCCCCGTGCGATCAAATTGTATCGGCCCATTTCCCTCACCTCAGTGGCTGGAAAACCAATGGAGAAAGTGGCCCTTCATCGACTGCACTGGATTGCGGATGCGCGCAACGTCTTCGCCCCTGAGCAGTGCGGTTTCCGACAGCATCGTGCGACGACCGATTGCCTGGCAGCCGTCGTCAGCACACTCGAGCAGGCTCTCCACGACAAGAAGATGGCCATCCTCTTGCTTCTCGATGTCCAGTCGGCATTCGACTCGCTGCGCCACGCTTCCATCGTCGGTGCTGTGCGCACCCTGGGCGTCGAGGGCAGGCTTCTCGATTATGTTCGGGCCTTCCTTGCAGACCCGACGTTTGCCGTGCGCGTTGGAGGGGTGACCAGTTCACCGCGTTCCATCCACACTGGTGTGCCGCAGGGCAGCCCATTTCTTTTCAACTTGGTGCTTCCACCACTTGTGAACTGCCTCCCTGAAACAGCGATTCTCCCAGTGCGCGCTGTTATTTACGCGGACGACATCGCCCTCTACCTGCGCGGTCCAACCCGGATGCGCTCTGAGGTCCGCGGGCGGATGCAGATGGCTCTGCAGTGCGTGGCGAACTTCATCAGTGACATTGGCCTCACAATTCCGGCAACGAAAGCCGAGGCCCTCATTGTTCACCCTCGTGCTGCAGCCCGCCGCCACCTCCCGTGCCTTCAGCTCGACGGTGCGGTATCTCTTGGCAAACGAGTGTCCGATACCTCGGGCTAACTATTGACAATCGTCTACAGTGGTTCCCCGCGGTGCGACGCATTCGGCAGGATGCTTGCCGCGTTGAGTCTTGTGTCCGTCGACTCCTCGCTCGCGGCAACGGATGCCCTCCCGCCTTCACGTGCACCATATACGAAGCAATGGCCCTTTCCGTCGTGCACTACGCTCTCCCTCTCTGCACCCTTCAGGCCCCACAGTGGCGTGCAATCGACCGGGATCATCGGCGAGTGATCCGAACGTGCCACGGCATCCCTCGTCATAGTCGTGTGGCCGAGACTCTGGCAGAAACTCGCATGTGGCCTGCGTCGCATACAGCGGATCTGCGCGCCCTGTGTCACGTGGAGCGCATACATCGGGCACCCGGCTCCGGTCCTCTACTCGCCCGACTTCGTGCTGTCTGAAACACTCAAGTCGGTCGACTCATGGACCTTTACGACAGTCTTGTTGTCGACGAGCCACGCCCCGTGTGCGCGCTGGCGCCCACCACACCGGCGAGCGCCCCTCTGTGTTTACTCTGAACTGCCGGGCATACGTTCAAAGCGCTACACTGCCATCGCTCAGGAGGCTGCGGCCAGGATGCACGACGATGAGATGTCTATTCTTATGGTTCCGTGCTACGAGACCGTTCAGCTGCGGCCGCCTGCATTGCCCCTGAGCTCGGCAAAGCCCTGCAGTGCCGCCTCAGCTTGTGTGCCTCCTCGACTACCGCAGAACTCGTTGGCTTGCAGCTGGCTGCTCACCTCCTACGTGAGTCTCCTACCATCAAGAACGCTTCGATTTATTGTGACTCAAGGTCAGCTCTGCGAAAGCTCATGAAGGAGGAACGCGGCCCGCCACTTTCACAGCGGGTTGCGCACAGCCTGCGGTTGGTTCAGGAGCACGGCTGTGATGTACTCCAGTGGCTTCCCTCCCATGTTGGCATCGCGGTAAATGAGGCTACCGACGATCTGGCTAAACAGGCGCATTCTAACCGCGAACCCATTGACACCATACGCCAACTCTTTCGATCCCGCGCGATGTAATTTTCGGCGAGAATGGCAGCGCGACCACCCAGACGAGCGGGTCTCCGATGGACGCCCCTCTCCTCTTCTCCCCATGGCTGGTTTCTCCCGGCGAGAGCGCGCCCTCCCCTTTTCCCTGCGGACTGCCACGGCATGGACGGGGGAACAAAAACAGCGGCTGCGGGGAGCTCCTTCGTCAGCTTGCATCGACTGCGGCGCTGCTGAAACACTTTTTCACCTGCTGTGCGAGTGCCCCACATCTGCCTGTGCAAGGAAGCAGCTAGCCACCGTCTACCGCCTTCTCGGCCTGCCCTGTGAGATTCTCGAGGACATCCTCTTTCCAACCGGCTGCAGCGATCGTCGCCGTAATGCCCTTGCCGCCCTTCTCTCCTTCGTCCACGCTGCCGGCCTCGGCGAACGGCTTTAAACCCAACACGCCATGTATTATAGTTCAACCCTCGTCCTACCTTCCCGCAAGCTCTCCTTTTGTGTCTTTCCTCCTCTCTGTCTCCTTTTCATCCCCTTCCCCCTGTGTGTACAGATTGAGGTGTCCTCTTCGAGACACAGTTATCGTGCACACCAAACCGCACTTCTTATCTCTGAACAGAATCAGCTATATACTGCAAAGGTTGATGATTCGATCTCCGTTAATTCGGAACATTGGATCATTCAGACGTGTTCACTGGTCTCGGTAAGCATATGTATTGTTTAATGGCATCAAGCCCTCGATAATTTGGTACTATTTGGCCGCAACCCCTTTCACTCAGGCGATCCACGGAGCGCACCAAGTACGACGAACCACAAATGTGCGACGTAAAGGAGCGAAAACGGCGTTTGCCAACAACCGAAACGGCCGCGGCCCTTCAGAAAGGCGTGGTCTCTATCCGCAGTCTGACCACAATAACGCTGTTGGCGACCAGGGCTTCAGCGGCTGAGGCATACTTGTTTCGTTTTCAATCATAATCTGCGCACGTTATCTTCATGGGCTCTATGATCGAGTCAATAGTGACTGTGTCACATTTGCGACCAGAATTAGTTTTGTATTCGCTGCGTGCCTTCCGAACTGCGTAGTCGTCATCCATGAATGATCATTAGCGAGCCAGGTTTTTTCAGCACTACATGTGGTGCTCAGCAGTTTGGTTTCGACTCGGGAAGAAGGCTAGCTCGTGCCTTCAGAATTGCGGGGCGCCATGATCGTGCCTTTATGGAACAGCGGATTCGTCTACAGTGAATTTAGCACTCAGTACCTTCGTTTTTACTTCGGACAATGCGCGCTCAATATAACCAGCCTCAAATATAGTGGAATCGGTTGAAGACGAAGAGCTTAAACAGCGGTCCTCATGCTGGCATAAAACTCCCTTGCTACATTGTAATGCATGAACGATCAGTAGCCGGGAATTTTTCGTGCTAAAGAAAAATCCTCATAACATGCGCCTGGTGGTGTCGGTAGTTGCACCACGTAATAAGGGATGGTTCAGAAGACGTTTTGCATTAGTACACGGTGGTCTTGAGCTGCGGTCACATTGTGAACGATTCGCGAATCAGAAAAATTCCGGCTTTTACACTACGCTTATGCAAAGTGAATACTGGACTTGCATACTGATCAACTAAATAGACGCTCATTGATGTAGTAAACACTTCTTTTAGATGCGAAGTATCTTAAAGGCGGAGCTCAATCCTGTGGTGGTGGTGGTGGTGGTGGTAGGCGGCGTGACCACCCTTACTGCGCATGCGCATACCCTCTCCACTCACCCTCTCCCCCTCTCCCCATACCCTCTCCACTTCCCCCACCCTCTCTCCTTCCCCTCTCCACATTCCCTCTCCCCTTACCCTCTCCCCTTCCCCTCTCCACATTACCTCTCCCCTTACCCTCTCCACTTTCCCTCTCCACTTTCCCTCTCCACTCCCCCTTTCCACTCTTCCTCTGAAACGCGGGCTAGACATGCCGAAATTCTCTACTGCGCAACGCCGTGATGAGCTCGAGCGCATGCGCATCCCCTCCCCTTCTCTCTCCACTTCTACGCTATACCCTCTCGCCCGCCTGTCGACCGCGTTCCCCGCTCGCCCTGTGAGAATTAACGGCCAGGCTAGATGGAAGATACGACGCGCGTAGCGTCCCTCTTCGCGTTCCACGACGCGAGGTCGGTAGCATGCCCAACGAACGCCAACGGAACGCGATCGTGCAAGTGCTCCGGCTTCGCATCGCCTCATGGTCCCCTTTAGTGGGAGATGGTGTAATTTTATTGTTTTCTTGTCAGTTTTCCTAATTAGGCGTCTGTTAACGCGAAATTTTTGTCCGCTCTAGCGATATCCAAACTAACGAGATTTTCCTGTACGCTTTCCTGTACGCTGTACGCTAGATTTTCCAGTACCCAAGACCATTTCCCGTGAAGACACTGGTGCCAGCCCTTCGTGACAATATGTATACAAGCCTCGAACGTGAGCAATCAATCACAAGTTGTGTTCGAGATGTATGATTGCTCGGATGCATTGTGGGAGACAGCAGCAGTGGAGGCAGCTGTCTGTGGAACCGATGGCCCAGGTATGTAATTCTCATAAGTCCTGAAGGAATGTTTGTGTTACCTCGGTGCAGTTAGCCTACAAGATTCTCGTCGGTTTCAAATTGAGATGCGTTGTAGTAATGGTTATCGCGTTTGCATACACCTAGGTAAGAGTGGTCGTGCTACATGGTAGCTGTGTATCTTGGGGTGGGGGATGTGTGGGATATACACATAAACACCGGGATGTAGACATGGCTGCGTCCCCTTACCGCACTATAACTACTATACCGCCACCGTGGACGGCGGCAGTCTAGTAGTTATATTGCTCGATAGCTGACCCGAAGGTGCGAGATCGAAAGGAGGCAAAATGCTAGAGGCTCGTGTGCTTAGACGTAGGTGCACGTTGAAGAACCCTGGGTGGTTTGTGGATAAAAGCCTGAACACTTATTAGTACTTCACATGCTAAACATCTTCCTTCATATTTACCTTGTATTCGTTCGTGCATCTCGTTCCTATCGCGAATGATATTGTCACGCACGCGTGTGTATTTATGTGGCCGGCCTTCACTCACGAAAACTCTTGCACATGTCACCGCACGGAGCAGGCTGCGCCAGGATATAGCAGGTTGTTCTCAATTTTTCTGGGCACACTTGATCTTATTGCGCGCATAACGCGACCAGCTGAGTTCACTCGAGCAATAGGGCGTGTACCAGAAAAAACGCTGAAGATTCGATCGCTGCACTTCAGGATTAACTCTTTTTACAACGCGCACGTTCACGCAATAAGTAGCTCTATCCTTACCAGTGCTTATATTTGTCCGTTGTGTCTGAGAACACACGTGCGTTTCAGGAACCCCTGTGCATGTGGGGAAGAGCTTTTGGGAGTTCTTGAACAAGGCCATCCTCACCGTCATCAGTGAGCACCAGAAACTAGACAGGGCTTCTTATCGGATCCGTCCTATAATCAGGGCTTAAAGTCTCTCTTCATTGGATGGGGGGCCCTCACAAGGCGGTAACATATATATACATATATATATATATACAAAAAATGGCTGATCCCTCTCTCACAGTAAGTGGTACAACACGAAAGTGAAATGTGTCTTCACAGACGTAGTTGAGCGTTTGTTGTGCATTCTTTCGCCCTAAGCACATAGGAATGAATGCTACGGCAACAAATTGTAGTGTCACGCGAAGAACGCCAAGCAGCTCGAAACTTGCAACGCGCTGCTCAAGCAGAAAGGGCGCACGGAACGAACATACCGATGATGAGCGCGAACTGACTGTCACAGTTGTAACTTATTTCTGTGTGAGCAGCGTGCTTGTTTCGCAAAAGAGGCCGCTGCAGTGAGCGAAGTGATCTTCGTGCTCTCAACGCAAACTTGCAGTGAGAGCACAAGACGTACAGACCACCGCCATCATGAGATAAGTCAGCGCATGAGCGACCACGCCCAGTAGAGGCGCTTTCTCATCCGCGTGGGGCGACGACATTTAAAGCGCTCTCTTCTTAAGTCACTGTAACGAGAAAAGTACCGCGTTCCTTTTCTCTTCGCCGCCGCGCCGTTTCGGCGGCTTCGCCACATAAATGGTCCAGCTGGCTCGCCTCGCTATAGTGTCTCCCGGCCGCCGACGCAAAGCGCTTTGGAGGGCGATTGTTTTTATAGCCTCAGAAAAGCATGCAGGAAGATTACGACATCCCATATCGTTTTGACACTTTATCGCAAGCCTGTCGAGGTATCGCAGAATGCCTGGGTGCGGCGCTTTTGGGTGCAGCAACCGGCGGGAAACGGGCACAGCCCTTTTTGCTATTCCCAGTGGGAAAACAGGTTGCCAAGCGACGGGCTGTGTGGCTGCACAAAATACGATCAGGAAAAATTTGTTCCCACGACTTATACCCGCCTTTGTGAGGTAAGCGTTTCATTAAGAATTCGCGAATGTTGTTTCGGGGAATGTTTGCGTCTCGCCTGCACTAGTGCAGCTTGTTTCGCGTGGTTGCCGCAGAAGGTTCATGCACAATAACGTTCCCGGGCAGCTCTTAGTTATGTTTGGCGTAAAATTGACGCCTTTGGGCTCACATATAACAATCAGCGCGCCATGAAAACTGACTGCTACAGATTGGTATTGCGTGAAGTGACTGTATGGCGAACATAAATAACAGGTGGTAACATGAAAATAATTGCACGCATGTCATGTAAAGCATGATTTACATGCCATGCTAATGATGCTCTTGCGGCCGGTTCGCTGGCTTGATATGCACCGAATCGGTATTGCGTGACGTGACTCTATGACGAACATAAATAACAGGTGGTAACGTGATGAAAATAATGGCACGCATGTCATGTAAGGCAAAATTTACATGCCATGCTAATGATGCTCTCGCAGCCGGTTCGCTGGCTTGATATGCACCGAATCGGTATTGCGTGACGTGACTGTATGATGAACATAAATACCAGCTGGTATCATAAAAATAATGGCATGCACGTCATGTAAGGCATGATTTACATATGACCACCTGTCACTAACGTTCGTCATACAGAAATATCTCGTTACATAAATTTTGGTATACATGTATTTCATTAAACGACCGCGAGCGCTCCGAGACCATGTCATGTAAAGGATGTTTTACATGGCATGCCTGTCATGATTTGCACATTATAACCAGTAACTTATTTTCGTCATACACTCCTGTCACGCCATACCAATTTTGGTGTGTGTCAAGCTAGCGAAGCGGCCGCAAGCACACCATGAGCGTGGCATGCAAATCACGCCGTACATGGCATACATGTCAGTGTTTTCATATTATTACCTGTAATTTATATTCGTCATACAGTCATGTTATGCCATAACAAGTTTGGTGTGCATCCCATTAACGAAACGGCCATGAGAGCAGAAAGTCGTGGGTGGCTAGATAGATAGATAGATAGATAGATAGATAGATAGATAGATAGATAGATAGATAGATAGATAGATAGATAGATAGATAGATAGATAGATAGATAGATAGATAGATAGATAGATAGATAGATACGTTCAAAGTCGCAGAAGTTCGCTGAGAAATGCTTCGCATTTAATAAATGCCGACAGCCGAGCGCGTAAATGCCGTGCAGGTCGCATTTCTTTATCGCGTTAGTACGCGTGCGTGCGCGTGTAGGAAAGTGAAAACTTCCGCTATTTCTTTCCTAATCAGTTAGAGAACAACCGTATGGTTCATTTGGGGCTGCAAAAGCACACGCAATGCGTAAAACATGCGTTACTCCACGTGAAAACAACACCGCACCGCCGCAGCTTCGGCCGCGCTGGACCAACTATGGCGGCGGGCAGGACGGTCGCGGTACTTTTCCCGTTATAGTGACCTTACTCTCTTCGAGCCCTTTGCGCCATCTGTCTAGTGATAACGAAAACACGGTGATGTACCACCGATTTCTGAGTACCGCAACCGGCAAATGGGGTATATAAATAGCTCGCCGTTAGCATCGCAAAGAATTTGCCGTCTGTAACCAAATCATCATGCGCCCCGCGCTGCGGAGCGAGGGGTCGTAAGTTCGACTCCCGGTGACGGAACATTTTCTCCTGGTTTTTTTCTTTGCCAACTGTTAGTCTTTATATTTTACAACGTTATATCCGTCACAGAAATGCGTGAGTGTAGCCGTGGTGGACCCCGGCATAAAGCACGTTCGTGTAAAAAAACGTATTATGCAGAAATGTATCAACTATACTCTACTGTATATGTATATATGCTAAAGGATAAGCGCTAGAAGAGGTGTTTGAGATGATCACAGTGCAGTGAAGCCAACTTTCTCTAAAACTGAACAAATGCTTATGAATGCTATACAAGTACATATATTATTCCGAATGTATGTCGGGAATTGATTCCACGTGTCAACCCAATTAAGCAATAAATGAAGTTATGTTGGGAACGATTTTTCAGAAATAACTCGGGGTGTGAAGGCTTAAAGATATGTGAGCTCAACTAAATTACTTTTGTTAACTCACTGGATTGAGAGCCTCAGGCACGACAATGCTATATTTTATTTTCACTACTTGCCTAAACAAGTAGGCAAAATAAACGCGTCTTTGGCATTACAGCAGACTTATAATGCACAACTAAAAGTAGAAAAATGGAGTGGTAAACTAAAGAGACCAAGGTGAACCATTACTAATTCACGAGGAGGTACCTTCACGATCAGCTGCCTTGTGAAATAGTATGCGGTGCCAAGAAGCTTCGTCGAACAAGGTGTTTCTGGGGGCATTGCCCGTGGTGTTCAGTGTCTCGGTGAATTGCATTCAGCAGTACAAGGATACCTCTTTTTTACTGTTTTAATGGCACCCCATGAACCAAATAATCGCGATTAAATCATATTATTCGGAAAATCGCAGATTATAGTTTCCCCGCACAAAACACTACTGCCACGAAAAATAAAATGCAGCACTTGTCGAATGCGAGCCGCAGTGCCAAAGTAGGACTGCCGAGGGGGGGCGGGGCCGAGACCCTCATTAAAAAAAGATGGTTGATCCCTCGGTCATAGGAATCGGAATAACACGAAAGTAAAGCGTGCCCTTACAGAAGTAACTGAATGTTTACTGTACATTGATATAAGAGAGTTTGTACAATGTATATTGGATTTCTGGCAGCTATAGCGCCGTTTAACGTGGATGCACCCACTTTGATGATTGGTGGTACATCTCCCCGACGACTAACGTCCATGTTAAATTATTAAACAAACCCTTGTGGTAGCTGTAGTAGTTAACGGTGAAAGCGTAATCAGAGAACGAGGTGTGATAGCCAGAAGAGCGTCGCATATTGGACGCAGAACTTGGTCGCCATTCCGCGGCATGTTAAAATGTGATTGAACACCACGGCCGCACTAGTACTCTAGCCCGACTAAAGGGAAACGCAAAGCGCGTCGTGCCGCCCCCCGGCCGCGATTTTTCTCGGGGCGAGCGCGTGAGTGGGGAACGCGGTGTAACAGCCAGGCAGGCGCGCGTCGCAGAGATGCTTTTACGACGCTTGTGTTAAGATCGCCACCTCGCGGTGTGTTAAGGCATTGACAAAATAAACTTCAATTGAAAACGCGCCCAATGGGACGGACGTGTAACGTGTTGCAGGTGTTAATTGCGGAGGCCACAGTAATGACTAATTACTTTACCGCTCCCAGAGCGCAACACCACCCCGCCGACCGGGAGAGTGGTAGATATAAAAGGCGCGTTTGTAAAGCTTCCAAGGTGTGTGAGCGTGGCGCAGTGGATAGCGTGCCCGGCATCTGTTGCTGCGGACCGGGCAGTCGTGGGTTCGATGTCCGTTGTCGGAACATTTTTTCTTTGCCATCTGATTGTGTAAATTTTGTCGACGTCATTTCCGTGACGGATATACGTCACTGAAATTTTGGTGGACCCCGGCATAAAACACTTTCGTGTTAAAATGGAGGGGGGGCGGGCCCCCGGGCCTCCCTCCATTGTGGATGTCTCCTACGAAGGAATTATGTATGATGCCTCCTGTCCTGGACGTGGGAACGAGGTCTTGTGATGCCCTGTCCACATCGAAAACGCCTTTCGTGAAATGTAAGAACCAGACGTCGTCGGGTTTTGATAAATCAATGTTGCAGACAGAGGCGAGGATGCGGGGTATGGTCCTTTGTGCAGAGTTTATGCAGGGAGGATTGACCCCATTTTTGGCGAAATCGATGTTGTAGGTTGATAACCGCTGGACGGACTCCGTTTGCAATCCGGGGCTGAGGTAGGGGGCGGCGTACGCAATGTATTTGTTATTACAATTGATATGCGCAACGCAGACGTCACCGATTCGGCTCCTTGTCTGTATCTGTTCAGTGTCTGGCGACCAGCGAGAGCGATGCGCCCTACTTTGAAGTTGCGCATCACGATGCTCTTATATATGGCTACGCCACTGCACCTGCAATGACGCCGCTTGCTCTAGACGATACAATGAAATCTTGCGATTGCAGTAGGCTCAGCGCTCCAGGTTTCAGAGTGCTAGCGCCCTAGTTTTAGATGCGAAGCATCTTATGGCGGAGCTCAAACCGGTGGTGGTGGTGGTGTACGGCGTGGCCACCTTACTGCGCATGCGCGAACCCTCTCCATTCACCTGCTTTCCCACTTTCCCCCTCTCCCATTTTCGCCACCTCCACTCCGCCTCTCCCACTTTCTCCCTCTCCCCTGCCCCTTTCCCCTTCCCATCTCCCCTACCCCTCTCGCACTTTTTCCCTCTCCACTTCCCTCCCCCTCTCCACTTCCCCTCTGAAACGTGGGCTCGGCATTGCGAAACGCTGCTTCGCATCGCCTCATGGTCCCCTTTAGCGGATATGGTGTGCTTTCTGTAGGCCCAGCGTCTTTTTCTTCGTCATGCTCATGCACAGACTGTACGTTAAGAGCTGCGAGCGTGGGGTGATTGTTGAGGTTGTGGCACCGAATGAAGGCGGCAACACGGTTAAATACAGTGTCTAGAGGCCTGTTTGCTAACCGGGTCAGTTCGTCGACAAATTATTTGTTGATAGAGCCGGTGACATGTCGGTAACTGAAGGCACCCTGTGAGTTGGTGAGGTATAGGCCATCAAGACTAGTAACTCTGAATAGTGCTGCGCGGACCAACATTAGTCGTTTGCGCTTTTCGTAATCGTAGACTATCTGGATTTATGTGGTTCGGGTAGTCTACGTCTACAATGTGGCTGTCAATCAATATGACGTGGTCCTCTGTCAGTATAAAGCCATGGCCGAGCCTCGTAAGAAATTAAGAGTACGCTGCGTCGTGTGGTGGACCGTGTGCATGGCATTGTGGGCTTATGACGCGGGAGCGAAAGAAAGAGACAACTGAACCAGAATCAACGCCAGCAGGGAACGCGAGCCCTGGCTTCTGGTGCCACGGCCTAGCGCAGTCTTTATTTTCCTCTCTTGCGGTTGCGCACCCTCCCATTTGCTTGCCGCCCAAACGGGGCCGCTACAGTGCGCTTGTGTTAAAACCCCTGAAACTTCGTAAAGTAGCGACATACATTCTTAATAGCGCGCCTCCTCTCTTTTCTTCCTCCTCCGCCGTCTTCGAGGCTGACGCCGAGTCGGTATTGGCCAGCTGCCGTCACGTGGGACCGCGCGCATCGTTTGTTTGTGTACAGTTGCTCTCGACTGACATCTTGGCTCGTGAAGCGTGGACTCGCTATCGCATAGCGCATGTGTTTTATGGATAAACACTTGTCATTCCGAGCGCGTTGCGCTGTGAAGTACTGTTCCCACAAGACCGACGTCGCTGTTGGCTACCATGTGCAGCTGCTGCGCCTTCTGATGTCAGAACAAGTCTAGGCAAGGCAAAAAGCTCCTCATGATACCGTCCGGTAAGTGCAACGAGTGGCGACGAGACTTGGTTGCACACAATCGGAAGGAAGAGCTTCAGGCCAACATTTTCGACTTGACTATGCGAGGTAAGTTGCGAGTCTCTCACACTGTAAGTATGCGTTGAGGTTCGCGAAGTTGGATGCCCGCTTTAACGCCGTATAGTAGAGCGGGCATCGCGCTGCAGTACATCGCTATTTCTTACGTACGTTTTATTACTGCTTCTGCGCGGTGTTTACTTTGTTTTGGTTTCTTTGTCAACAATGTGTGGTTACG
Source organism: Rhipicephalus sanguineus (assembly GCF_013339695.2). NCBI lineage: Eukaryota > Metazoa > Arthropoda > Arachnida > Ixodida > Ixodidae > Rhipicephalus > Rhipicephalus sanguineus. The sequence goes on along the minus strand of NC_051183.1, from coordinate 124,038,272 downwards.
TTTTCTGCTTGACGGGATGCGCCGACTGGTTCGAGTTCGCGGTGTTGGTTTGTGTGCAGCTAGCATCATGTACGCGGACTGACGATCAGCACTGTGAGCCGAAATTTTTGAGTGCGAAAACTGCATGCAAAGTGCGCGTTCCCAACCGAGTCGTAGGGTGCCGGTTCATCGTTTAGGAACATGTGCATGTGCCATATCGCGCCTAGGTTTACGTGCTATTTCGTGCGAATGTTTATATCCGTTTACGGTGACACGCTAGTTTTTACATTCGCTTTATCGTTCATTCAGCGATATAGTTCGTATGTCAGATACATCTACAAGGAACACTTGCGCATTTCGGTTGTTTCGTTTATACACTTAACGAAACAACCAACGCCGTCCAAATATATCAACGATAATTGATGCACGCCTTCTGGCGCTATATTATTGCGAAAGCTTTAGATGCCTCATCGAACGCTAAATCTTACCGTTGGCGACATCGGCGTCCCGCGTCGGTGGCGTAAACACGAGAGACCTAAAATACCATCTCGCGAAGATGCCACCAAATAACGTCATCATGATGTCACAGATCGCCGAAACTGGTGACGTCACTATGATGTCATCATGGCGTCACATAACGTAACGCCACACGATGGCATCAGATGACATCGTCGCTTTGCATTGCCTTTGTGATCGTTAGGCCATTCACGGAGCCAATGCAAAACCAGGTGAGGTGCAGAAAGCTTTCCGAGGGGTGCGGGGTGGGATCAATACGGCAACTGAAGAAGAAGAAGATTGCTTTCGCCTTCCAGTCGTCATAGGCGAATGCATAAGGCACCCTGTGAGTTTCGCTTAAGCGCCTGTTGTCCAGGAGTAGCTGACATTGCGCACGAAGTGACTTCACAGACTCTTACTAATAAAAAAATTACACCATCTTCCGCTAAAGGTAACCATGTGTGGATGCCAAGCAGCGGGGAGATGGTTAGCTTGAGCGCGAATAGTGTAACTATTTTTTTTGCGTTCACGAGCCTCTGGCTTTCTCTGGCGTAGAATCAGCACTGTCTTCCCGTCTCTATCTAGCTCCCGCTGCGTGGAACTGCCGGCGTCCGAGGTATTAGACTCCCGCAAAGTCGCAAGATCATGTGCGTCTGCCTCTCTGCAGTCCATGCCGTTGGTGTCATCGTGGAATTCCTTCATGGCAACAGAAGCAGAGGCGACCATCGGCCACTCGTTCCACGTCAAGACGCCGGAGCCGTCGCTATTGCCTACTCGTCGCAGGAGAGAATGAGGCGTGCCAGAGGGGGAGGTGGGGTGGAGAGGGGGAGTAGACAGGGGGAGGGAAGATGAGATGTGTGGAGAGGGTATGCGCATGCGCAGTTAAGGTGGTCACGCTGAAAACCACCACCACCGGATTGGACTCCGCCATAACATGCTTCGCATCTAAAAATTGGCCGCGTGTCTGCGCGCTTTGCTGCAAATGTTGTTGTAATGGTTCTTGAGGAAAAGGAAGAGGGTGCTAATGTCTGTTTGCATATAGGTGACACGGCTAAGCGCCATATAGGGGTAGGGGGATGGGGATAAAGAGAAAAGTAGAAAAAAAAGGAAAGAAGTAGGGTCAGAGCGACGGAGAAGAAAGAGATAGAAAAATTCGGCAGATACCACGTACCGTGGGAATCGATGCTATGCGAAGCATGCGCGGGATGGTGACTGTGGCGTAATTTTTCATATTAAGCGAAACGTTACGGAATGACGCTAGAGAAATATGGAAGTGGGGAAGAGTCGTCATATGCTGAAGAGTCGAATATGTATTATACAACCACTTGTTTACATTTGCTTAACGATGCCAACAGCAACATGGGTGTTACCAACACCAGATGCGGTAAGCTGATATGTGGTGCTTATATTCTTCAATACTGGATAGCGCGAATCCGAACGGCACAAAGAAGAAACACAAATGCACAGGACAGGTGTGTATACTCTAAACGAAGCTTCATTCAGGAAAGTTCCCCTGGATATGCACACAGCCGAGTGGCACGCGCATGCGCACTGCGCGTACGCTACAGTCACAGTTGCAGTTATTACAGTTGCGTTACAGTTGCTATGCTTATACTTGTCCGTCATGACGGAGAACGCACGCACGTTTCATGAACCGGTGTGTATGTGTAGAAGGGGTTCTTGACATTTCTTGAACAAGGTCATCATCACCGTGATCAGTGAGATCCAGCAGCGGGAGCGGACTTGTTTATCAGATCCTGTCGTGATCGCGGCTACGAGAGGTCCACGTGTAATGAAGTGCGAGGCATAGCACAGCTGGTGGAAATCCTGGATGCCCCTTACGAGGAAATTATCTATGAGGCCTCCTGTCCTGGACGTGGCAGCGAGGTCTATTGATTCCCTGTCCTTATGCAAGCCGTCTTTCACGCAGTATAAAGACCAGGCGTTGCTGGGTCTTGATAAATCAATGTTGAAGTCACCGGTAATGATGAGAGGTCTGGCTCTCTCGGCAGATTGATTGCAGGAAGCATTGACCCCGGTTTTTTCGTAATCGACGTGATCTACATTGTGGACCACGTGAACGAGTGCATGGTAGTTGAGAGCTTTCCAGGGGTGTTCTGTCTTCAGCTTCGTCACTTTCCTTGCGTCCGCCGCGGTGGTGTAGCGGTTACGGTGCTCGGCTGCTGACCCAAAGGTCGCCGGTTCGATCCCGTCCGCGGCGGCCGCATTTTGATGGATGCAAAATGCTAGATGCCCGTGTACTGTGCGATCTCGGTGCACGTTAAAGAATACCAGATGGTAGAAATTCCGGTACCCTTCCATACGACTTCTCTCGTTATCATGTCGTGGATTTGGGACATAAAACCCCAAGAATTATTATTATTATCCCTTTCCTTCTGTGTCAATGTGTGTGTTCGCGGTTGATGTGTTGGTTGAGACTTTGTATCACCTGTGGCACAGATCCGCATAACATGAGCTCTGGTATGCGGGTATGTGCCACACGTGACTGAGAGAAAGGGTTTCATGACGTACGCGACAGGTATTTTGCGTTATTCAAGTCATGACCAGTGAATCTTGTTCGCCATACAGTGATCCACTGCTAGACCAATTTTGGTATATTACAAGTTATGGAGACGACCAGGACAGCGCGCAGACGTAGGCGGCTAGATAGATAGATAGATAGATACGTAGATAGAAACGCCCAAAGTGCCTGAGGTTCGCTAAGAAATGCTTCGCATTTAAAAGATGGGGTGGTAGTCGGTCACAAGAGTTCAGGGACGGGACCACGACCGGCTAGAGGCACGAGCACATCGGTGACAGAGCGGCGAAGCCCCGGGCGGTGAGAGGCGCACAGCATGGCGGACGAGGCAACCGTCGCGGGGCGTCGACGGCGAGAAGCACGAGTACGTCCTGAACGGGCGAACTGGGCATCGCGGGCGACGCGACCGTATTGCATGAAATCCTCCGAGTGACTCGCAAGTGTCGTCGAAAGACGATAGTCTTCTGCCAGCCATACTACATGAGTCCTGCTCCTCTATGTTGAATCGCCGCATCTGGCTCATAGCGTCGCATTTGCAGCGCAGCCCAAAAAACACTAACATTTTCCGCGCAGCCTAAAAAACACTACGGTCTTTAGAATTACGTATCGATCTATTTTGTAGTAAAGAAACACACCACCTCATACTTACGTAATGATGCCTCAGATATTTGCTTTTTCATCGACAATGTTCACAAGTATGAACTTCGCTAAGAGTTCAAGATGGCTGGGCGTTCATCAAGTGGTGAAACACTGGCCGGGTGGCTGAATCGTGTGACAGACAGACTAACAGAAGGACAGAGTGACCGACAGACAGACAGAAAGACGGACCAAAGTTCCTGCGTTTAAGTTCCCCAAGAAAGACTATCGTCTTTAAAAACTACTAAATTTACCAATGAAAGGCAAACACATGCTCTCTTCACATATTGTATATCCAGTGAGGCACTACGCAGAGCAATCATAAGTCACCGTTACGCTCGTTTAGATAATTTTAGAATAAGTTTTCAAGCACCAAATGGTGCAGTTAAGAAATGTGCATAAGCCACCGGAGAGAAATTTTGTGATCTAGGAGAAGATATACGAACTCTCCTTTGGTGCTCTTTTATGCAACTTATTTCATTGCTGTGATTTTCCCGAATTCTATTTGCGAAAAGGAGTAGCCGGTGCTATATTAAAGCGGTAACATCTCCAGAGAATTTTATGAAAAGAAAAAAAATATTAAAGGCTAGACGGTTGGTGTGAATGCTTAGAGCGCGCTACCTGGCAAGCAAGTGCTAGCTCCGCCAAAGGGCGTCTTCTACGCAGGAGCAAAGTAGGTGGCTCCATGTTCGAAAAGAGTGCGAAGGAGTGGAGACCGAGGAGGAACGAGAGCGGAGGAGGAGAGTATCGCTACTTTACGAAGTTTCAAGGACTTTACCCCGTGTAGACTAGAAATCGAAATGTTACTGAATGCCATTTGCGGTAGTCCAACGGGATGTTTGATCTAGATGCGAGGCTTTCTATGGCAGTCTCCAGGTACGCCGGCTCAAGTCGGTCCAAGCTGATTGTCTATTAGCGGCCGTGTTGTAGGAGAGTGGCAGTTTTCGGGGTGCGGTTAAGAAGCGCAATGGGCTGTCGTAGTCTGCGGGGGTCGGACTGCGCCGCGGCGCACGAAAATGTGCGTTGAAGGGGCCAGGTCAGGACGGACAAATATTGTTTTCGAATGGGAAGACTGGGGTGGAGTGGGCCGGATGTCTCAAACACAGTCTAGGAGGTGTTGCAGGTTTTGTTGTGGCTGAGCGGGTAGGCCTGTTGATGTAAAGAAATCTCCAGGGAGCCTCAGAGTACTGCCACACTCCAGCTCTGCTGCTGAGCACTGTTGATCTACCCTGATTACAGCCCGTAAACTCAGCAGCACCAGAGGCAAGGCATCAGCCCAGGTGGCACTATTGAGGCGGGTAGTCAGGGTGGCCTTCAGTTGTCGGGGAAGGCGTTCCACCATGCCGTTGGTACAGGGATGATAGGCAGTGGTACGACAGTGTCAGGCTTTGAGGATGCGATTAACGCAAGTAAACAGGGAGGATTTGAATTGACGTCCACAATGTGTTGCCACGGTGCCAGGACAGCCAAAACGATATACCCACGTAGAAATGAAAGCGTGGAAAACCATCTCAGCGGTCATATCCTGAATGGGAACAGCCTCTGACCAGCGCGTGAAATGATCGACTGTGGTGAGTGTATAGCGGTATCCTTGAGGCACGGGTAGAGGGCCCACAATGTCAAGATGAACAGGGTCCAAACGACGGCCGGATGGAAGGAAAGCTTCTGGAGGCGGAAAACCTTTGTCATTCGGCAGGGCAGGCACATGCGTGGCCAAGCACGCATATCACCGTTTTTTCGTGCCACACATAGCGCTGGGTGATAAGGCGCGGAGTAGCCCGAATGCCTGGGGGACAGATGGCACGTAGACAGTGGAAAACGGTGCGCCGTAATGAAGCCGGAAGAAAAGGGCGGGGAAGGTCAGCGGAGACAACGCACCACAGGGGCTCAGATGTTAATGGATGGGGCACAAGGCGTAGTCGGAGAGAGCGGAAGTTCTCACGAAAAGTGGTGAGCTCGCTATCTTCTGCTGTGGGGTAGAGAATGAGGTCACGCGATGGTTGGATCTAGAGTGTCAACCGCGGTTATATGAGAAAAGGCATCCGCGGCGTCGCTGTTAGCGGGCCTCACAGGAAGTAGTTTCCTAGAGTAAAAGGACAACGATCTCCACTCGGATGTAATGCGCTGCAGTAAGTAGCGCCGACGGCTACGCTGGATGCGTCCACCATCAACCGGGTAGGGCGACGGCTTCCTTCACATCAGTAAAGGCGGCCTGGGCTTCTAATGACCAAGAAATGGCAGAAGACGGGTCAGCGGTTGACCGAAGGAGGTCGGTGAGAGGTGGAAGCAGTTGTGCACAATGTGGTATGAAGGGGTTGAAAAAATTCAGAAGCCCCAGGAAGTGGCGTAACTGGCGCAGTGTTTTAAGCTGAGCATCATCTTGAATTGCCTTAATATGAGACCGGAGAGGGCATATACCTTCGGTTAATATCTGACGGCCCAAAAACTTGAGCTTGGATACGCCGAAAATACATTTGGAGGCGTTCACAAAGAGGCCGCACTGCTGTAGACGTTGGAACAGCGTTGCAACAGCGTAGATGTTGCTCATGATCTTCAGGTGACTGGCTGGCGCTGAGGATGTTGTCAAGGTACGCAAACACAGCAGGGGGGCGCCTTTTAAACCTCATAGATGAACTGGTGGAGGGTTTGAGAAGAATTGCGGAGTCCAACCGACATCCGCACGTGCTCAAAGAAATCAAAGCGCATTGTTATGACGGTCTTAGTATCTCGGTGGGCTCGACGGGAATTTGGTGGTACATCTTAACAAGGTCCACTTCGCTAAAAATGGTGCAGCCGTCGGGGCGCGATGTAGGATCCTGGATGTAAGGTAGGGGACAGCTGTCGTGGACAGTCTTAGCATTCAACGCTCGATAGCATCTTGAAGGACGCCAGTTACTAGGATCACGCTTTGGCACTAGATGCAGATAGAAGCCCACACACCTGACAATAGGCGTATAATGCCGAGCTGCAGCATGTGGCCAAACTCCGGTTTGGCGATAGCTAGTCGGTCCCCAAACAAGCGGCGTGGTCGAGCGGCTGCTGGTGGACCACGGGTTACGATATGGTGCGTAAAGGCATGCTTAGGCGGCTGAGTGAGGCTGCACGGTTTGGGTAACTCTGAAATGCTCCCCAAGATTTTTTTCGAACAGACATGAAGGTATCAGCATGCGGATGCCTATAGGAGCAAGGTTGGACAGGACTCCAGAGATGGAAAGACGAGTCTGACCGTCTAGGAGGCGGCGACACCGCACGCTGACATCCGAATCAAAGTATGAGAGGAAGTCCGAGCCGATGATCGGTAGAACAACGTCTGCGATGACAAAAACCCAACGGAAAATGCGGCGAAGGCCGAAGTCGAGGGTGAGAGATCGGATCGCTAAAGATGAGGAGTTCGCCGCACGCAGCGACTACCCAGGTGACTTGGAACGATCAGCCTTAGTCGAGGGCAAAACGTTAATTGTGCACCCGTATCTATAAGGAACGTGGTGCCGCAGAACTGGTCGGTTGCCATAAAAATGCGGCTGGGCCGAGAAACGAGACTACACGCCGCCGTCAGTGATCCCGGCGGGCGTTTCCCGGCCATGAACAGCGAGGTGTCGGAAACGTCTGTGTTACCAGCAGAGAGGTGGAGGGCTAGGACTGTGAGCTTGTCGTGAGCGCGGAAGGGCGCGATGAATGCAACAAGGCAAACGGGTCTCCAGGAGGGGGCTCCGCAGTGTGGCAACTGAGGCGGCCAGGTCGTCGATGCGGGTTTCAAGGCGCGAAGTTGGTGCGCCTGCAGCCGGCAAGACAGGCGTGACGGATGGGGAGATTGCTTCATGAACCTGATGGCAAACCTCCGCCATGCGATCAAGGTTGACGTCGCCGGCCGCCGCGAGGACGTGGCGGATGGGCTGGGACAGGCGTTGGAGGAAGAGCTCGCGAAGCAACGCTGAGTTCGCCGAGAGGTCGCGCTTCCCGAGATGTTGTCGCATTCGGCGCAGCAGTTGGGAGAAGCGCCAGTCGTCAAGGTTCCCCTTTGCAAGGAGCTTCTCGAGGCGGGCGTGTTCTGACAGCCTTATTCACTCCGCACCTTGGTCTTAAGGTGCTGATATGACGTAGTGCCCGATGGGCTGGAGAGGACGTTAGAGAGCTCACTGACAACACCAGAAGAAAGCACTGAAGCGACATGGTAGTAGCGCGTTTCCGAGACAACGCGGTACAGTGAGAATTCTGCCTCAATTTGGTGAAACTAAACTTGCGGGTTCTGGAGCCAGAATAATGGGAATCGCAGTTGCACCGTCGAGGGGTCCTGCAGACGTGAGGCTTGTTCAGAGGTGGGTGCGTTCGCATCAGTCATTGTCTTGGTCCTAGGCCACCACATGTGGGCTTATGCCACAGGAGCGAAGGAAAGACACGGATGAACCAGAATCGACACCAGGAGAGAACTCGTGCCCTGGCTTCACGTGCCACAGCCTGGCGCCATCTTTATTTTCCTCTCTTGCGGTCGCGTGCTCTCCCGTTTTCTTGCCGCCCAAACGAGGGCGCTACAGCATTAATGAATTGGAACATCGAGAGACAGCGTGCCAGCTGTTCGTGTGTGCGAACTCCGACAGACGTGCCATTTCATGTGGTGAACATTATTTATGTATTATGTTTTTATCTATGTATACAACAGGCTGAAGTTACACCCATATTTCGGAAAACTCACTCATGAATCGACTCACTGAGACAGAGTGTGAGTGAGTCCGAGCGCATAATATTTTGGTGAGTTGGAGTCCGAGTGAGTCCAGCTGAGGAAATTTTTGGTGTGTCTGAATTCGTGCGAGCCCCCAGAGCAAAATGTATTTCTTTGGCGAGTCTGAGTGAGCTCTACAGTTTTGTGGTGACCAATGTTGATAAGTACTCAAATTCTATATTACTATCAGTCCTATGTTGGCTCGCGTTTATAACCACGTGTACTGACACATACTTCAACGCATGAGCATTCATACGCCAGCTCAATATTTATTGATCAGAAGCGTAAATTACAGGGGGGGGGCGAGGTGCCTTGACCCCCCCCCCCGCATACCATTTCAGGTTCTTCATAAAAATATCTTGAGTCATCTCCTTAAAGCAAAATGTCCTTATTGAATTGCCACCACTGACAACTCGTATTTAAAGGTACGATATTAAAAGGTGCCATGTAGAGCACCGATTGTACGAGATATCGCTGTTAAAAGCATTGACACCATGGTGCAAAAAGGTAAATATACGCTAGCGGAAAAATGACTCGACTCACTCAGACTCAGGTCTAGCTGTGGGTCTGATAATAATAATATCTGGGGTTTAACGTCCCAAAACCATGACATGATTATGAGAGAGGCCGTAGTGGAGGGCTCCGGAAATTTCGACCACCTGGGGTTCTTTAACGTGCACCTAAATCTAAGTACACGGGCCTCAAACATTTTCGCCTCCATCGAAAATGCAGCCACCGCGGCCGGGATTCGATCCCGCGACCTTCGGGTCAGCAGTCGAGTGCCATAACCACTAGACCACCGTGGCGGGGCAGCTGTGGGCCTGAGTCTGCGTGAGTCCGAGCGAGTGATATTATGGTGAGCTGTAGTCCGAGTGAGTCTGCTTGACAAACATTTTAGTAAGCCTGATTCCAAGTGAGTCAACTTGAGGAAAGTGTTTGGTGAGCCTGAGTGCCAGTGAGCTTTAAAGACAAAATATATTTCACGAGTGAGTCTGAGTGAGCTCAACATTTTTCGCCCACCTATGGCTATGGCACACCTATTATACTCAGTGGGTGATCATGATATTGATTCTGACAATACGCGCGCGAGAGAGGACAGAGAGATATGTTCTTAATAGGGGTGTGCGAATATTCGAGTTTCGAACTCGATTAGAATAATACCTAATCGAATAATTCGATCAAACTTTCGAATAGCTAGTATTCCACGTTTCGAATAATTCGACAGGACGAATATTTAAAACGCGACAAAGGCCAATGGTGCAACTTCGTTAGGGTGGGGTGGCTAAAACTAACGCTGAAGTCGTTCCAGTAGGCCTTTCCTTAAGTTTCCACCGATATCCTGGTTCAAAAGCGAGCGCATGTTTATATTATAGGAGATTATGTGATTTGAGCACCTAAAAAAGCACACGCAAAAACTTTCATGCCCTCCTAACTTCGCTTCCGAAACAAAGACGTGGACTTCTAGCGTAGTTCAGTATTGTATGCCGCAAGTGCCGTAAAACGTTTCGACTTAGGCCCGCGAAAGCCTCGGTCATTGGCTTCAGATATGAAAATTTGTTCACTCTGCGCAGTCACCACTGCCGCACCGTACCGCTCATGACACTCCCATGGTTTCGGCGCCCAGTTAAAAGGTTGTTGTGAACAGGCGCCCGACGAATTTTTGATCCGGAGCAGCCATGGCGATGAAGCAGGACATTACTGTTGTCAGATGAGCCGTATTGCGCGACGTACCCCCTCCGTTAGTCGTTAGGAGGTAAGTAGTGACACTGCTGACTGCAATGGCCTCTCTCCTATCACCATTCTTGCGCGCCCATATAAGAAAAAAAAAGAAACCCTTCCCGAGCAAGCGCTGTCACCGCGTTGTAGCATCCCTGATTTTTTCTTTGTCTTGCCATAAGACGGCCAGTAGAGGTTTCGTGTAATTCGATATTCAACATTTTTGTCCACTATTCGGCACTAACGATTCGAATTCGATTCGAGATGAAATTTCACTATTCGGAAACCCCTAGTTTTTAGTGAAAAGCTGGAGAGTTTAGCCTGGCAATTCGCCTGACATGCTACTCCAGCTGCTGGGTGATATGTTATGTACGGCGCGAGATCTGCCGAAGTTTCCGATGTGTATGCTCACTGGTACTTTGTTGATTGAGACTGTTAAACACCTGTGGCGCATACCCGCCAGACATGCGTGTATGTGCCACGCGCGACTGAGTGAAAGGGTTTCATGACGTACGCGACAAGCATTTTGCGTTATTCATGTCCCGACCAGTGAATTGTGTGTCTTATACACTGATCGCCTGCTATGACAATTCTGGTATTTTAAAAGCTATGGATACAACCAGGAGAGCGCCCAGACGTAGGCTGCTAGATAGATAGATAGATAGATAGATAGATAGATAGATAGATAGATAGATAGATAGATAGATAGATAGATAGATAGATAGATAGATAGATAGATAGATAGATAGATAGATAGATAGATACGACCAAAGGTCCGGAGGTGCGTTATGAAATGCTTCGCATTTAGAAAGAACAACGAACAGTTCTGTTTCTTACTCCTGTTTTTTGACACAAGAGATTTCATGGAGATGCCAGAATCGCATTCACCCCTCCATTACTGCCACTAAGGACCAAGCGCTGCTCAAGTCGGCAGTTTCAGAACACTTTGTGGTGCAACTGCAAGCAATTTTTCTTATTTAGTTTTTTTCTTTGATTATTTTAACTATTGCTAGTAATTGTACTTGCTTCACTGTTGTTCTTGCTGTTTTCCTGTCCTCATATCGTACCCCCTCCCTCCGTAGCACCCTCTAGGTACTAAGGGTATGCTAATATATATATATATATATATACTAGGGAAGAATCACCGGCCTTGTTTGACAGCCGAAGTCGTTTATATACTGGAAGGGTGTTTATTGAATCGCAGTCAGACCAACGCAATGGCGACACTCAAGGCAGTGCATGGACTCCAAGCAATGGAGTGGTTTTGTGGTAGAACAGCTGCTTGGCACGCGGAGAGCCTGGGTTCGATTCTCACTCGAACATAAGATTTTTTGTTATTTCTTTTATACAAGATGATGATTTTTCGCTCCCAACCAACGACGCCGACACCGGAATTTCTGTGGAACGAGCTCTTTAAACGCTGTCGCGTTAAAACGTGTAACACGGATTATAGTGTATTAGATACGCGAATAGAGGAAATTATATTCAGATGGGTGCAGAGACAAAGAAATAAAAAAGTAGTGAGAAAGGCAAAGAAGTGCATTTGCGCTGTATGTTTAGGCTCAGCAAAATGTACGAACTACAGCCAAATGAAGTTTTATCTTAGTAACCAGAAAATACACCCGCAGGGAACGCGAGCCCTGGCTTCACGTACCACTGCCAAGCGCCGTCTTTATTAGATACCAAGCAGCTTATGGCGGAGTTCAATCCGGTGGTGCGCGGCGTGGCCACCCTTACTGCGCATGCGCAAGCACTCTCCACACACCTCCTCTCCACTCCCCCTCTCAACTGCCCCTCCTCGTTTCCAAAAAAAAGGCTCGCGTTATGTCGTACACACGCTCAGTCACTGCGCCTGCTGCGCCGGTGTCAAGAGTTCCAACATCAATGTCGGCACCAGTTGCAGTAGCCGAGGTCGCAGAGCAGCGGAAGGCTCGACGCGCCGAAGCGCAAAGTAAAGGTCGGCAAGTGGACCCCGAGCTCCGGGCTAGCGAAGCCCAGCGCAAACGGCAACGTCGGCGGGAAACTGCTGCGGATGAAACGCGGGCTCGACATGCCGAAACGCTGCTTCGCATCGCCGCATGGTCCCCTTTTGCGGGAGATGGTGTAATTTTAACACGAAAGTGTTTTATGCAGGGGTCCACCAAGATTTCACTGACGTATTTCCGTCACGTATATGACGTTCTTAAAATGTACACGAACATAATACAAAGAAAAAAACCAGAAGAAAAAGTTCCACCAACATGGAAAATTTGGGAATCGAACCAACGACCTCTCGGTCCGCGACGATAGATCACCGAGCGTTTAACCCATTGCGCCACAAACGCATTTGCAGAGAACTACACAGACGCGCCTTATATATCTAACACTCCTCCGTGCACCTGCGCTCTTGCTCGGGGCGGTGCCGCCGCCTACGAGCAGAAAAGAAAAGTACTGCATTATGACACTAACGCGCACCGACAGCTAACGCTTCGGTGGTCTCAGCACTACGACGCCTCGATGCCAGCATTCGAAGGGACGCTGGCATCAAGAATTAATCAAGAAGCACTGGCAACGCCACCTAGGTTGCGATCGCCCTACTCAGCACAGCGGAGCGTGGCCTCCGCAATTAGCTCTCAAAATGTTTCTGAAGTTGATCGCGGAGGCTGCAATTGCGACGTGCTACACGCGCTGATTTGACTCGGTTACGATTCAGTTACGTGCTTTGTCTTTTGCGTTGTGCTAGTGTGTGCAGCGTAGTGCAGCTTCCATATGCACCAACGGTGTTTCTCCGCTGTCTACTGATACGAGTGTGATGGCACCGACTACGAGAACTGCGGCATTAAGCGCCGTCGAAATACAACGACGTCGGCGAGCTGACGTCGCGCAAGTGAGTTTGGTGCAGCGATGGACACGCCAGGGGGGAGCGGGAGGCCATCGCGCGTTCACGGCTCAAGCTGAGAACTCCGCCTCTCGCTTTCCAGGAGTTGAGCGCATCGCGACCCAACTGGCTGCCATACACACGCCGAACCAAGACCGAAATGATCGTACCTTCGCCGAAGCGACCCCCCAGCGGGACGCCGCTCGACAATACGACGCAGGATGCCCAGCACACCCACAGGATGGTCCACGACCCGCAAATCATGCACCCTTTGCTGCAGCGGACCGCGAGTTCATCAAGCGATTCAGTAACAACCCGTTCGGTTTCGCCTGCACGGTTTGCGAACGCCTGTGGTTCACGTGTGATTTGCGCGATGCTTCGGCGCGTGCAATGCAGTGTCTACGGACAATGTATCCCGGTCGCGAGTCTTTCCAAGACTTCCAAGACTTCCGCTTATATGCCAACTGTTTCACTTTCGTGTTCTATACCGATTCCTAGATCAGAGGGATCAACCACATTTTTTTTATTCTTCTCGTGATGTTGCGCGCTCCGCGGTTTTATTTGCCGCCCAAAGGAAGGCTTCAGCATGGTCTTGGGACAAAGCGAGCGCTAGAGTCGGCAAATAGGTTGCGTTCTCCGCATGCGTCCTGGCAGCTCGCAAATTACTTGGGTCAATTCAGAAACTGTCTAGTGTTTAGGCGAAGTTGGGGTGTGCGCCTTCGACATGGACGGCGTGGTGGGGCGTGCTTGCTAGATTATCGCTTGAGGGGGAGTTTTGTACGTCTAGTGCTTTCCCCGCAAGATTTGCCTTGAATCTATATACCACACGAAGGTCACTTTGCTCGCTACAGCGGCCACGTTTGCGAAAGGAGTGACCTGCTAGCTAGAAGAGCCAAATTAGGGGTCAGTTGAAGTAACAACTCTGACAGTTCGCACTCGTCCTATGTATACCTGTGCGCTCTTTTCGTGCATCCTCTTCGTGCGTCCTTCTTTTTGTTCGAGCAGCGCGCTGCAAGTGTCGAGCTGTGCCAGTTGTTAGTTCGCACTCGCCTTGTGTGTTTTCTTTTCCCCCGCCCTTTGTGCTTGAGCAGCGCGCAGCAAGATTCTAGCGGCTTGCCGTTCTTCCTATGATATTCCAATTTCTTGCTATCGCATTCATTGCTACGCCCTTGAGGCAAAACTGTTACTTTTTATTATGATTATTATCGTTATTATTATTGTTATCTTACCATAGTTGCTAACTTGTCAACCCCAAGTTTCCCCTAAAACGTAATGACTTGGGCTATTAGAGGCTGTATTACATTTTCTATACTCAACGTATTTTGAATTTGCGACGATGCTTGCAGGGCCTTCCGGCCACTCTAAATAAATGCGCCTAGGCTAACAGTGTAAGCACGATCCTTAATTGAAACAACGTGGGCGCTTGTAATATTAACCTATCCCGGATTGTTTCCTTCCGCAGTGGTCGTTAGCTGTTTATGAGTCCTCGAAATTTTCTGGCTCATGCATTTAACACCTGTTGGTAACGCGATGCGACAAATGATGCGAGAATGATCATTTGCGCGGTGAACACTTATTCACGCCTGCGTAAAAAGTAAGAGAACGCACTATATTCAACGCAGCATATTTTTGGCCATTGGTTCTAGGCCATTCGTCGAAAATTTTTCGGTCTGCCATAAAACACCCTGCTTGTTACGGAACGTCACAAATCTGTGAAACCTAGCGCCGTTAAAATGGCGTATGCACATTAAGCATCGCATTATAATGCTGAACTACACCTAAACGTTTTCGGAATAGCCGGAAAATGTCTCATTCCGAACGCGACTCAGGAAGACTGACCGCCGCTGACACAGGCAGAGGCTAACTAAAGCAGCGGGAAAGATGAATTCGTATGAGTATAATAAATATTTTCCGTTGTCGTATCACGATGTTTAGCTGTTTCTGCGTGTATACAATTATGCGAACGCCGCTTCGCTGAGAAAGGGGGAGAGAGAGAAATAAGCAGCGCTTATCGTGCGGGCTTCTTTGCCATCCGAGTAGTATTCTGCGCTGCAGAAATCAATTCACGATGAATCAAGACCAACCAGCCCGGCTGTCAATTCAGGCTCCTTAGTCCAGAAAAGTGTAGACCATGACGGCCTTCTTGGTCCGGTAGAACAAGTTGCGGGGCAAGCTTGAAAGCTGGGCTTTCCAGTGTGCTGTAATCCACTGCCTCATTCGTCGCATTTTCGCAAGCCGCCGCGAAAGCTGAAAGCTGCCATATGATAAACAAGGCAAAGCAGGTTGATTGGAGACTAAAGCGTTAACCTTTTTTTGCTCTCCCAGTTGGGCCGAAATAAAACACTTAACAATTCTGTGCTCTGAGGGGCCCGCACCAGCTTACATATAGAGGAAAGATAATGCTACTACTTTTCGATGGAAGAAAATTAATGTCCTGAAACAGGAAGAGCGTTTTCCTGAATGTCGTGAAACAGGAAGAAGTCCATGAAGCGTTTCCTGGTCCCCGCCCGTATTTGTGTCGTCGATTATGTAAATTTCAGGCCAGGCAAAGCAGAATAAAAGCATGAGAGAGTGTTTTAACTTGATAGTGCCCCTGCCCAGCGTTACCCTCCTTCCGAATGCTGCAGCGCAAAGCGCAAAAGCGTCGCCTAGGCGGCCTGCACCACAGAGAGCCTACGGTGCGTGGTCGTGAGAGGCGGAACACAATTTTCACAGCAGAAGCGTAGGACAAATTTCTTATTGCTGCGTTGAAGGAAAACTTCGCCACAGTGGTTCGTTTCCAAGTGTGCAGGGGGCAGTCACCACTGTCGAATGTGGGGGGGGGGGGCTCCGACCCCTAACCTTTTTCATTGGGGGGGTAGCGCCCCCCCTTGCCCCCCCCCCTGTAGATACCCCTATGGATCCTGGATATTTTTTTCTCATTATATCGTTTCATGTCTATCGGTTATGGCGATGCTGCTCAACGCAGGAACGGGCGCCAAAGAGTTGCGCTCTAAAATAGAGAGGAATAAAGGGAGCAAAGAGATCAAAAGATGGAAACACACAGAAAGACACAGATATAAAAAAATAAACATGAAAACAGATAGAAAACACAAAGAGCAAGAGAGAAGAGAGAGAGACATAAAGAGAAACGAAAAAGAGAGAAATAAACAGAGAGAAGAAGAAAGTGCAGAAAAGGGAAGAAAGCAAAATAAAGACAGAAAAAGCGGGAAAGAGAAAGAAATAGATAGATAGATAGGGAAAGAAAGAAGTAGAAAGAGAAACAGAGAGAAGCACATGCAATAAAACATACAAGAGAAAGAGAGAAAGAAATAGAAGTAGAAAGCAAAAATAAAGAAAAACCAGCAAGTCCTTACTCGCAACATTCCATGAAAACTAAATTACCAGTTCAAGAATATGGTCATATTTATTTTGCTTGGGATAATATGTAGTGTCCCTCGCGCAAACTGAAAGTATATTTTACAAACTTTCGATGTCGTATTGGCCTCGAGGCCCACCACTGCAAACGCCGGCGCCACCGTCGGCGTGACGTGCTTGGCAGGATCACGTGGTCTCAGCGGCCGCGTCGGCTGCTTGTGGAGCGCTGCCGCGTGCTTTCAAAACGAGTTTCAAGTACCACATGCGCGGCGGTCTGTTCAAATACGGAAGTTTTCTCGCATTTTCTGCTCAATTGAAACCATTTTAGTAGAGTGGCTGCCTCCGAAGGCGACGAACATGGGGCTCTGCCGCTCGGTGCCGCAGTGCCGGGCTTACGCAACGGAGCCCAGTATCAGCCTGCACCGGTAACCGCGGGACAAGAAACTACGTGAAGCATGGGTTGTAAAGCTAAGAACCGGCAAGTAGCCATCGGCTACGAGTCTTGTGTGCAAGAAGCACTTCCGCGACGAAGACTTTCGTTACTGCGTCAGGCCTGCGATGTTCGGTGAGTAGCAGAAAGCGCACACTGCGCGCGCTTTCCGCCGGCAAATGATGCTTATCTGCCACAGGATGGAAAAGGCGCTACCTTTTACCACGTGCGATACGATCTCAGAACCCTCCCGTGCGACCTCTTGATCGTCGGCCCCGTGCTCAGCGCAAGTCATTGTTTATATACGTTGAATTAAAAAACTCACAGGGTCTTTTATGCATTCGCCAAAGATGACGTGCGATACGATCTCAGAACCCTCCCGTGCGACCTCTTGATCGTCGGCCCCGTGCTCAGCGCAAGTCATTGTTTATATACGTTGAATTAAAAAACTCACAGGGTCTTTTATGCATTCGCCAAAGATGACGTGCGATACGATCTCAGAACCCTCCCGTGCGACCTCTTGATCGTCGGCCCCGTGCTCAGCGCAAGTCATTGTTTATATACGTTGAATTAAAAAACTCACAGGGTCTTTTATGCATTCGCCAAAGATGACGTGCGATACGATCTCAGAACCCTCCCGTGCGACCTCTTGATCGTCGGCCCCGTGCTCAGCGCAAGTCATTGTTTATATACGTTGAATTAAAAAACTCACAGGGTCTTTTATGCATTCGCCAAAGATGACGTGCGATACGATCTCAGAACCCTCCCGTGCGACCTCTTGATCGTCGGCCCCGTGCTCAGCGCAAGTCATTGTTTATATACGTTGAATTAAAAAACTCACAGGGTCTTTTATGCATTCGCCAAAGATGACGTGCGATACGATCTCAGAACCCTCCCGTGCGACCTCTTGATCGTCGGCCCCGTGCTCAGCGCAAGTCATTGTTTATATACGTTGAATTAAAAAACTCACAGGGTCTTTTATGCATTCGCCAAAGATGAATAGAAGGCGAAAGCCATCTACTTCTTGTCAGTCAATGTATTGATTCTCCCGCGCCCCTATCCAAAAGCGTTCTGCACCTCAAGCGGTTTTGTACGGCCTCCGTTACCGATCACGGAGGCAATGCAAAGCGACCATGACGTTGAATGCGTCAATGACGCTACATATTTTGCATATTTTGGCGATCTGTGGCGTCATGATGACGTTATATGCTAACGCCATCACCGATCACGGAGGCAATGCAAAGGGACCATGTCGTGTGAATACGCCATCATGTGACATCACGTTATGTCACGTCATGGTGATGCCATAGTGAAGTTACAAATTTAGGAGGTCTGCGACGTCATGATGACGTCATATGTTGACCTTATCACGTGACGATTATATTTTGTGTCACTCGTTTTGACGCCGCGACGGTCAATCTTCCCATAGAGTTTCCTAAGATTAACTAGAGGGGACTCTGGCGCTGCGATCATTCAGCCACCATGGAAATGATGGGTAGTGCACAGATTTGCCTAATCTTCGTACTTGCGGCTTTGAGCGCGCTTGTGGCTTTGTTTATTGCTGCGTTTTGGTTTTCTTTCGGATAAAAGAATGGATTGCTGTGAGCTTCGTGACCAGATTTGAATTGGTGAGCCTAAAAAGTTAAAGTGGTGAAGTGGTACTGCTGACTTTGGCTGAACTTCGTTTTGCGACAAAGCGGACGCAGGCGACGCGGAGGCAAACGGAGCCGAGAGAACGAAGTTTAGACAAATCTGTGTACTACCCATCATTCCCATGCTGGCTGAAGCGCCATGCGTTGCAGCTCCCATAGACACTAGCGCCAGAGTTCCCTCTAGTAAGTATTGTAGGAAACTCTATGAATCTTCCCGTTTGAAGAGGCATCTGGCTTTCGCCTTCATAAGCTACGCGACGTTTGCTGGTGGACGTATATAGCGAGAGAGTCAAATGCTGCGGCTGTGTGCTGCATTTATGTTGGCAATAACATTTTTTCAGTGAAGTTTGCGTTCCCCGGACGCAAACACTATGTCCCAAATTTATTTGTGTCATTCTCAAACTGACGTTGGGCCTCTCCAACCCCATGTATTTTCTTGGAGCCTCATTATTTACCTGGGAAAGATGCCACCCTGTTGGCGTTAAACACGACACTGCTGCCAAAATTGCTCGAGTACTCGTCAAATATTTACTATCTTGCTGTGCGGCTGCTGATTGCTGCAATAACTTGTATTTTATTCACCGCTATTTCAAGTTCGCGTGGGTCCTAGTTCACAAACGACGTTTGCAGAACAAGTCCGGCGAACGTTACGATATTTTCTTTCTTTTCCTTGACGTTGGATGCTACTACATGCTGGGTCTCGTAGACTACTTCTCCCTCCACCAGCAATCTCGAAGTGGTGAAGCCTTGGTCTATGAACTTGTTGATGACAGTGAGCGGCAAGTTCACTGGAATGCAAATGGAACGATAATTAAGGAGCATTAAAAAAAGGTGTCGCATTTGCTCACGCAAAACGTGAGCACGATACGAAACGCATACACTGAATAAAGAAAAAGAATCAGCGGCATTTGCCCGCTGAGAAGACCGATAAATACGCAGTGCGAGACAACTTGTCAAATGGCATTGAAACGTACACGAATATAGACCGAAAAAAAAGAATCGTCGAGACGGCACATATCACAAAGTTGCCATGCGCACCGAAGCCGTAGTTGTAAAGAAATTGTTTTTGAACTGCTCTGATAGCGTCCGCGCAACAGTAGTTGTTTGTGTACTCACAAATTCTCATATTTTGCGGCCTAAAGTTCACAGCGCGGTGCCAAAACGCGCTCGTAGCAAAAGCGAAACCATCAGTACGAGCATACATGCAGACGTTCATACATGCAGAGGCACCGTCAGTCGTCGCGAACCCGTGCGATCGCTGGCTTGAGGCTTCTTTCTGTTATGCTCCGTTTGGTTATACAGGCAGTCTACTCTAGCGAAATATTTGACATAGTTTGCACTGAGCGAGTGACTACCTTTCACGCAAGAAGCCGGTTCAGGGGTCTCCAACGCGGTGACCGCGTGAAGCGGGTGCTCGGTTTTCTGCAGAGACAGCGACTGTAGACTATCTTGTGCTTTCTGTTCATCGAAAATTATTCTTTTGGCAGGAAAGAACATATTTCTTTTCGAAAGTACCTGCAGAAATGTCCCGGAGGGCTTCCGCGAGGTAATTTTGTCGAGCACCGACAGCAAAACCTATGGGGCGCGCGCCGGCGGCATCCTGCCTAGCACGCAATCGAGGCGCGTCCGATAGAGGGCGACTCCGTAACTCCTCGCCGCCAATACCTCCTCTTAATTTTTATTTATACAGGTCTGGTCTGGTGCCATCTCCTCTATGATTTTACTGTCAAGAACCTGAAAACATCGATCACTTCTTAATTCCTTGCCGTCGCTTCGCTAGCCTCAGAAACGAACAGTTCAGAATGTTATTCAGAAAATTATAATTACGGTTAAATCTGAAAACATTCTTTCCCGTGGGTCACTTTCTCTGGGCCACAGCAGCTTAGCCGTATGCGACTTTCTTAGGGACACAAGAAGAATTCCTTGTTAATTATTCCCGGTCAAAATTTGGTACATCGGACTTCATCACGCTAATTCATTGTATTCCATATGATTCCCCCATTCGTATTTTCAATGGTACATAAACTAATGATTCTTCAATTTTTCTTACACCCTACACGGCCGATTAGTTCTTTTTCCTTTGTCTAAATTCTAAATCTCCCCACTTATAATAACCGCCGGTTTCATGGCCGATCCCCCGTAGTGGGTAAGAACCAAGAATAAAGGGCCAAGCAAGCGGGCCCCCGCGGTGGGTTGCACCAATTTACTGAGCACCAACCAACCAACCAACCAACTTCAGGCTTGGCAACGCTAGTGCGAAGCTGCAATTATTTTTCTCCTTTCTTTAGGCGCGGGTTCGTTCGCCAATCACCCGCAGTGGGTAAACACCATGTAGAAATGAGCAGTCAAGCAATCGCCGCCATCGACGCGCTTCACGCGCTAGAAGAAGAACGACCATATCGCCGCTGAGACGTGACCTTTGTTCCGAAGTGCCATTTTCTCCAGTTTCTTCACAGCTAGCTTGCTGGGGACAACGAGGACGACCATGCTCGGTCACATCACACACAAGAAGTGTGAGTTGAAGGTGAACAAGAACAAGAACAAGATAGACAAGGAAGTAAGTGGCCACTCTGGTGACCGGCTGCAGATATTGAGTCAAATTATTCACTGTTTTGAAACCACACTAGGTGGTTGGGTATCACGTTGTCAGCCGATGCCTCAGTAGAATTATTCACAGAACGTACCTCCTCCAAAATGTGCATTTGCGAAATGTTCGTAAATATAGATATTGTAGGGACATCGGGGCCCCAGCCGCGACGATGCTTTTGCGGCGGGTTTAGCCGTAGCCGCCTGGTGCGCGCTTCTCATTTCGTCAAGCTGGTCCCTCGAGCCAACTTAGGACATCGATTCACACTGTTGTGTCTTCATGTAGCATATATTAACTGAGATGCCATTGTTGTAGCGACCGCTACTAAAGAACAGTTAAGGTGTACAACCTGGGTCTTTCGCAGGCGTCGACAGATGACTCAGACTGTCGGGATGCGCAAGGGTTCGGAGCATGTGTGAATAAAGAGGGCGCTTTTGGTCGTTGGCTAGCAATGTGTGCGGTTGTGCTTTACTGCGTACCGGCATAAGTTACCGATTGCATGCTGCAACGCAGACGCATGCGACATGGTGTCAGAAGTGGGATGCCGGTAACTGCTTTCGCATCGCAAGACATCGCATCGCAAGTACTCGCCGAACGGCCACTACAGAAGCACTACTGACCCGGCGTTCGTCTCTTCGTGGGTCGGCGTCGCTGGACTTCAAACAATGGCGGACGAGAACGCTGCGCTACAGACGCCCATAAACCTACCGCCTCCACCCCGATTCAACTTTTAAAACCCAGGCGAGTGGACGCAATGGATTCTCCGGTTGAGGACTACAGTTTCGCGTCTGGGTTTTACTGAACTACAGATGAGGTGAAAGTCAGAACACTGTTGTACACTATGCGCTCACAAAAAGCGAGACGCATACTTGATACGTTAGGCATTGCAGCAGCAGATTGGGCTTCCTTCGATATTTTAAAGGAAAAGTCGCCGAGAGCAAGTCGCCATCGCCATCGCCGAGAGCAAGAAGAAGGCGAAACCGTGGACAACTTCGTTACTGCCCTGCGAGAACTTGTAAAAAAGTGCAACTACGCATCGAAAGACGTTGAAGACCGCGTAGTGCGTGACCACTTTGTCGTCGGACTCAGGGATCCTTCGCTTTCTGACAAGCTGTGCCGCTGTACCAAATTAACACTTGAAAACGCCGTTCTGCAGGCGCGTGTTCACGAAGATGCGCTCAAGTCCCGTACGGACGCGTTAAAGCGGACCTGCCAGTTTTCGACAGAAAATAGCGCTTCGTTGTCCGAAGCAAAGTTTGGTCAACGCCGACAGTTTCAACCTCGTGATTCGCAAAAAGGGGCGAAAAGCAAATTTTCTGGAAAGTGTGACACGTCACTTCAACCAAAACCATGTTGCCGATCCTGTGGTCGTCCGACACATCCGCGACTCGAATGTCCAGCCCGTCAAGCCAAATGCTACAACTGCAACGGTAAAGGACACTTCGGAAATGTTTGCGAAAAGAAGCGGAATGTCAGCACAGTGTCTCTACATCAAGTTTCATCCACCAAGAATACCGACGTTGCGATGTTCGTTCGCGTGATCCTGAATGAACACGATGAACATTTTAGGGTGGACACTGGAGCCGCTGTTACGGTTGTCTCCAAGGGGTTTCCGGGTGTTCCCAAAAAACTGCGCAAGCCTGATCAAGTGCTTACCGGACCCGGAAACACACGGTTGGATGTTTTGGGGGTGTTCCAGGCAACTCTAGAGTGGATGGAGAAGGCTACTGTCCGGACAGTTTACGTGTCGCGACACCAACAGCCTCCGTTATTGGGCTTTCCAGCAATGACAGCACTTGAACTCGCCACCTTTGTAGACCCCGTGTCAGTGGAAAAGCCTGCTTTTCTGCCAGGTGACATTTTCGAAGGTCTCGGGGAGTTCCAGGATGTATAGACCGTGACACGATAAAGAGCGTAGGCCGCGTTTTGCTGTCGGAGCGCTTGCACTGCTATACTGTGCGACCGACTATAACAGAGATACACTATGAGGTAGCTTTACCGTTGCGTACTGAGTTACATTAGTACGCCAGGCCACTGACGTTCCCCGCCTAGGCTCAACGGTTGTTACGCATTGGAATGCACTATAATATGCGATGTCAAACGTTTCAAAGTTGGAGCTGGACAGGCTTTAGTGACAACAGAAGTATCGAGGAGACGTATCTTTGAATAGGGCGAAGCGCTCAAATGCATGTTTCAAAGAGCGAAAAAAAAATTAATGTGACGAATGCTGCCACTCAAATTTGCCGCGATGTCATTCTCACCCCTTTCTTCACTTCTCCTACTTAAAATATTAACGTCCATCCTACTGTAACAGTGTATTTGAGCGTAGGGAACGCACTCTGCGTCATCTAATACTTCTCCGGCTCATAGAGTTAACTCGTCTACGACGTCTCCTTGTCTCTTGCAGAGAAAGAAGCTGCAACATGCCGACAAGGTAAGATAATTTTATCACTTTCCGCTATATGTGGGCCCGCAATGAATTATAGACTTAACGTGTGGCTTCACAAACATATCGGAATATAAATTGCCCAGATGGGTGCACAACATGCGTGCGATAACTTAACAGATTCCGTGCTGCGACTGTTCAAAATCGCTTTCGTTCATACTGTCACGTGTTTGTGACGATGAAGAAAGCAAAGCGTAGCCGGTAACACTGAAAAACTTTATTGGGCGAACATGTACACAGCAAAAGAAGCAACACTCAAAGTGGAGCCAAAGGGGCATCCACAGGTGTCTGTCATCGGTAATCTGATCAGAGCTAAGGCGCGTCGGCATTTATACACCTGTCATCCAATGTTCCTGCCTTTTTTTTGGTGGCCGTTTTATTCCCAGAATAACCTCTACTATTCGTGTTGTGCGCGCAAGCTTATCACATCAATCTAAATAAGCGACAGTATTCGACATTCTGGACGGTGTGCGCGATGCAGTGGTTACACGTGTAGCGGGTTGATTAAGAAAATGAAGCGCACGAGCCATTACCGCCCTTTGTAAAAACATCGTCTGGACGATGGACAAGGAAAATCCGCATACGTATTGAAATAACAGTAATAAAGAAACCAAAAAGTTCAGTCCTGAGGTTCGCTAACGCGTATGAAACGGTTCCACTCTTCCGTGACCGTGGGAAAATTGGCCACATTTTTTATCGTTTAGTGATCATTCTTGTAGCGTTAGCTACACTGGCTTAGCCGTAGCCGATTTCGCTTGGATCCTCATGAGGCGCGCTGCGCATGCGGGAGGATCAGTGATGTCACACAGCTGGCTCACTGGAGCCGGCATCTCACGCGCTCTCCGCCACCGCCGCGCGCGACTCGCCGCTCCTGGTCTGCGCGTTAGGGAGGAATGGCGCCGTAGCCGTGGCAGACACACTGGCGCCAGCGTGCGCGCAGACTTCGCCACCGCCGCGCGCGACTTGCCGCTGCTGGTCTGCGCATTTGAGAAGAGTGATGTCGTAGTCATGGCAGACACACTGGCGCCAGCGCGCGCAGCAATTCGCCTTCACTGTGCAGTCGCCGTCTGACAATGCTCTGGAGCCGCTTGATAGCGCCTCTGACTGGCGTTTGCAGGTGGCTAACGCCATGGAGAAGGAGATCGCAAATGCTGCTCAACGGCGCAGAAGAGCCGAGAAGCTTATGTCATCGGATCGCGAAGTAGTTGACTGGCAATCAGCGGTTCAGCGTACGAAGAATGAACAGAAGAAGACAAAAATCCTAGACAATTTGGAAAGCTAAGAATATTCAACTGAACCTGTGCTAACGCTACGTATATCCTGGCATAGCCGAGCTAAGCCACTGCAATTTTTTTTTGTTATCAGTAATAGGATAGATACAGCGTAATATCATATATCTATGTAAAGCTAAGTGATTGTACTTATGAAAGGTATTACTTGATAAAATTAATATTACGGTACATAATGCGAGAATACTTATGAAAAAGAAGATTTAATGAACATTGCATAGAACACTTTATATGCCGTGCTCCCAACATGAAAGAACGGAAAATATTCTGAATAATACAAAATGTGCAGTGAACAGTTTTTTTTTATATTACAGGGAACTTAGAATGATGTAGCTCAAAAATCGTATAGGTTACCTTTTTTGTCTACCCAGTGAAAACTGAATTGTTCCGTCATGTTGCATGGTCATATCTTTTTCCTCTAAAAATTTTTCAGACGAAGTGATACAATGTGCATAATTATGAAGAGGAATGAATTTTCCATTGATCCACAAGTATTTTAGCAAATTATGCTACATAGCAGCACAGAAAAAAAATTCAGATACCAAGAGGTAGAACTAAACACAGCACCAATAAATCCTAACGTATGCCTTCACTGCACAAAATAAAAAATATTCTAAACTTGTAAGCTTCAGAAAAGTCTTCACATTTAAATGTCTAACACTACTTAAATAGGTGGAACCATGTCTGAAAGCTCTAAGATGTAAAAAACGTTTTCTATTTTATAAGGTTCGTTTGCCACTAGGCAAAACAGACGTTACAAGTGGCATTTCCCGGTCATCTAGTTTCTTGTCCTCATAGCCGTGTTTCTGTTTCTTGTGCTTCATCAATTAGTAGGACTTGTTCTGAATGTACATGTTTTCGGGGCGTGCAGTCGTGAATCTCGGCAATGCCCATATAGAGCGGCAGAAAAATGAAATTCACCATCTCTGCGGCCGTGACTTTCTCCCCAACAACTATCAACCTCCGCATAAGACCGCTTCTACAGGATTTGCACCCAGGCATACTAATTTTTATTCACATAAATCATGACTATTACTTTCGCTGTGAAAAAGAAACCCAAAACGCCGATTTTCCTTGTGACACATGTCGCTTCACTGAGAAACACTACTCTGAGGACACGGCCGGGTACCCTTCTTGGGCTGAACATTACTCTCTACGGACTGAAGATTATGTCATCAAATCTTCACCATATACTGTTGAGACACTACAAATAGAAGATATAATAGTGCCAACATTATCCGATTGACGAAGCACAGAAAACAGATAAACGCCACGCCTGCGCGGGAAGCGCAGCACAGTCACAGCGAAAGCTCGAAGAGCGGCATTTCTAGAGTCTGTTATAACCTATCTTGTGGCTACTAATACAAGAACACTGGCGACGTAACCACTACGCCACAAATCAATTTTTGTGAAGTTGGGAAGCATTCACCACGACATTATTCGTCATTCTGCGGAGAAGCGATGTACCATCTGTAAGGCATCATGTGCACTGTGTTGATGCGACGCTGATGACGATGAAGAATTATGGCTGAGCATTTTGTAATGGGTTGGAAGCTCTAAAGGACCAACTATTTACGTAATTCGCATTTTGTGACACACCCGGTCGTTATTTAGCTCTCCCACCACGCTTTATAACATACGTTAACGTTAGAAAGAGAGGGAGGGGGGAAATAACTTTATGGAGAACCTCAGGAAATGAATCATGGGTGCCTTATGGGCTTCCTTGGCTACCAATACAAGTGCACTTGCGAACCGACTACGCTATAAATCATCATTATTTTTGTGAAACGGCAAGGAGCCACTATGCAACTTTTCGTCATTCTGCGGAGAACCGTTGTACCCGCTAAACACTGTAAGGCGCTATGTGCACTTTGTTGATGATGTGGCTGATGACGATAATGAGTTTCGCAGAGCCCTTTGTAATGGGCTGGAAGCATTCAACAACCCACTCGTTGCGCAATTCGCATTGTGTGACGCCTGGTTACAGAATTCACGTTGTGTGATGCTTGGTTGTTATTTTACTCTTCTACCACGCTACATTACATGTGCTAATGTGGTTCCTTTCCGACATGAAGCCTGTATAGGGTCTTTTTGCAGAGCAGTTCCAAGCACCGGCATGGCTCAGAGGTAGAATACTGGGCTCCCATGCAGAGGGCCCAGGTTCGTATCTCGCTCCATCCCGGAATTTTTTTAATTCAATTTTGTTATTATTCGAGCGATAGTGCTTACGGACACCGGCGGCGGCGGCGGCGGCGGACAACTACGGCGCCAAAAACGGCCCTTGTTGTGATCTCGTGAGAGCTTTCGCTGTAAAAATTGATCTGCCAGAAAGCGTAAAGCACGGATAATAATTATATCTGGGGCTTAACGTCCCAAAACCACGATATGATTATGAGAGACGCCATAGTGGAGGCCTCCGGAAATTTCGACCACCTGGGGTTCTTTAACGTGCACCTAAAGCTAAGTACACGGGCCTCAGACATTTTCGCCTCCATCGAAAATGCAGCCGCCGCGGCCGGGATTCGATCCCGCGACCTTCGGGTCAGCAGTCGAGCGCCATAACCACTAGACCACCGTGGCGGGGCTAAAGCACGGATCAACACCTCACTACGATCCGGGCTCCTTCTGGGGTTCTCTATCATCCGAACAATATTTCCATGATTTGGCATCATCCTCAGAATCACTTCTGTGTGAAACAACAGAACAATTACTTTCAGACGCAACAGACTTGTACAAAGAACATTTCCGAGAGGGTCTCGCTACCGGGTCGTCTGCCATTTTCCCTAACTGACCAAGCGAACCATCTTTAGGTCGCGGTTCAAAATCGCTGCTACTCGGGAAAAACAACTAACTACGCAGGAAACTAAACAACAGTGCTTACAGAATGGGCTAGATGGAGCAATTAGTTACTTGGAGCAACCGTAATATTAAAATCTCGCTCGGTACGTTCGGGTCTCCGGTGACGCACGTTCTACAAGCGTGGTCACGAAAGAGTTAAAGCGCACGACATGGACAACTTCCGGTCGTGCGCGGCGCCGCTGAGAGTTCATCATACCGATCGGGATAACTTCGTAGTCCGAAATTCCGAGGCGTCGAAGCAGTTTGTATTGCTCGAAGTATCTCCGATGGAGTTTTTCTATGAGGCCACGGTGGCGTATGGGCGACCAGACCCAAACGCGGTCGTCGGGCGGTATTCTACGTGGCGTCTTCGGAGATTGCAATGACTGCTGTCACTTTTTCACTGCTCTCGATGCGCAGACGGGCGAGTTGTCTGGATTCTTTGGAGCTGAAGGTTAAAAATCGTCCAGGTTTCCTTCGTCAGTGACGTTGGGTAGCATGGCGCAGAGCTCAACTTCGATGGCGTCATCTGCGTCGTTCTTGCACAGCCGTGTTTAATGCGAAGGTTAGGTACGGAAGAATCACTCGCCACGTCTCTTGTTCGACGTCGACGTGCATGGCCCATACGTCGGCTATGCTCTTATTTACACGCTCGGTGAGGCCTTTGGTTTTGTGTCGTCGGCGGCGATCCGGCGGCGGCTTGTCTGGCTGTATCTCAACATCGCCTGAGTTAGTTCAGCAGGAAGTACCATACCATTGTCGGTGATGAGGACCTCTGGAGCACCATCACATACTATGTTCTCAATTTAAAACTTGGCTACCTCGGCGGCACTGCTTTTGCGCAGGGCCCTTGTCTCGGCGTAGAGGGTGAGGGCTCGGCGTAGCGGGTGATGCTACGGCCATCCATTTATTTGCGGAAGTCGACGACGTGAACGCCACAAATCCATCCCGATTAGCTGGAACTGTCAGCGAGAGGGTTAGATGGGCTGCAGAAATTAGACTAGCCTAGTGTGCTCTCTTCCGTCGCTGACAGTCTCCGCAAGTCCATACGTAATGGGCGATGTCGGCAGTGAGGCGAGGCCAGTAGTAGATTTTGCATGTCCGGGCGAGCATGCGGGAAAATACAAGGTATCTAGCCGTCGGATCGACATTCATAGCTTCACAGAACCTCTGTACGTAATGCTGAAGGTATAACGATGACGTAGCTGGCTCGAAGTGGCGAGAAATTTTTTAGGAGAACGACGTTTCGCAAGAACAACGATGTCAGTCATCGCTTGAATACCTTCGGAATAACCGTGGTCTTGTCCTCAAGGTATTCCAGTAGTCCCCGTTCAGCTCATGTTGCTCAGCGAAGTCGTCGGCACTTAAGGTTCCCAAGAAGCAGTCATCGTCCTGGTCGCCCTGCGTCTGCGGGTGGACGAGGGCGCGAGGCACCGTCGGCATCAATGTACCTCCCTCCGTACTTGTAAACGAAGGAAATGTCGAATTCTTGAAATCTCAGACTCCACCGTGCTACGCGACCTGAAGGGTTCTGGATGTGTGCTCGCCAACACAAGGTGTGGTGGTCGCTCACAACATTCAAGGGCCTGCCGTAGAGGTAGGGAGGAACGATGTAGCCCAGGTGATTGCAACGCGCTTTTTTCTATTATGGAATAATTGAGTTGCGCCTTGGATACCGACCGGCTTGCACAACTAATCATTTATATTCCGTCAGTCCTCTGCACAAAGATGGCGCCTAGTCCTATGCTGCTTGCATCGGAGTGTATTTCCGTATCGGCGTATTCGTCGAAACGCGCGAGTATCGGAGGCGTCTGCCGGCATCGTTTCAGTTGTTGAAATGCATCGAATCGCGCCTTTTCCCACTTCAATTTTACGTCGCTATCCATAGGGTGCACCATAGTGGCTCGGTGATCCGTAAAATGTCTTTGGCGAAGCGTCTGTAATAGGCGCACAAGCCGAGAATTCGGCGTACAGGCTTCTTGTCGGTGGGTGCCGGGAAGACAGTGATGGCAGATGTT
Organism: Rhipicephalus sanguineus; assembly: GCF_013339695.2. Lineage (NCBI taxonomy): Eukaryota > Metazoa > Arthropoda > Arachnida > Ixodida > Ixodidae > Rhipicephalus > Rhipicephalus sanguineus. The sequence goes on along the minus strand of NC_051183.1, from coordinate 124,008,716 downwards.
TTCCGCGAGTCTGGGCGAAGTCTAGACTTGCTAATGACGTGGCCCATAAACATTGGCTCCTCGTACGTGAAGCGGCACTTCTCTGGCCTCAGAGTGAGTCCAGTGGTCTTGATTGCTTGCAGGGCAGTTTCAAGGTGCCAGAGCTGTTCATCGAAGTTTGAGGCAAACACAACAACGTCGTCCAAGTACACGACAAAGGTCTACCAGTTCAAGCCTGCCTACTATATCCGTACCGCATTGGAAAGTCGCAGGAGCGGAGCAGGTTCGAAGTAGGTTGGTAGCATCGAAGATGGTGAACGTATCGCTGGAGTTCACGAGTCCGTCCGTGTAGACGACGGTCGTAGCAATGTTGACGTACCTGTATTCATGGCTGAAGTGTGTCAGTATTACCTTCGCAATCTAATGACGCAGCCTGGCTATGCCTCTTGCGAAGCAAATCTGACGATTCAGGAGCACGATCTGGTCGCCCTCGATGACGCCTTCTAAGTTTGTAGGTTCACCTGTGCCGACGGAAATAGCGATGCTGGAGAGAGACGCAATGGTGACATGCCCTTCTATCACATTCAAGGCATAGTGGCCATTAATACATGCGAAGCATTTCTTAGCGAACCTCAGGCACTTTGGCCGTTTCTATCTATCTATCTATCTATCTATCTATCTATCTATCTATCTATCTATCTATCTATCTATCTATCTATCTATCTATCTATCTATCTATCTATCTATCTATCTATCTATCTATCTAGCCGCCTTCGTCAGCCAAAGAAGACGTGTTAGGGATGTTGTGCGGTCAGTCGATCGTCCATTTGGAAGAATCGGATGACGACGCCATGTGAGCCGAGACAAGTTACGACGACGGAAGGGGCAACGACAGGCAGCGCTGGAGTTGGCGTGAGTGTTTCCTGGAAGAGAAGCATTCAAGTACCGTCCAGGAATTGTGGACGGGATACGCCGTTGTACATTCCGGACTTTAACTGTTCTTGAATAATTGTAATACATGAGATTGCAAATTTAGCATTTGATCTGTTCGTTTAGTTCCCGTTGTGTTAACACCGTCTGAGTTACATTGTGAAGCTCTAACTGGTACGAGCCGAGTGTGCATGTGTTTGTGATGTTTGTACTGCCTTAATTGAGAATATATTTGGTTGTGTTATCGACTCTCGGCTCTGACTCGGTCCGGCGTTCACTGGTGCACGAAAAGGACCAACTCTAAATTGTGCGCGCATTCGTGGTGCGTTTTCGGAGGGCGGAGACGCCAGCCCTTGGAATCCGCCCGGCAATTGCCATCCCCATTAACGGGATCAGTGACATGAATGCTGTCCGGTAGGCAGCGATCTGATATCTGACGTTCCAGAAACGCCGTCGTTGGTGTATGAGGCTCTGCGGCATTTCGCCGTAGAGCAAGCAAGCTTCCATCGGTAGCTGCCTTCTTCCGGATAAAGGCAGCCAGAGCATCACCGATATTGTTCGCGATGAAGTCCGGCATTCGCTTGGCATTTCCGAATCACTGCAGCATCAGCAGGTTAGTGTATTGCTGGCGATGCGGCGAGATGTAGCGGCTGTGCGACGCCGAACGGGAGGGTAGTCGTCCTTGTTGCTTTTGTCCAACGATGTAGTCAGCGATGTCGCGAGGTCGTTCACCTGTCTGCGGACGCGGCGCGTTTGCGGCGAATCCACGCAGTCTCATTTCACGCTACTGGTAGCGGCGGTACATGTGGCCGGAGTCTCCGCAGTGGTAGCTGCGTAGGCCGTGGACGGGGGTACGCCAAGCGTCCGTCTTCCTCGGGAGCTGGCCGGCAGGTGCGGAGGTGGCATCGGGGGTTGTCGATGGAATTGCGGTGGCGTGAGGCCCTGACGCAGAGGGCTGATGGTGTGGCATGCGGCAGAAGACTAGGTCATCGCTCCGTGCTGATGCTGCAGTGATTCGGAAATGCCAAGCGAATGGCGGACGTCATCGCGTACAACGTCGGTGATTCAATCGACTTGAGGTTGCGGCAAAGGCATGAGCTTGCGCAGCTCCTCCAGTACAATCGTTACTATGTCTCCCGCAGGTCGTCGCTACCTAGCGAGTGATCGTCGGCGTAGCTTGTAGACATGGTTGAGTAGTTGTATCCCTTCGTCCGCATCTCAAGCGTCATCTCAATAGTTGTAGCCTCGGTGAGGAATTCGTCGACTGTCTTGGGCGGGTTACGCACAACTCTTGCGAACAGTTCTTGTTTCCCACCCCGCATAAGAAGGCGAACTTTTTTGTCCTTGGCATGGCAGCGTCGGCTTGGCAGAAAAGTCGGAGTCATCTCTTATGTGAAAATGCTGACGTTTTCGTTTTGTAACTACACCCGCGTCTCCAGCAAAGAAGTGGCCCTTTCTTTGCAGACGATGTTCGTTAACGTGTCCAGGAGTGCGAGGCGGAAGAGATTCCAGGATTCATGTGAGAGCTCCCGATTCTCAAACGAGGTCTTTGCCACGCATTCCTGGCAAATGTAGACGTGCGCACCTTGACTATGGTGTTCCAGTTGTCAAAGACGGCGACATGGTCGTAAGTTGCAAGCCAGGTTTTCGGGTCTTCGATTTGTGAACCGTGGCATCTTGGTCGCCCCCTGGGTTGCAGGATCGATGCAGGCGGCACGGGGGCTGTTCAAATCTGTTCAAATAAAACACAATATTATGCAGTTTTGGTCAACTAGATGTACAGCTGATCATAATAGAATTTCATTGATTTAGTGGATTAGTTGTCTGAATAATTGATGAGTGCATTGATTGATTGATTGGACGGGTGAATGAATAGATGGATGGAGAGAGAACGGACGCGATGATAGTTAAGCGTCTCCTTTTGTAAAGCTGACGCTCAGAAATCAGTCATAATGGCCACGATCAGAGAATGTCTAGTGACATTTTCTTCAACGTTGCAATAACCACAAGACCAGCCTATCCATCTAATTTCTAAGCACAACCTGTCGTCATTGATTACGCGTACTCGTTCAACCTAATCTCTGGCTACGGCGAGCACAACGCTACAATAAAAACACTTGATGTTATCACAATAGGAATTTCATAATAAGCATAAGCTTGCAACTGGCTCTTTCTTTCTGTACATTTAATATAAACACGAAGCAAATGCAAAAGGCTTCATAACCCGACGGAGGCGTTTGCTCCGAAATACAGCCTGGCTCGCTAATCTATCTCCAACTACAAACTTGCTCCCACTACTTAAAACGCTTCTAATTGCCTTCGTGCGTTTAATTGAGAATTATGAGGAAACTAGCTGAATGCATAGTGCAGCAGATGTGGCCTAGATAGATCAGCTTATTCGAATCTGTTCAGAAACAACTGTGCCCTAGGTTTTCGATTCGCTGCGACATATCTGATATTCCGCACGCAATGCGCTTGACAGCAACCCAGAAAGCTGCACCAGACGGCCGTGACTACGCAGTCCAAGGCCGCGTCAGTGCGGTCACCGTCCAGTTATGCGTCGCCCTCTAGCCCGACGTCCCCGACGCTGACGACGTCACCCACCTCGCCGAAGTCTTCAAGGTCGCCGACGTCTCCAGTGTCCCAAAGCAGCCCAAGCCGCGACGCGATCGCTGAGCAACGCAAACCCGACTGGTAAGACACTGGCAAAAAAAAAACGATATGGAGCCCTTAGCCTATCCTGAAAATAGGGGCAAGCGAAACTTGGCGTGTGTGTGCCTGACCCACTATTTTTCTTTCCTACACTTTCTCACATTTCGTAATGCTCCCTCTTGCCTTTTTCTTTCCTTCATGCCGGGAATTGGACATTCGCTCACTTGCTTTGCAGCGCAACACTTCTGTATTTGCGGGCAACAACGACGGTCATGCGCGAAATATTCAAGCGAAACTGTGAAAGGCAACAATGAAGTGCGGCAACGTGAAACGACAAGTGACCTCAAAAACAGATCACATTTTCACATCAGGAACGGCTTATCGTCGACAATCCCACGATTGCCAAAACGGCGGACGCAAATACACACGTGACCGGCGAATCTTAGAAGGCCTTACGTGTGTACAAGCGCATTTCTGTACGCTTGTTAGCGCCGCGTGTTTTGTTAAATATGCCGCCACTGCCTCCGACATCTGTAACACATAGCAGCTGCTTCGCACCAAGAATTGTAGGAACACCGAAGCGATTACTACTATCGGTGAGTGCGATAGTATTACGGGGTTGAACTAAAGTAAGAGGACGCCGACCATAGGAGGATAAACAATATATTGATGTTTCGGCACCCAGAACGGAAGCCTTGTTCACAATCCACATTGTTCACATTGTACACAAAGCTCCCACTCTTCTTGCCGAAACCTCAATACATTGTTTGTATTCTTGTGGTTGGTGTCCTCGTCTTTTTAACGTGGCTTCCTGGGCTAGTTGGTTATATGCTTCAGAATGGGGCATAGCGCTAACAGTTCTCCGTGAAATGTTCTCCGTGAAAACTCACAAACAGGGATGGCCTTTTAGAGTGATAGTTTCGGAGATAGGCACATGGCAGAAGGAGCTGAGCGGGTTTGTTCGGGATGCGCTCCGCATGTTGCGCCTTGATGATCCTTTCGTTGTTGAAAGCTCGAATGATGTGGTACAGTTCCTAAGAACAAACACTGACAAATGTATTTCAGCCTGCTCCATTGACGTTAAAGATTTATATTACTCCATGCCTCAGAAACCGCTGTTGTCGTGTGTTAAAGATTGTATTGACCATTTTGGAGTAATCACGTTTCAAACAAAGACAGGCATGTCTGCTAGCAGGTTCTTAGAACTTCTGACGTTTTATTTAAGGTCAACCTATGTTGATATGATGGACAGGTCTATCTTCAAAAAGAAGGAGTTTGTATTGGGTCGTGTTTGGCACCCATTTTAAGTGATATTCTCTTAACGTATTATGACAGGCGGATCGAAGCATGCTTGTCAGCAGTGACGATCACCAAAGTGTTGAGATATGTAGACGACTACCTTGTTTTGTTTGACTCCACTCAGCGTGTTAGTGACGTAGTTAACCTTTTCACCCATCATCTTGACAGTCTGGTGATAACACATGAGCTAACCGTTGAGAATGTTATTCAGTTTTTAGACCTAAGAATTTTTCTATTCGAACATCATGTGTGTTGGGATTATCACCCTCGCGACAACAAGATGCTACTTCCATATCAATCATCCCATTCTAAGCTGGTGAAGCGAGCAATCGCCAATCTTTGTTTTGACAACGCGCTTCGCAAATCATGCCCCCATAAGATATCTAGCAGTTTTGTTAATCAGAAGGAGCGCCTTTTAATGGCTGAGTACCCCGGCCATGTACTTATCTCAGTAGCAGAAAGTGGACTAAAAAAGTTAAATAGACAGATTGGTACTTGTGTAAACAATTCTCAGGGAATGAAAAAGGTTGTCGTGCCGTATATTCACAACGTGTCACACGCCCTAAATAAAATTGGCCAGAAGGTTAAGGTAGATGTCCTTTTTTCTGCCCCACAGAAACTAATGAGCATTTGCAAAGCCACAGACCCATTAGCTAAGTGACGTGCAGAATGTGTGAAAAAACATCAGTATCCGTTTGTTCCATGTGTAAATAGTGTAGTGTATCGGTTCCCGTTTTCTTGCGGCAAGGTCTACTTTGGGAAGTCGGGGAGATGCCTTAAGCCCCAACCGCATGCACGCGATTTTCGGGCGACAGCGACGAGCGACAGCGACGAGCGACATGATTTGCTGTCGCGGAAGGCCATCCATCGCCGTCGCTTGTCGCGTCGCAGCTTTCTGGAAAACTAGAAAAAATCGCTTGTCGCCCGGAAGTGAGCGTGACGATTTCCGGCAACATGGCAGCATCACCGATCCTCGCTTCGGTTGCAATTTACTCTTGATGCATCCAATGGGCGCGTACTTCAATGAATGCAAGTTATAGCCTACCTTCTTTGCAACCCCATCTCACGAGGAGAGCGAGGCAGCGGCCGTATTTTGTCGCTAATTTTGATCGACGGCTCGTTTTGATGTTTCGTCGGTAGCTTGCTGCAATGATGGTAGCTTGCTGCAATGTCAGTTTAAAGTGCGTCGTAGCGTCGTAGACGTCGCAGATGCGTAGTAGATAGATAGCGTGCGCTTCCGTGCGCCCACTCGAGGTCACAGCAGATACTACTGTCGCAGTTAAACAAAACATTGCAAAAAAAAAGAAAATCCCGTAATGCTGCTGTGACTTCCTTATCTCACACAAGTCAATAATAAATTTGACATGCTGCCATTCATCTACTCTGTAATTCTTTTTTGCAATTTACCTGCGTGCACGCAATAGTTCTAAATCTAGCAACCATGACACTTTGTCGCGAACATGTGGGTGCTCCCGTCGCGACGCGACATCGCGACGGAGCCCGTTTGTCGCTGTCGCTCGTCGCCGTCGCTCGAAAATCGCGTGCATGCGGTTGGGGCTTTAATGATAGGCTAAGGGAACATAAGCAGAAGTTGGGCCGTTATCGTGATGGGCACGTGTCTGTACATTGTAACGAATGTGGGTGTGAAGCGTTGTTTAAAGAGTGCACAGTCGTATATAGGAATGCAGATAAGACTACCAGAGAGATTGTGGAAGCCGCCATGATCGCGAGAGCCGGTGATAGCTGTGTCAGCTGCCCGTCGGTGGCGCTGACGGCCAATGAATTGGCCTTTCTTGACGCGGCAGGTTTTCACGTGCGATGAGTAGAACTTTTGCGTACGGATCTATTTATACTGTTGCTTTCGAAAATAAACGATCAGTTGAAAGTTAGCGCCTGTCCTGTTGTCTCTTCCTCGTCCGTGTGTGTTAGCGCTATGCCCCATTCTGAAATCGTCTTTTTAGATGCGACGTATCTTCAGGCGGAGCCCAATACGGTGGTGGTGGTGGTGCTGTGCGGCGTGACCGCCCTTACTGCGCATGCGCATACCCTCCCCACACACCTCCTCTCCACTCCTCATCTCCACTCCCCCTCTCCACTCAACACTGGCGTCGCTCCATTTATACGCCATATACTGAATCATCTGTCATGCAGACTGGAACCGCGTGCACAGCCTTACAAAAATAAGGAAACATGGAGGACGCTTGAGCTTCGCCTTCAAGAGTAGAACGAGATAGCTTTAGCGGGCCCCGTGCAAATCGCGTTCTCAATTGCTAGCCTCGCTTCGGTTCTCGGTGCATGCCTCAACCGTGCCATAAGGAACGAACGACTGTGCGCATAACATTGGCCGTTTTAATGTATCCTAAAATGCCTACTGCAAGTACAGTTGTTAAGTACCTATTACGCCATAAATATTCCTTTTGCGAATAAGCGGAGGACCCACTACGTGTCATAAGGCAACACAAGATTTTACGCAGCTGTTCACTTTGTTGATGCTTTTGCTGATGATGATCATTAATTATGTGTGAACGCTTTGCAATGGGCGGGCCTTTAAAACACCCACCCGATGCACATTTCACCGTCGGCGTCATGCTCGGTGAAAAGCCCAAATCGGTAATATGTTCTATTCGCGGGTTAAAGCGCGCGAGCAGGGCCGACGAACTCGGCTGAAGCAGAGATGAAACGTGCCGGCCGTCTTTCTTCGGGCGAAGGAGCATAGACGCCGAAGGATTGCGGCGAATGCGTCGCTCGAGCAGTAAGCGTGGACTTCGACCATAAGGGCGTGGTTCCGAGCGCTGGCGTCCGCGCTATCTCGGCGGACGTCACCAAACGAATCGAACGCACTTCTACGTAGTGTGCTCCGGTCGCTTCGCGTTGAGAAAACAGACCGTACGAAGACCGCTTATCTCCCTGGAGTGGTCATATTTTCTTACATCAGCGTTTTTTAACTGCGAAAGTGTTAAAGCCGAGCTCAAACGGGCCAACATCAAGTAGCAAATATGTTTAAACTGCGCAAAGACGACAACTTCTAAGAACATAGAAACACGCATTATACACAGTACAGCCCCGCCACGGTGGTCTAGTGGTTATGGCGCTCGACTGCTGACGCGAAGGTCGCGCGATCGAATCCCGACTGCGGCGGCTGCATATTCGATGGAGGCGAAAATGTTTGAGGCCCGTGTACTTAAATTTAGGTGCACGTTAAAGAACCCCAGGCGGTCGAAATTTCCGGAGCCCTCCACTACGGTGTCTCTCATAATCATATGGTGGTTTTGGGACGTTAAACCCCAGATATTATTATTATACACAGTACGCCACTTTACACCCTTAAGGGGGTTTTGTCCTGTCTTTAACTAACACCCTTACATCCTAGGAAAAGGTTGTTATCACGTATCAAAACACCCATACCATAGGGTGTTGCCACTGGCCTAACACCATTATCATGAGGTGTTTCCAATGGCCTAAACACCCTTATCACTGAAAATGTGAAAAATAAAATTTACCTGTCAGGGGACACGCAATTACAGATGACATCGGCATAGAAGGTGTACGCACGCGCCAAACCGCACGCACAACAGAGCGTATTATAAAATACCACATGGACGTATCGCTCGTGCTACACAGCCTTACACTGACCATCTGGTATATATAGCCATAGTATCTTAAGCCGCCGTTCAGTGCCGTAGGAGATATTCCTGTTCCGTGTAAATGAACTCTAAACATTGAGAGAATAGGCGTAAATTCATGGTATGCTTGTAGATAGCGCTAAAAGAGACATATCTCTTAATCTATACTCGCCTAAGATCCAACGACATTTTAATCAGCGAGTCCCAGTTATCATCTGGCACGCTGTGGTATTGGCCACGGGTGTTTCAATAACCCATAACACCCTTAACTCCTAAAGCGTGTTTAGTTAGAGCATTACTCCTTAAAGGCTATTTTGTGGAAGGAAAACACCCTTATACCCTAATATTTGCCGGTTTTGTTTAGGCAGAAGGGTGTTTTGCTTGCTTGAAACCCCCTTAAGGGTACAAAGTGATTTACAGTGTAATATACATAGCATAGTCATGTATGGTATAGTATAGCAAGAGGAGGAAAGGGGAAGGAAGAGTGATGAGGAGGGATAGGTGGAGAGAGTGTATAGCACGGTGTAGCGGAGGCGAGTCGGACGTTGGAGACATTTAGGTGCACATTCAAACGGAGAGAAGGCTCCTTCAGTGCTAAACCATGTCCATGTTCCTCCAACTTTGCATCACATTGCATTTCATCGCTGAGGCTTCCAAACAGCTACAGTGTACATAGGCCTTTACGAGGTTAAGTCAGGTAAAACCGTGCATAAATTGTCGAGTCCAGCGAAATTAGATTCAAAAGAGTTAGCTGCCGAAATTAGATTCAAAGGAGTTAACTCAAAAGAGTTAACTCAAAGGCAAAGTTACCCGAAAAAAAAGTCACAGTTTCGCCGCAAGGGCGAAGCAATGAATGCGATAGCAAGAAAAGCGGCCCGCGATGGACGCGCTGCAACTACCGCGCGTCCATCCCTACCCGGCAGCTACTAGACAGTTTTAATTTCACGTACGTAGGGACTTCTCGTACGCGAACGTGAAAAGTACACGTACGTTACGTGCACGACATCTGAAGCGCTTTTAGCTGCACGTACGCGACGCGCGGTGAGAGCTAGAGTCACTGTATATGCTACCTTTAGGTAGCAGAGTAGCGCATAGGTCCGGCTAGCAACCACAGCTATGCGGTGAAGTCGCACTCCATTTTTGCAGGCGACATGCCTACCGCGTCGCCGATAAACATGTCTGGCGTGTCGAAGGCCGGCGATAAACATTGGCTGTCGATAACTAGTGTTAATTGAGTGAGCTGCAGCGGCGGCGTCGAGAAATACAAAAATTGGCCCGAGCGTCAGCTTCTCCGCAATGCATGGTTGCTAGCGGCGTTGGAAAACAGATGCGCAACTCTGCTACCTAAAGGTAGCATATACAGTGACTCTAGTGAGAGCTACCACGCAGCTCCATCTGCTGAGAATCATGAACACTGCGGTAGCTTGTTCGAGCACACGCGCGAGCAGGCAGCGGAAGGGCAAGGTTCTCTCTGCGCAAATATAAGAAGAAGCGAGAGAGCTGGCCGACGCCTTCAAGTGCGCCCGTCGCGCTCCTAGCGCCATCTTGCTGGTAATGAAGAAACGCTTATAAGCGCCTCCGTCTCGCAGGACTGCAAACGGTAAAGGGTGTGTATATAACGCTCGCCGTTAGCTACCTGAGGGATCTACGCTTTGTGGAGTAGTGCTTAGCGCACCGCGCTGCGCATTGAGAGGTCGCTGGTTCAATTCCGGGCTTCGGAAGCATTTTTCTGACTTATTTTTCTTTGGGATATTGATGTATATATACATACTTATACATATACGCAGCATGACGGCGGCGACGGCGACGGCAAAAACCAGCCGAGACTGTCCATGCAATTGCTATCGCAATAAAGGAATAACGCAGCCCAATCGGCGTGCGCGATGAACGGCTAGACTGTTGAAGGAGGAACCAGAGAAGGACACGTGCCGTATGCAAACCCGTTAGTCTGCAAAATGAGAAGCTTTTGGACGTTAAACCCCATAGATTATTATTATGCAAAAGGAGAAGCGGCGCGGGACATGCAGGCCGTGTGCAAACCGATGTCATGGGAACTAAGCGTCCTCCTCGCTCTTGGGTCAGTCTTTCCACTTGTGCCCGTGTTGGCGTGTTGGTGGTTGTGTCGCGCTCGACCATCATAGTTCGACGATGTAGGAATTATGCGGCGGCGCCTTAGATGTACCCCTATGCATGGATGAACGAGTGATGCTGCTTTTACATTTCACCACACTCATGAATGTCTGGAGCTAGTGTCGACACACCACGCTGTATTTCTCCGGTGTAGTCACGGCACTCCGTCGCCACCGGCTGGGAGCGGCGGCCAACCTTTCGGATCAATGATTACAATCTGACTCTGGAAAGAAATCGGCGGTGGATCCTTTCACTAGTAAGTGATCATTCTTTATTCTGCCGTGCCTGTAGCGTGCGTGAAAAGCATCGCGATCGCCGACAACGGGCTCGATCGTGTCGAATATCGCGCGCGCGAAATATGCCGTGAAGGCCGGCTTGTGCGTCATCTCCCCTGTGCTTGTGACCGCCTGGACAGTGGCATTGCGTCGGCCGCCCGTGCGCTCGCTCGCCGAGGATTCGCCGTGGATATGAGCTCCGCGAACTCGCGATATTGGGCAGAGCTCTCGCCGCTGCACTGTTACTCGTCCAAAGCGCATTGCGATGGCCGCCAATGAGCTCGATTGTATGTCGCGCGCTTGAAATGCACTGGCATGGGCAGGCGTGCGCCTGCACTGTGCTTGGAACTCTGTGGAAATTGGTCGCCATTACCGTCGGCTTTCTCGTCGCTCGCTCACCAGCAGTTCGCCGCCGTTCGCTGCGGTGGCCTCGCTTTCGCTCGCTCAAAGTTCGCTGCTTCACTGGCTGCAGCGGTGGTTGATAGGTTTGCTTGAGCTGTACGACACCTGCTCGAATAAAACTAGCCGACACGTTGCTTCGGCGTGCTGGCTGCAGCTGCCGCACCTGAGCTGTTGCGCTATGTCGCTCGAAATGCGTCTGTGATTATTGTATGACATCACGGTGAATTTATTTGATACCATATTTTAAACTTGTGTTTTATTGCAATAGCACTTATATGGACACTGTCGACGGATCCTTGCCGTCGACGCCATGTCCCCTATATCTATGTGTATGTATATATGCGGCATTTTTTTCCAAAAGAGCCAAATGCACATTAACTGAATCTGAGAAAAACGGACTTTCTTGCTACTGCCAATATGGTCGGGCCTGCTCCAACAATTTTTTCCAGTGTGTTCCTATCCGCTAAATAAGTCAAATATGTCTTGCGCGTAAAATATATATAGCCCACTACTGTAGGTATTCAGTAAATTTTATATTTGGCTCTAATGGAATAGAAAAGTTCATTTGGGCTTAACTTAGCTCATAAAAAAGTCTAAAACGATTCGAAAGTACGGTACAGCAATATTTTGCGATAAAATAAACGTCATCTTTGTGCTTCTGTCGGTGTCGTCCTTCTACGCATGCGCGTAATGGCGACGACTACAGTTGAAGAGTGAGTGGCCCTTCCTGGCAAATGGCGTACTATTCTGGATTGTCGGCAGCGTTTTCTTGTTTTTGGCATCTATTGAAGGCCTTGAAAAGGGCTCCAACTATTCTTCGGAGCTCGTTTTATGCCGTGCCGCTTCGGATAACTTCTTTTTCAAGGAATAGATCGGTGCCCAATATCTTCATCTCATATATCTTTTCGTTCAAATATATCGTCTTCGAGCGAGAGAAGTACGTGATACTGCACCGCTAAAGTCGAAAACAAACGCTAAGATGCGAAAAGAAGTCGGAAAGTGGGCCTCTTGCGCTTTATATTCGAGTTTTGCCCTACAACACCATGTCAATCAGTTAGTGGCAAATTGCCCTAGAAAAACTTATTGTGGAACCTAAACACGATAGCAAAGCAACGAGGACACAAATGAAACAGATTGGATGAGACTATAATAGTTGTTTTGGTCACTGTTGTTGACGCAGCGCTGGTTTTATGAATGTGGCTCAGTTTGATTGAAACAGATACAGCGTTTGGCTCATTTTTGATTAAAAATTGCGTTTTTAGGTTCAAGGTAGAATCGGGAATGGGCCCATTTTGATTCCAACTGTTTTAGAAGTTAAAGATCCTTAGGCGCCCTCTACGCTCCGTTGAAATTTAGCCCAGTTTCGTTGTCTCTATTTGGCTCTTTTTACAAAAAAAACGCCACATATATGCATAAAAGCCACAAAAAATTCATTCAGAAGAAAAAAATTCAGAAGCGCGCGACTGGGGATTCGAACCTGCAACCCCTCGCTCCACAGCATGCCGTCTTGGACAATTACCCCATGCGTAATACTGACGGTACGATACAAGCGCACGCGGCGTTGGTTGAAACACACGGGATGCCACTCTTGGAGAAATTAAAATTATGCGAGACGCGGGCCATGCTGCATCGTTGCCCGCGCTGCGTTCGCGTCGTGTCACTGGTAACCCACGCTAGTTTTCCATTTTAGAGTTGTACCGCCGCGCCACTCGTAGCCAGTTCGCCGGAAAAAAGAGCGTCTCGTGGCTCGTGGTGGCGCGTGCTAGAGGGAAGGAACGAGATGGCTGAACCAGAATCAGTTTATATCTTATACCGTAACCGGAATCCTGAGGCTGAAATTACAGGAAATATGCTTAGAGCACCCACGAAAAAAAGTGTCGTACGACACAAGCGCTGACAAACAACTGCTCTATTATTTCATGCGTCAATGCATATTAAGCCCAAGGCTACCTTACCGCACATGTGCACACAAGAATAGCTCAAAACCAAAACGTGTGACGAGGGTCATATTCAGATGGGTGTAGGGAGAAATAAGTAAAGAAGAGGGACACATAAGTGCGTTTGCGCTGCACTCTTAGCCTCAGGAGTATGTACCAAGTAGACCTAAATGAAGTTTTATTTTAATGACGAGAATCGACGCCAGCAGGGAAAGCGAGCCGTGGCTTCACGTGCTGTTGCCAAGCGCCGTATTTATTTTCTTCTCTTGGGGGCACGTGCTCTCCGGTTTTGTTCGCCGCCCATAGGAGGGTGCTTCAGGGTCTTAGGACAACGCGAGCTCAAGAGTCCGAGAGTGGTTTGCATTCTGCGCATGCTCCCTGGCTGCTCGCTAATTTCTTGTGTCCCCAATTCTAAATCTCTCTAGTGTTTCGCCGGAGTTGCGATGTGCGCCTCCGAATTCTACATTGAGAAACAGGACGTGCTCAATCGCGGTCGCGCGCTTATCTCTTGAGGGGGAGTTTTGTAAGTGTTGTGCTTTCGCTGCAAAGTTTCCGCTGAAGCTATAGACCGCATGAAGATCACTTTGCTCGCTGCAGCGGCCGTGTTTGCAAAAGGAGCGAGCTGCTAGCTAGAAGATCCAAGATAGGGGCTAGTTGAGGTAACAACTGCGACAGTTCGCGCTCGTCCTATGTATGCCTGTGCGTTCTTTTCGTGCGTCCTTCAAGTATTTGGGCAGCGCGATGAAAATGTCAGGCTGTGATAGTTGTTCGCAATCGCCTTTTTTGTTTGTTTTTTCTGCGTCCTTTGTGCTTGAGCAGCGCGCAGCAAGTTTCTAGCTGCTTACCGTTCTTCCTGTGACATTCGAATTTCTTGCTATTGCATTCATTGCTTCTCCCTTGAGGCGAATCGTCGACATTTTTAATTTCACCTTGCACGTATTTGCCATGTGCGTACGTCTTCATTTTCTCTGTCACGTTTGACTAACTATTTGCAATCTGTGTGCACTTTGCAGGACGCAGCCGCTGTCCACAACGTGCACACTGTTGTGCGCGCTGGCGCGTGCAATGCCAGTCATATATCGCTTCCGTTGGTGCAGCTTCACAAAGGGAGACTCTACGAGATATGACAACGAGGGTGGACCTGTATTGAACACTTGACAGTGAATTCACTGTACGAAAGCGCAAACTTCATGTGTATATAGAAAAATAAAATATTTCATTGTCCTAATTTTGTCTTTCGTTGTCGCATTTCTTGCGAAAGCAGTCAAACACGAATAACAAACTATTTTTTTCGCCTGTTGGTTTCCGCGCCATTTGTTGCTCACCGCGGAAAAAACACGCGAAAAAAGTAATATTCCTTCCAGAGAGTAGCTGTAGAAACTCACCTCTGGGGAATAACAGATTATTTGAACTGGGTAAACACGTTCACCCGAATGGAGTAAAGGGGTGGACCGACTGTTCGTCCGGTGAGGTGCAACTGTGGGGACTCGTTTTGTTTACGGGGCACAGTCCTTTACAAAAAATAATTTCGTCGATCGAATCACCAGCGTCCCACTAGACAGAGTCCGTTAAACCTCCCCGTCGTCACTGTCGTGTATGTACGGCACATGCGTCGATATCATTAAATTGACGGGGCCAGTATGCCGTTTTCCTACCACAGCCTTCTGATGACGGCGTAGTTGAGCAATCGCCAAGAAATGCTATAGAATAAAATGTTAGAGAATTTGGAGAATGCCTGCTTGTGAGTAAGCAATCTTTGGCTCGGGGTTTTCAATCGCCTCTAATTTTCCTAGTTTGAACGTGCCTAGGTTTGCGCCTTCTGTTGCCAATTTTTGAAAGTGACTGATGTTTTCCAAATTCAAGTTTGTCTAACTGTTCAAACACCACCGAAGTTGCACTGGCCAAATCACAAAATATCTATTGAGCTCAGGGCCGCATTCCAGTAGCGTAGCCAGGACCTTTTTTGAGGGGAGGAAGTGGGGATGGAACCTTACTTTATGTATGTTCGTGTGTGCGTTTGTGTATGTGCCTGCACATATGAAGAGCCAAAAATGATATATAGTAGAGGAGGGGAGGACTCCAAGTTCCTAATGGCACACCCCTAAACATGTTCAGCGAAATGCGACCTCCGCGGACGGGATCAAATCCGCGGTCTTCAGTTGAGCAACATAGCACCATAGCCACTGATCCACCGCGGCGGATCTTTGAGCCAGATGTTGCGAGATAAAGGGACGTATTTTGTGTGAGCTGAGTAGTTGTGTGCATATGGTTGGTTTGCCAAGCATTAAGGCTACACTGGCGCGTAAGCGGTAGCTCATGGTCGTCGTTGTAAACACCAACGGTCCGACAGAAAATTAAGTAATAAAACGTGATAAAATCCACGCGATACTCAAGCGAACAAACGAAGGGAATAAGAGCGATCCTGTCACCGGACGAAACGTCACATAACCAGAATGTCGCAAAAGATATCAGTGATGTCATCCTGTGGCAACATAATGAAGCCATAAGTCGGCAAGGCCTGTGTCATCATCAATGATGTCATGTCATGGCGTCGTTAGATGACGTTATTGTATGATATCGTCGCATGGTCACAGGTGGGCCAATCCCGGAGGCAGTGCAATAGAAGGTGAGATGTACAGAAAGCGTAAAAAAAGGAGGGAGGGGGTATAATCACTAAGTTCAAGTCATTTAAGGAGTATCTTGTGAGAGCATTGGCTCTGGACTCCGCTCTCCTTGCGATTACATAAAAGTGCTGCAATTTCGTTTTAATTTTTCGCGGTGATTTATTATTAGGACAGTGGGTTGCTCTGGCTACCAGGGCTGCTATGCAGGATGGCCCGAGTTTGGCGAACCTCGGGATCTTTCCGAGCTTTGGTGACACCCTCTTTTGAACGAGCTAACAGTATGAGAATGTGAAATCCGTCCCTCAGCGCGCGCTCCTTTCCATTGGTTACGATGGAACGCGGCGTCCCGTCAAGGGCGGTCTAGAAGGTTGGGTGGTGTCGTCAAACTAGAGGCACCTTCTTACATTTGTCTGCCGTTCCACTGAGTGCCGTAGTGCACCCATGCAAGAAAAGTGGCAGAAAGCTCCACTAACTATACATTTATGTGTGTACGGGCCGTTTGATTTCATTTTCAAGCGTGTAATGTCTGCACTAAGTATCCTTTAGAATAATCAGCACCGTGGCCTCTGAGATTAGTTCTCACCGAGTGCCTTACAACACCGCGGCTGGAGCTAATCACCGAGGCCACGTGTATAATTACCATGGTCGGCCTGTACATTCGTTGCTCGGCCGTCGTGCGCCCTCTTCGTTCTCCATCGTCTGCTCGCTCCCAGAGCACGTGCGCCCGGCTGATTAGCTAACTGGCTGGGCGGTATACCTAGCTAAGTCAGGACACGCTATGACGAAGCTGAATAAGCCAAATCATGCTAAGGCGGAGCTAACTAAGCCACGTCATACTAAGACCATGCTAATGAAGCCATGTAAAGCTAAGAACAAGGTAGTTTTAAGATCATGCTAAATAACACGACGCTAATTCGGAGCGTGTAATTAAAAGCAAGATAATCAAGACCTTAATCACCAAGATCGTGTTAATCAGGATAGTGCTAATTAGTATGATGCTCATTACCTTTGTACTGTTCAGGACCTTGCGAGACAAACCTGAGTAATTAATGTCGTGGTAATTGAAACATTAACAATTATTGCCAATAAACACGGCGCTAATTAGGAGCGTCCTAATTAGGATCGTTTAAATTATGTATATGCTAATTACCTCTGTACTATTCAGGACCTTGCGAATTAAACCTGAACAAATAATGTCGTGGTAACTAAAATATTAACAACTAATTGTAATTAACGCAACGCTAATTAGGAGTGTGTAATCAAAACAAAATAATCTAGACCTTGCCTAATGACATCGTGTTCATTTGGATTGAGCTAATTATGATTATACTAATTACCTCGTTACTATTCAGGACCTTGCGAATTAAACCTGAGTAACTAATGTAGCAGTTAAAACATTATCAATTAAGAAAGGACTATTTAATATATGTTAGTTAAGACCTCCTTAATGAATAGCATCAATATTGAAACCGAACTGACATGGTCAATACTCCGAAGCAGACCAAGCATACTGAGTAGAGGAGCCACGTAAAAATCTGGAAGAAGCTAGGTGATCACAAGCTCCTCCGATGGCCCCAGCCTTGCACAAGTAGTGCAAGCTGACTAAATTATTTTGTATGCAAGGAAGCTGCTGAGTAGCGTCCACCGCATGAACGGCTTGACAGGAACACTGGCACTATGATAGTCACGAGTTGAACTGGTGCCTTTTCAGAATGAACGAGTTTGTGCACCGAGTTCACGCGTCTATCAGTTTGATTGACAGACGCCCGTGGCGAAGATCGAGTCCGCCCACCACGTTTGCTCTTGCTGAGGAGCAGTGCCCACGCCGTAACGCCATCGAGCGGCACAATTCATTTATGAGCTTCGCACAGACTATGCACAAAGGCACGAACAACTACAGGTTATATCATCACGTGGCTACGATGTGTCGCATTCAATTTCACCGCACTCACGACGTACCGCTCACAGCCGCGTTGCCGCCATAATGCGAGCGCCCCTGGTGACCATAGAGTTTCCTACAATACTTACTAGAGGGAACTCTGGCGCTAGTGTGTATGGGAGCTGCAATGCATCGCGCTTCAGCCAGCATGGGAATCATGGGTAGTACACGGATTTGTCTAAGCTTCGTTCTTTCGGCTCCGTTTGGCTCCGCGTCGCCTGCATCCGCTTTGTCGCAAAACAAAGTTCAGCAAAAATCAGCAGTTTCACTTCACCCCTTTAACTTCTTTAGGCTCACCGATTGAAATCTGGTCACGAAGTTCACAATGATCCACTCTTTTATCCGAAAAAAAAAACAAAACATAGCAATAAACAAAGCCACAAGTGCGTTCGAAGCCCGCAAGCACGAAGACTAGGCAAATCCGTGTACTACCCATCATTCCCATGGTGGCTGAATAGGGTGCCTTGATGCGCGTTTTGTTGCGCGTTTTGTCCAGGGTGAGGACATCTGCGGCGTCTACTGCGGCGCGGCTGCCATATTTTAGCCCACGGCTTCTTACCGGCGTCTCACCCCTCTACGGCAGCTGCGCCGAGAGGCACGAGACGCGGGGCAAAAAATGGCGTCGTGGCGGCATCAGCCCATGGCCTCCGAGATTAGCCGGCGATCAGCCCCTTCAAAGAATGGCAACACGCTAAGGGGGGCGCATATATCGAGGCACTCTAGTGGCTGAACGATCGCAGCGCCAGAGTTCCCTCTAGGTCATTTTAGGAAACTCTATGCTGGTGACAACCTGTCCGTATAGTTATCTGCAATATTCGGTAGAAGCGAAACGGGCTGCGCGCGAGTGCTGCGTGTGCGCCCTTGATGCCTTCGAGAGTGGAAATTTCCATGCTGCAGGTGGAACGAAAGAACTTGCCCGAAAGTGGACAAACGCCCACGAACACGTCTCTGGGAGGCGCGATGTTGAATTGACAAAAAGATAGCGCGACAAACACGCTGACTTTGCTTCACAGTTGAAGGTCGACTGAGTAGTGACGCTTACGCATTCGCACGCGGTGTTGCTTTGAAAACCGCCGCAAATTATGCACATGCGTTTGTGACGCCGTGCTCGTTCTTGTGGCCGTTTTTGTCAACGCTGCTATCGCGTGTTCCGCACTGTGTTCGTGTGATGATTGCTGTAGTGCGAGCTCGGAGCAAACTCGTGTGCACGAGAAGCTCGGGCCATCCTGCATATCACCCCAGGAGGCAAGCGCCACATTCTGCATAGCCAGAAGACTGGTAGGAGTTCCTTAAATTTTCATAATCTGCGCTGTCATACGCGTTGTCGAGCGAGACCATCATCTTGTTTCTTTATGAATTTGCGCTTATGCTGATGAAACCGATGTCATATGTATGGAGCATAATGAAAAGGGGGCGCGAACAAAATGGCACAGAAGATTGACACAGGGCAAGTTGCATCAGTCATCCTTCTATTATTCTGCAGGAGGATGAGATGGCCTTTTTGGAACGACACGTAAGATAATTCGTGCTGAGCGCCAGTTTCTTAAAATATTTTTATGTCGACTCATTTTGTTAATCTCATATAACTGCGTTTTAAATATTTTTTCTCTGAATAAAGAAGTCAGTTGCTAGTAGCGCGTCGTCCTGTGCCAATCTTTTCTTGTGTGCCGCTTTATTCGCGCCCCCTTTTCTTTATGAACCAACACCAACTCACCAACTTTTTGGTGTATGTTTGGAGACTTATTCAGTGTAACTTAATGAAGTAAAATACTACTCTTACCTAGTAGGTATTATTACTATTACCTTACCACATCTGTTTAAAATTAGATGCTAAATTAGAAGTGTTTCCGTGCATGCACGAAGCGAGCAAAGTTATTTCAACCACTGCGCGTCCAATTGCAAGTGCCTTTATGAATGACGCTGAGCAGCTCACTCTTCGCAGGCAGCCATTTCAGAGGCCGGAGTAGTGTGGTGAACTAGACTGGGTGACCTATCTGAAACACTTTCATTGGCGTAACCAAGGGGAGGGGGTGTGAGGGGTGTTGAACCCCCAACCCCTTCCTCAATTTTGCGCGTGTATTCACACGCATTCATGCAAACGCACGCACGGACATAACGTATGGTTACAACCCCCCCGCCAAGAAAAAAGAAAGAGATTTGGTTACGTTACTGACTGTTTGATTTCGTTGTAAATTTGCAGGGGTCTAAAGCGGGCCTCCCCGACTGAAGGCGATCCCCGCAATGTGTATTCGGATGGACCAGGTAAAAAAGTGCACTATGTGATCTCAAGCTTTATACAATACTGTAACTATACGGTTCTTCAAGGAAGCATATTCTTTTAGCGTGAAGTAATAATAGTAATATTATTATTATTATTATTATTATTATTATTATTATTATTATTATTATTATTATTATTATTATTATTATTATTAGATCGCGCAGCACACAGGAAATCTAAATGTTCTCCATCGAGCGAGTGGAAGGAAGAGTTCAGCTTTTTTCGAACTCTCGCTAAACGCCTATATAAACGGGATCATAGTTCGTATATTGAATTCTTAGAAAAAAGCGCTTCTGACAGGCCAGCTGAGTTTTGGAAGTATGTACGTAAACGGTCCAGCAAAAGCGGAGAGTCTTTCAGACTACTAGACTCAAATGGGGTAGAAGTGCATGCCGTCGCTGACTGTTTTGCCGCACATTTCTCATCCGTTTATAAGGCCTCAGACTCTAGCACTGATATCAGACAGCCTAAGGCAGTTCGCTCACCCACTGCTTTGTCGCTGGATGAAAATCTTATCTGCGAATGCATTAAGCGCTTAAAACCATCCTTATCATGTGTGCCAGATGGCATCCCCTCCGCCATACTAAAAGCTTATGGTAGTATATTTGTCCCAGTACTAACTACGATATTTAATAACTGCCTGGACACTTCCACATTTCCAAGCATGTGGAAAACTGCTCGTGTTTTTCCAGTATTTAAGTCGGGCTCTAAAACAGATGCTTCTAATTATCGCCCGATTTCTCTACTATGTGCCACATCAAAGATCTTCGAGCTGGCTCTTCACGACATATTTTCTTTTAGTGTGAAAAACTCATTGATTCCTAATCAACATGGTTTTCTCGCTGGCCGCTCAACTACCACAAATCTTGCTAGTTTCATGACGCAGATCTCCACACCTATTTCTCAGAGAGGACAGGTTGACGTAATTTACTGTGACCTGAGCAAGGCTTTTGACGTAGTCAGCCACACGCTGATTATGGTTAAACTTGCGCACTTTCATGTTGACTTGTCAGTTGTGAATCTCCTGCAGAGCTATCTGCTCAATAGATATTGTTATGTTGCCGTAAATGGCCAAACGTCTTCTTTGTATAAAGTGACTAGTGGGGCCCCTCAAGGGTCGGTATTAGGCCCACTCCTATTTTTAATTTACGTTAATGATGTTTCTTTTGCCATTCGTAATTCTTCTTTCCTCTTGTATGCCGATGACATCAAGATTTTTAAGGAAATTCATTCAGTTAACGGCTGTCGCTTGCTGCAGTCAGACTTGCGCTCTTTTTCCGAATGTTGCGACGGTAATAACCTTTCTCTGAATACCTTGAAGACAAAATTCATGTCTATCACTCGCCAACCATCTAGCGTGCCATTTCAATACTCTGTCAATTCTGTGCCGTTATGCAAGGTTTATGAAATCAGTGATCTTGGTGTTGTTGTTGACAGCGCGTTAAACTTTTCTTCTCACGTTAAGCGTGCTGCTATGCGGGTCCTTCGTTCTCTCGGATGTGTTTGTAGAATATCTCGAGAATTCAGGTCTCCCATGGCCCTACACAAATTGTACACGGCAATATGTCTTCCGCAACTTGAGTATGCGTCCGTGATATGGAATGGCATTGCTCAATGCAGCGGTAACACCATTGAACGAGTCCAGAAAAAATTCCTCAGCATATATAACCATCGCTTTGCTAAAAATGACTCTGGATCTCGTTCAAGTACTGCTGCATTATTATCACTGCCATCACTTCACCGCCGACGAAATCGCTCTGATCTCTTATTTCTTTACAAGCTAGTCCACGGTATCATATCCTGCCCTGTACTTCTCAATTGTGTAAATTTTCGAATTCCGCGTAAGTTAACCAGAGAGAACAGACCGTTTCATGTACCCGCCTGCTTCTTCCAACACTCTACCGTTCACAGAATAAAAAGTCTCTATAATGTTAATTTTCTTGATCTTGACGTTTTTCATAGCCCACAATCATTGTTTTTATCCGAGCTTTGCACTGTTTTGACATAGTGTGGCACAATGTACAAAGTCTTCCCTTCTCAGTCTTTCCACATAGTTGTATATATGCAATCTAATTTTTGATGACCCGTCAATATTTCTCGTGTTGTCTTATTTTACTCCTCCCCTTTTGTGTTCATTTCTCTTTGTCTACGTGTTTTTGCTCTTTTTATTTCTGAAAACTGTCTGTATTGTATTGTTTATTTTTATTGTTTTTTTTTTTTGCGTGCGCCAGCACAAAGACCTTACGGTTGTTCCTGGGCACGTTAAATAAATCATTGATTGATTGATTGATTGAATATTATTATTATTATTATTATTATTATTATTATTATTATTATTATTATTATTATTATTATTATTATTATTATTTTGTCTTTGAGGTATTTAGAGAACGGCAATAACCTGTCTCTAAATACCTCAAAGACAAAATTCATGTCTATCACTCGCAAAACATCTAGCGTGTCATTTCAATACTTTGTCAATTCTGTGCCGTTATGCAAGGTTTATGAAATCAGTGATCTTGGTGTTATTGTTGACAGCGCGTTAAACTTTTCTTCTCACGTTAAGCGTGCTGCTATGCGGGGCCTTCGTTCTCTCGGATGTGTTTGTAGAATATCTCGAGAATTCAGGTCTCCCATGGCCCTACACAAATTGTACACGGCAATATGTCTTCCGCAACTTGAGTATACGTCCGTGATATGGGATGGCATTGCTCAATCCAGCGGTAACACCATTGTACGAGTCCAGAAAAAATTCCTCAGCATATATAACCATCGCTTTGCTAAAAATGACTCTGGATCTCGTTCAAGTACTGCTGAATCATTATCACTGCCATCACTTCACTGCCGACGAAATCGTTCTGATCTCTTATTTCTCTACAAGCTAGTCCACGGTATCATATCCTGCCCTGTACTTCTCAATTGTGTTAATTTTCGAATTCCGCGTAAGTTAACCAGAGAGAACAGACCGTTTCATGTACCCGCCTGCTTCTTCCAACACTCTACCGTTCACAGAATACAAAGTCTCTATAATGTTAATTTTCTTGATCTTGACGTTTTTCATAGTCCACAATCATTGTTTTTATCCGAGCTTTGCACTGTTTTGACATAGTATGGCACAATGTACAAAGTCTTCCCTTCTCCGTCTTTCCGCATAGTTGTATATGTGCAACCTAATTTTTTATTCCCCTTCAATATTTCTCATATTGTCTTATTTTACTCCTCCCCTTTTGTGTTCATTTCTCTTTGTCTCCGTGTTTTTGCTCTTTTTATTTCTGAAGACTGTCTGTATTGTATTGTTTATTTTTATTGATTTTTTTTTGCGTGTGCCTGCACAAAGACCTCACGGTTGTTCCAGGGCACGTTAAAGAAATGATTGATTGATTGATTAGTTATTATTATTATTATTATTATTATTATTATTATTATTATTATTATTATTATTATTATTATTATTATTATTATTATTATTAGGTTTTCATGGACAGCGTCATCCGGGTCATTTCGAGAAAATGTGTGTATTTTGTGGGCCATGACGTAATATAAACGGGGTCGTGAAAATCTTCCTGCATCTGTGCAGCAGTTCTAATTCTTGGTAGTATACGCCGCTACGTTGATCATGTGGTTATGACGCTTGACTCTTGACCTGAAGGTCGCGGGATCGAATCTCGGCCGGGGCGGCTGCATTTTGATGGAGGCGAAGTACTCAGTGCCCTTGTACATATAATTATGTTCACGTTGAAGAACACCAGATGGAACACCAGAAAGCCCTCATGATCAACGTCCCTCATGATCACGTTTTAGGACGCAAAACTCCAATAATATATATATATATATATATATATATATATATATATATATATATATGTGAAGGAAAGAAGTGTTAATTTCAAGGGCTCGTTTTCTTTGTTATACACAATATTAATGAGAACTAACAGACAATAATGCCAAGGAAAGTATAGGGGATGTTTTTTAGTAGTAAATGTAAGGTAAATGTGAACAAAGATAAGTGGACGAAAAGATAGCTTGCCGCGGGCAGGGACCGAACCTGCGACCTTCGAATAACGCGTCCGATGCTCTACCAACTGAGCTACCGCGGCGGCCATCCCCCCGTCCACTTTATAGGGTATATATGTTCATTTAAACGTGGGAGCGTCAGTCAGCGCCGCCAGTAGCCATGACGGCGAGTGTGGAACACTCTTTTTCTGCCTGTTGGCGTCACGTAGCACGTGAACTTTATTACGAGCTGGCAGCTGAGCAATAATCCCTCGCATACTACCTGAAAGCATCAAGTCTGCCAGAACGAGGCCCTAGCTATGAATGAAGGAAAGAAGTGTTAATTTCAAGGGCTCGTTTTCTTTGTTATACACAATATTAATGAGAACTATATATATATATATATATATATAGATGCAAGGGTTATGGGCAGTATCACGCAGGCCCGGGTAATGTAGGAAGGTATTTGAGACACGACGTACGGAGCACAGTTTATTTCGACGTTGCGGCCGTGGGACCGGCCTTCCTAGACGAAGGCCGGTCCCACGGCCGAAACGTCGAAATAAACTGTGCTCCGTACGTCGTGTCTCAAATACATTCCTATATGTATGTATATATATATATATATATATATATATATATATATATATTGTACTGAATGCGAATGACAGACGCTCTGCTGTTGTGAAAGAGAAAGACGACAATCGGTGACTGTGGTTGTCGCTCGCGCTCGCGCTCGCTGGTAACCTGACCTGACTTGCAAGAAGCCTTCCGCGACGCAACGTGTAGACCTGCTTGAAGCAAAACACCCCCATTTGAAGTGGTGGAGGAGCCGGGGTTCCCATCATCCTGGAACTTCGCAATCGGACACTACCATCACCTTTCAACATGACTGCTCCTGGCCCTTCGCAAGCTGCTGCCACCACAACGACAGTCTTCTGTACTGGTGTGCCACGGCAACGCGACCCGCCCGTATTTCACGGCAACGACGAGCACGACGTCGAGGATTGGATCGTTGAGTATGAACTCGTAAGCGCTTCCAACAAATGGGACGACTGCGACAAGCTCACCAACGTGCGCTTTTACCTAGCTGATGTGGCCAGCCTGTGGTTTAAAAACCATGAAGCTGACATCACCAACTGGTCGACCTTTAAGGCAACCATCACCGAGGTCTTCGGTCGTCCCGCCGTGCGCCGGCTTCGCGCGGAACAGCGTTTGCGTAGCCGAGTCCAGCGCCGGGACGAGACGTTTACGAGCTATATCGAAGATGTCTTGTCCCTATGCAAGCGCGTCGACCCGTCTCTCGCCGAAATGGACAAGATAAAGCACATCATGAAAGGAGTCGACGACGACACGTTTCAGATGCTTGTCGCTCGCAACCCTCAGACTGTCGCCGATGTGGTCCAACTCTGTCAGTCGTACGACGAGTTGCGAAAACAGCGTGTCTCGACGCGCCATGCTGCCGAGGCTACAGCTGAGGTTTCCGCCCTTGTCGATGACGTCGCTGCTGATCACACCGTTTTACTGCCACAGATCAAGCAGTTCATCCGTGAGGAAGTTGCCCGTCAACTTTCCCTTGTCGCCCAAATACCTGAACCAGCGACACCATTGGAACCACGTCTTCGTCAGGTCATTCAAGCGCAAGTCGCGCAGGCACTACCACCATCACCGCCTGCCACTACACCGCTGACCTATGCGGCCATCGCTGCCAGACCACAGGCTCCATCTGTTTCTGGCGCCTACCGGGCCACCGGATCCTTCTACACGACGCCGCCGCCCACACTCACTGTGGTACCCCATCCTACTTCGCCGTCCGGACCTTCTGTCGTCAGCCCATGGCGCACCTTTGATAATCGGCCGGTATGTTTCGCGTGCGGTTTTGCGGGGCATATAGCCCGCTACTGTCGACGTCGCAGCTTCCAGTCTCAGGACGGTGTGGCTTCCGCCAATTATCAGGCTGCCCAGCATTCCCAACGACTTTCTTCGGCTGTCGCTGACTCGTTTTCCCCTCGACGCCCTTTCGACTCACGCCGTTCGTCTTCGCCCCGTCGCCGATCCATCTCCCCGATGCTTCGCCGACCTAGCCCCGCACGAGAGGAAAACTGACAGCCGCAGTTCCGGAGGCAAGAACTGCGTTGTCGTCGAACTCTTCAAGACCTCTTCATCCGCCCAACGAAATTGATATAGTAGTCGAAGGTATCGCCGTACGTGCACTTGTCGACACAGGAGCCGTCGTTTCTGTCATTAGTGAGAAATTGTGCCGCAGTTTGTGAAAGGTGACCACGCCGCTTACGAATCTTGCCCTGCGTACAGCGACATCGCATTACATCACGCCTTCGGCTCAGTGCACAGCTCGTGTTGTGATTCAAGATGTTCGGTATGCCGTCAAGTTTGTCGTTCTTCCGCGATCATCCTACGACGTCATTCTAGGATGGGATTTTCTTTCAACCCATCAGGCCCTCGTAGACTGCGCTCGTGCTGAACTGACGTTGTCGAATCCGTGCCCTGACCTCGACGACCGCAGTCCCCCTAAAGTGTTTGCCGCAGCTGACGTCCACATCGCGCCTTTGTCCGCCGTCCTAGTGCCTGTGTTTTCGCCTGCTGCCACTAACTCTACTGTTTTGTTTCAACCATCTGTAACGAGTGCGCGTCACCGAACCTTCGTCCTCCCGTTTGCCGTCATCAAATTTTGCAATGGTTCTGCGGCACTTTACGCATGCAACGTCTCTGCTTGCCCGTCGCTCCTACTACGCGGCGAATGTCTGGGGAGCCTCACTACTTTTGCAGACATTTTCGACGATACAACGCTTGGAGACACGGCATCACTTCTGCCTTGTGCCATCACTTCTGCAACTGACACAGCTGATCCTATCGACGTATTCTGCAAAGCTGTCGATTCCCACCTTACGCCTGTGCAGCAGAAACAGCTTGTCCAACTCCTCCAGCGTTTTCGAGCCTCCTTCGACCACGACCAGCCTTCTTTGGGTCGAACGTCAGCAGTTGTCCACCGTATTGATACCGGTCAACATGCACCATTGCGACAGCGTCCATACCGTGTGTCATCTTCCGAACGTCGTGTCATTGATCAACAGGTAGACGATATGCTCAAGCGTGGAATAATCCAGCCGTCCAGCAGTCCCTGGGCCTCTCCAGTTGTGCTGGTGAAGAAAAAGGACGGATCCATCAGGTTCTGCGTGGACTACCGCCGTCTCAACCGTATCACGCGCAAGGATGTCTATCCTCTGCCGCGCATCGACGATGCCCTAGACTGCCTACAGGGAGCAGAATTCTTCTCTTCCTTAGATCTGCGCTCTGGCTACTGGCAGGTGCCCATGGCCGAGGCCGATCGCGAAAAAACGGCTTTTGTTACGCCCGACGGCCTTTACGAATTCACAGTCATGCCCTTCGGCCTCTGCAACGCGCCTGCTACTTTCGAGCGTATGATGGACACGATCCTTCGAGGCCTCAAATGGAATATTTGCCTTTGTTATTTAGACGACATTGTCATCTTTTCTACCGATTTCGCGTCCCATTTAACCCGCCTCGAGCAAGTTCTTGCTTGCCTCTCCGCTGCGGGACTGCAACTGAACCTGAAGAAGTGCCACTTCGCCGCTCGGCAGCTTACGATTCTAGGGCATGTGGTTTCGAAGGACGGTATTCTTCCCGACCCCACCAAACTTACAGCCGTTTCAGCGTTCCCAAAACCAACTACCATGAAACAGCTCCGAAGCTTCATCGGCCTTTGTTCCTATTTCCGGCGCTTTGTCCGCAATTTCGCTACCATCATCGCTCCTTTGACCAAGCTCCTCGCTGGCTCTAGTGATCTTTCGGCGTGGTCTCCCCCTTGTGACGACGCTTTCGACGAACTGCGTCGCATCCTCACGTCACCTCCTATTCTGCGACACTTCGACCCATCTGCACCCACTGAGATCCACACAGACGCTAGTGGTGTCGGGCTAGGCGCTATTCTTGCGCAACGGAAAGATGGCTTCCAAGAGTACGTCGTTGCCTACGCAAGCCGAACTCTTACCAAAGCCGAAAGCAACTACTCTGTCACTGAAAAGGAATGCCTTGCCATTATTTGGGCGATTGAGAAATTTCGGCCTTACGTGTACGGACGCCCATTTGACGTCGTGACTGACCACCATGCCCTGTGCTGGTTGTCGTCACTAAAGGATCCAAGTGGTCGCCTCGCCCGATGGGCGTTACGGCTCCAAGAATACGATATCCGCGTGGTGTATCGCTCTGGCCGCAAGCATTCAGACGCAGACGCCCTCTCCCGTTCACCCCTGTCTCCTGACTCTGCCAGCTTCCCATCTACTACCTGTGATACCACCGCCCTCACCATCTCCGACATGCCCTCTGAGCAACGCAAGGACCCTTGGCTTGCTTGCATTCTAGACATTCTGTCTGGTCGGACCCCTTCTCCATCTTCTCGGACATTGCGTCGGCAAGCCGAGCACTTCACCACTCGCGAAGACGTGCTGTACCGTCCGAAATTACACACCCGGCGGCCGTAAGTGGTTACTCGTCATTCCGCGTCACCTCCGGTCTGAAATTTGTTCGACGTTCCACGACGACCCACAATGCGGCCACGCAGATTTCCTTAAAACTTATTCTCGGATCAGGCTTCGGTATTACTGGCGTGGCATGTACCGTTTCATTCGACAGTACGTTCGGGCATGTTCCACATGCCAGAGACGCAAGACTCCCCCTCAACACGCCGCCGGTGCCTTGTTACCTTTGCCGTGCCCTGCCCGACCGTTCGACCGCGTCGGCCTCGACATCTACGGACCCCTTCCCAGCACTGCAGACGGTAACCGTTGGATAATCGTTGCCGTCGACCACCTCACACGGTACGCCGAAACTTCACCCATTCCTTCGTCGACAGCAAAGGACGTTGCCACTTTTATTCTCCACAATCTCGTCCTTCGTCATGGCGCCCCTCGAGAGTTGTTGAGTGATCGCGGTCGTGTGTTTCTCTCAGACGTGATCACAGCATTGCTGCGTGAGTGCCGCGTCGTCCACCGCACCACAAGCGCCTATCATCCTCAAACCAATGGGATGACGGAACGCTTTAACCGCACTCTCGGCGACATGCTGTCTATGTACATCTCGTCAGACCACTCCAATTGGGATCGCGTACTACCGTTTATTACTTTCGCTTATAATACCGCCATTCAAAGCACTACTGGGTTCTCCCCTTTTTTCCTACTTTACGGACGCGAGCCTTCTTGTACTATGGACACTATTCTTTTGTACCGACCCGATGCCTCAGAGTCCACAACTCTATCCCAAGCAGCTACATATGCTGAAGAATGCCGCCAACTCGCACGCTCATTCACAACACAAGACCAGGGGCGCCAGAAGCACCACCACGACGCGTCCACTAGCACTACTACCTACGATCCTGGCTCGCTCGTTTGGCTGCGTGTGCCGTGTACTACTACTGGCCTTTCCTCCAAGCTGGTCCCCAAGTTCCACGGTCCATATCGTGTACTTCAGAAGACTTCGCCGGTGAACTACCTCATCGAGCCACTGGAACCATCTTCTGACCATCGCCGCCGTGGCCAAGAAATCGTTCACGTGTCCAGACTCAAACAGTGCTATGATCCTCCTGTGTTTTCTGGCCCCTAGGTCGCCAGGATGGCTCCTTATTGCGCGGGGAATAATTGTACTGAATGCGAATGACAGACGCTCTGCTGTTGTGAAAGAGAAAGACGACAATCGGTGACTGTGGTTGTCGCTCGCGCTCGCGCTCGCTGGTAACCTGACCTGACTTGCAAGAAGCCTTCCGCGACGCAACGTGTAGACCTGCTTGAAGCAAAACACCCCCATTTGAATATATAGATATATATATATATATATATATATATATATATATATATATATATATATATATATATATATATATATATATATATACAAGGAAGAATAGTGCGACGCACGTTGGTTTTCTGCGGTATATTTACGGACGTTTCGGCTGGTGGACCAGCCTTTGTCAAAGTAGCATGTACATGTCAACGTGTTTCCTTATAAATACGATATACATGAGATAGTATAGAATGGCGACGTAGATCAGTGATTACGCCATTAATTTCGTACAGTGCTCACGACGGTATAGTTAGATATCATGCGGAAAAAAGAAAAAAAAAGGTAAAGATGTACAGAAATCACTTCTTCGCGCACACAGAATAACTATGTACGAACACGATATGGACAATTACAATGCTGACATGACAATATCAAGGCACCGCGTGACAGTACAGCCAGACTGTACTCCATATATGTAGCTCAGTTATTGCGAAGTGAATAAGATGAGTAGTCTAGGCTTTTTATTGGCGCGTGCGCGGTGAAATACGGCCTTGCATCCATACCTATGGTAACAGCGGCGATTAGTCAACGGAACTAACTATAAAACATGGATACATAAATATACACAATCAAAGAGGCATTGGAGACAGGAATTAACAAGCTTAACCGATGACGCAACGGGTTGTGGGTTCGAGCACAAAACTGAACGTAGTTCATGGGTTGTCCCAGTTAATGCTGAAAAGGCTTGGTGGGTACGCTAGAAAATGTGTCTGTACTTTCGTTTATACCTGATTACACGGTGTTCAATGTATAGATTAGGTGAGACTCGGAGATTTCTTGATCATGATGAGAATGAAAGCCTGATTCAAGTATAGTCGCCCTGATTTTGTCGAAAGAATGCCGTGGTAAGCGAATTTGTTTTGAAAGCGGCATGTTAGGTAGCGTATTCGTATGCGATCTGTGGATGTTAAAGCGTATTCGGAGCGGCGTTTCTGTTTGGCCAATATACTTTTTTCGCAGACGGCGCACTCGAGCGTGTATATAACGTTATAGCTGTCGCAATCAAAGCAGCCGCGAACTTGAAGGGTGAAGACTGAAGACGTACTAATGACTTCCTGGGCGGTTCTCATATGCAGACACACCTTGAAGCGTGGTTTTTTGCAAGGTGCACAACCAGATATTGTGGGTTCATTTAATTGTGACGATGTTACCATATCGCGGAAATTCTTTGACCGCCAGTAAACCACGCTAGGTTGTCCGGGAAACATACTTTTCAAATGTTCACCTGGGGTAAGGATATTGTGGTGGCGTTTCAGTAAAGAAAAACCTTTGGCACTGATGCCGTAGAAGTGAATACGGGATTGGTATCAGTACGTCGTGCAGGTAAACGGTTTCCGCCATGAATGTCGGCTTTGTTCAATTGGTCTGCTCGGTCTATAGCATGATCAACCAAGTCCATCGGATACTTTCGTTTAATGAGAGTGATTTTAAGTTGCTCGCAATTAGGTACGAAGTCCTTGCGGTCGGAACACAATCGTTTAAATCGATGAGTTTGACTATAATGTATTCCAGTCTTGCAATGTCGCACATGGCTACCCTGGAAATGTAGATGCTGGTTTCTGTCAATAGGCTTGCGGTATAGATTTATGATCAATTTTCCTTCGGAAAGCAGGAGTGTGACATCCAGAAAGTTAATCGAATAGGTCTAATAATTGTGCGAAAGCTTCATTGACGGATGAAAATTATTAAATCATTCTATAAACTTTAAGAGAGTCTCCTCTCCATACGTCCAAATGAAGAATATATCATCTATAAACCATCTATGAAACAGAGGAGGCAGCTCAGAGCTAGACAGAAAATGATTCTCCAGAATGCCCATGAAAACGTGCGCATAAGTAGGGCCTATTCGAGTTCCTATTGACGTGCCCTGATTTGAACGTAATAACAATTATTAAATTCAAAGTTATTGATTTCAATGATAAGGTTCAATAGCGATTGCAGTGCTTCTTTATCGATAGGTCTCACGAAACAAGAATCCTCATAAGGCTTAAGCACTGCGGCAATTCCATCGGTATGCGGTAAGTTAGTATAAAATGAGGCGACGTCCAGTGTTACGAGTATTGCACTTTGCGGAATGGTAGGGCTTGATATGTCTTGAAGAAAGTTATTAGTGTCCTTGACAAATGATGGAAATGTCTCGGGAATATGTTTATTAACGGAGTCAACATAGACATGTTTTCGGTTGTAGTGTTTATACCGTAGATGATCGGACGGTCCGGGTTAACTTGCTTGTGAATCTCCGGGAGCATGTAGAATCTGCAGGCCACTGAGCGGAAGAAGAGACGGAACAGTTTTATTCCTCTAGTTTTTTGTCCTTTGATAGTGTCATAAGCTTATCTTGCAAGATGGATATAAAGTTATCTGTTGGGTCGGTCGGGAGAGCTCTATAAAAACTGTCATTCGAGAGTTGTGGGGTAGCTTCCGCTATGTAATCGTTGCTATTAAGGACAACGGTTGCTCCTCCCTTATCGGCAGGTTTAATAACAATGTCAGGATTGTTAGATAGCTGTTCAAGCACTGGTTTTTCCTTCTTTGTCAAGTTGTGTCGGTAAGGAATAGGCCGTTCCGAAACGCCACCACAACAACCTTTCCCAAAGTGAACATTTGAAAACTCTCTTTCCTAAACCACCTCGCGTAGTTTACCGGCGGTCAAAGAATCTCCGCGACATGTCAACATCGTCAAGATGGACCTTTTTCCGGTCTCAACAGCGCCTCTAGCGGAGAACACTCAATTTGAAACTCGGGGTCCATGGCCTGCGAAATTGCCCGCCGCGTGCCGGCAGACAGTCTCGGAAGCCTCGTTTGTTTCGGCAAAATTTGCAAACGTGCCACGCCAGGTGACGCTCAGTTTGCTCCTGTCGTCACGTTGTGACCCCCAAAAAACATGGTGCGCGTTTCGTCACCGCCGCCGCGCATGCGCAGATTACCCCCGTGAAAAAGGCCCATAAAGTGAACCCACAGTATCTGGTTGTGCACCTTGCAACAAACCACGCTGCAAGGTGTTTCTACATATGCGAACCACCCAGGAAGTCGTTAGTACGTCTTGAATCTTCACCCTTAAAGTTTGCGGCTCCTTTCATTGCGGTAGCTATAACGTTATATACACGTACGAGTGCGCCGTCTGCCAAAAACAGTATATTGGCCAAACAGAAACGCCGTTCCGAATACGCTTCAAAAACCATAGATCGCATACTAATACATTGCCTAACCTGCCCCTTTCAAAACAGATCCGCTTACCAAGCATTCTTTCGACAAAATCAGGGCCACTATACTTTAATCAGGCTTTCATTCTCATCAATATCGTGAAATGCGCGAGTCTTACGTAATCTATACATTGAACACCGTGTAATCAGGTATAAACAAAAGTACAGGCACACTTTCTAACGTGCCCACCAAGCATCATCAACATTAACGGGCACAATCCATGAACTACTTTCAGTATTGTGCTCGAACCCACAGCCCGTTGCGTCATCGGTTAGGCATGTTGGATACTGTCTCCACTGCCTCTTTGATTGTCTATATTTATAGTTAGTTGCGTTGATTAATCGTACCTTTTACCATAGGTATAGATGCAAGGCCGTATTGCACTGCACACGCGCCAAAAAAAAAAAAAAAAAGCATAGACCACTCATCTTATCGACTTCGCAATAACTGAGCTGTGTACAGTAAAACCTCGGTGATACGAATCTCGCGGGTTTACCAAAAATATTCCTAT
This sequence comes from Rhipicephalus sanguineus, assembly GCF_013339695.2. Lineage (NCBI taxonomy): Eukaryota > Metazoa > Arthropoda > Arachnida > Ixodida > Ixodidae > Rhipicephalus > Rhipicephalus sanguineus. The sequence goes on along the minus strand of NC_051183.1, from coordinate 123,975,063 downwards.
CATCCGAAATTCGTATCACCAGAAAACATGGAAAATTAGTATGCGACAAAAGAAAGTTGGCATACGTTTTGAACAAGTGTTTCTCAGGGCCGCAGCGACGTGATGAACAGCTCTGAAAGATTGCCAGTAAAGTTTTTAGACGTCAACGATCATACTTGTACTCGTATATATACGGTGCATGCGCGCGTGTGTAATTAATGAACCACATGTGTTGTGCCCCGTGACCACTAGCTGCCCCTTCCAAATCTTACTACGCTTTTCTGCATGACACTCGGGTACTGCGGCGAAAGTGATTTAAGAAGCGCTTTGCACACGATAGATAAGAGGCCAAGCTCCTTCGCGAAGACCGTCCGCTTCGTCCCTTGGGGTCTTCGTACATGTGCGCTATAGCGTGCGTTCGTATCAAAAGTCGCGGGGTGCAAATCGGTTCGCAACAACCGTGCTCCTATACATTGCAGGCTAATGGGCCCTGGCCGGGACCACAGAAAAATTCGTATCACCCCGAAATTCGTACGAGCCGTGATCGTATCACCGAGTTTTTACTGTATATGGCGCACAATCTGACTGCACTGTCACGCGGCGCTTTGATATTGTCACATTAGCATTGTAATAGTCGATATCCTGTTCGTACATAGTTATTCTGCGTGCGCGAAGGATTGATTTCTGTGCTTTTCTCTTTTTTTTTCTGTTTTCAGCATGAGATCTAACTGTACCGTCATGAGCACTGCGCGCAATCAATTGTGTAAGCGCTGATATACGTCGCGATACTATAGTATCTCATGTATATCGTATTTATAAGGAGACTCGTTGACTTGTACTTGTTGCTTTGACAAAGGCTGGTGCACCAGCCTTTGTATATATATATATATATATATATATATATATATATATATATATATATATATATATATATATATATATATATATATATATATATATATATATATATATATATATATATATATATATATATATATATATATGGGGACATAGTGTAGTAATGCGAACGCTTACAGTGAAGACATCATTGTTTAGTCCGTGAGGGGAAGCAGTGATATGGATATCGTTTGACAGCTTTGACGGTGTTTCTTTTCTATTTGTCCCTTATGCTGCATGACTCATCAAGCCATAAATAAATTAGTTAGCGTAGTGTGTGCGCACACAGAAACGAACTGATCTCACTCAATAACAGCGAGCACTGGCTTTCAGAATGCTGGTCAACATTTCAGGTCAGTGGGCTTGGCCAATTACTCAATGCATGTTCCGTTGTGTCCGGGAAAGAATGGTACAGATGCGACATAAGGAATACAAACACGCTTGTTGCCTTTAAACAACGATACCGTTTTGTAATTTCTAACACACGGAATTTGGTAATAAAGTACCACGCATATCTTTATTGCGCAACCAAGGCAATTTTCTGCTCGTTGAATGAAGAGCTTTGTTCTTTCAAAAAAAAAGGGAACCTTGCATTTGTTGCGGACCACCCAGTATACTTTCAACATCAAAAATAATTTATAGTGTAGCACGTTATATAGGCCACCATTATATATTAATTCCTGGCCTTTAGATTTGTCGCTTTCCCAGAAAAATAAACATCATATTTCGCAAATTTATTCAGCTCTGCTCGTGCCAAACGCATTTGAGGTATTGTTATATTTGAGGAATTTATTATTTTCACAGTCACATGACTTCATTATCGTGCCATAAGCACAATTGTCTTTTTCCCGCACTGTCGAAGGTACAAGCCCTGCGAGCCTTCCTCGAGTTTGCAGCTTCAGTGGAACGCGCCGTCTTATAGACGAATTCTTTGCATTAGTCCTCCCGCCTTCCTTCACAGGAAACTCTTGCCACGCTACCCACTCCTTCTTTCTTTCATCGTTACTTCCGCTACCCCATTCCTAAGGGCCCTGAGCCGTGTCCCCGCGACTCGAGGCAGAAAACAGCTTCCTTTTCATTTGTTCTCTTTTTCATGACCCACTTTCTCTCTCTGAAAAAAATAAGTTCTTTGGCGGTCTATACGTAAGATGGTACTAGAAAAAAAAAAGCTGTTTGGTGCTCTTGTGTATGCCGACACAAAACGATAAATTTTCGGATATATGTAGGAAACGTTTTTGGCAAACAGGTGGGAGAAATTAGAGGCGACCCCAGTCCTTGACTTAGATGTATTCCGTCGGCACGCACACGTCGATGCTCGTGTGCTATTGCTCGGATTCACTTTTTGCTTCGTGGCACTGCCGAAGCGGGTCCCACAGGCCACGTAGAGAAGAGCTCGAGGTTGAAATATGCCCCTCCAAATGTCGCGACGGTCACAGCTGCTCACAAGAAAAGCGTCTGCTCTTTAATAGAACTCATTACATTCATTTGTATTAAATACCCTGGCGTTTATTTACCCTTCTTTTCAGTACACTTAGGCTCCGATATTATATGTACACAATATAACTCTTCACTTACACCAGAACATTCCATCGCTTTAAAACAGACACTTTATACAAGCATACGGGTAGATAATATGCTACTTATACAAAGGGAAGTGTACATAAGAAACATGATGCAAGCCTTGGTGCCAGACGCATATTAATGCATTCACTACGAATGCGGTGTGGCCACTGCTGTTGAGAGCTATTTGTTTAACGCGCACTGAGGCTAGGAGAAACAACTTTTGACAATATGGTTGTCTTTTGTTAAGGCGGAAGTCCAATATGCCTCACTAAACGCGAAATTGGACAGTCGGCGCCGGCGGCGTCTCGCGTCCTGCGGCGTCTCACGTCCTGCGGCGTCGGGGACTAGTGGTGCAAAAAATCATCATCGCCTGATGACCTCACTATATGACGTCTTCACGGCGTCAGACATTCTGGCTTGACGTCATGGGACGTAACGCTACTTAATGCCGCTGTAGCGCCCTCTTTCGGACGGCGAACAAAGCCGGAGAGCGCGCGACCTCAAGAGAAGGAAATAAGGACGGCGCTTCGCAGTGGCACGTGAAGCCGCGGCTTGTGTCCCCTGCTGGCGTCAATTATGGTTCAGCCGTCTCGTTTCTTCGCTCCTGTGTCATAAGCCTACAACATCATCACATGACATCGTAGCTTGGCCAAAGGTGGGCTGATCACGGAGGCAGTGTAAAACCAGGTGAGGTGCCTCCGATCCCGGAGGCAGGGCAAAACAACGCTAGGCGCAGAAAGCTTTCGGAGGGTGGCGGGGCAGTATAAATACATCTAGGGAGCCTACGTGACCTGCCGTTCACGTAGGCTCCCTAATACATCGACTGAGAAGACAAAGGAGTTGGCTTTCGCCTTCGAGTCCTCTTAGGAGAATGCACAAGGGACCTTTTTTATTCAACGGCTGCACAGAGCTCACTTACGCAGCCTTTTGTTCTTGGTGTGGCAAAATTTCCTCGCGCGCTTTCGAAGCGTTCGACAGCCCTCATTTCACGTGCGTACAAATGCTGCGCTTGCATAGTCGGCCCAAGCGTTTATAGTGAAATCAAGCAGAAATAAACAAAAAAATATCCATTCGTACCAATTTTGTCATGTCCTCACTGACCTCCTTATCTGTTTATACGTACGGGATACTGCGGATCTACTGTGTAAATTTGATTTGCACACGATGCATTGTAAGCGATACTGACTGACGTGTAGAAAGCGTATTTCAAGTTCATAGTTATCTGTGCATTCTACATTCTATCTTTGTGTCCCTTACAAAATTCATTTTTTCACATGTCCGCACAAAAATATGCCAGTCATTTGCGTTATCCCTGTTGATCAGCATTGAAATTCGTCATACGCGGATACCCACTTACACGTCACACGGCCCCGCTGCGGTGGTCTTGTGGTTGTGGTGCTCGACTGCTGACCCGAATGCCACGGGATGGTAACGCGGCCAAGGCGGCTGAACTTCGATGGACGCACAAGGCCTGCGTACTTAGATTTAGGTACACTTTAAAGAACCTCAAGTAATAGAAATTTCCAGCGCCCTCCACTACGGCGTCTTCCATAATGATTTCATGGTTTTGGGACGTAAATTCCTAACAGTTACGTCACCCATAGGTCTTACGTTCAAAAGGGGAAGTGTTATCAGAAAAGCATATGAGTCGTCCGCCAACGATGCCCTAGGCCACAGGCTTTGATTGATCAGGTGAATTTTCACTCTACGCAGGACAGCATTCTACCTTTCCCGATAAAACGATGCCGTCGCCTCCAGACACGACGAAGCCGGCAGCGCCGCTGTGGTCACGAACGGCCCTCCTCGCGACCAGTTGTATCATGGTCCTGCTGGTCGCGGCCCTAATGGCGGGCATGTCAATCTGGACCGCGAAGAAGGTCTCGAGCGGGAGCACGTATTGCAAAACGGACGACTGCGTGCGCGTCAACTCGATGCTGCTGGAGGCGCGCAACATGAACATTTCGCCGTGCGACAACTTCTACCAGCACGTGTGCGGCAGATGGCCGCTCAGCCACACAGGGTTGGCGGTGTACGACGTGCACGCCAACACGTTCCTGCACAACCTCGCAATGTCCCTGATCAAGGTGAGGCGGGGCCAGGGTTGTTTTAGAAACCCTTCGGCTGTTGTTGCTTAATTTAAAGCAGAGAAGCAACCTACTTTCGGCAATTCGGAGCATGATATTGATAGGGTGGCCGAATATACGGAGCGCCCACAGACCCACAAAAAAAGAAAAAAATTAACCCGGTCCCTTATGCACTTGCCTACGATGATCCGAATGCGAAAGGCGCCTCAATCTTCTTATTGTCTTTCTTTTCCGATTGTATGAATACCCCTGCTCAAAATTGGATTGGATTGGAAATAACTTTATTTGTACCTGCAGTTTGGCGCTCGCGAACCCCTACGAGGGCCTACGTCTTCTTCGGGGTTGCCGTTACTCGGCGCGGGTCTCCGCTCGCCGTTGCCGGCTCGCTGGGCTTTCCTTTTGAGTGCCCCGAGGGCCTGCTGGATAGCCCAGAGCTGTTGGTCCTGGTCTTAGCTCTTGGCGGCTTCCTCGAGCCGCGACGGGATAGTTCTTGATCTCGCTTCCTCTGGGTGTTTGATGCAGTCCCACAAGATGTGCGCGTGATCCGCCGTCTCCCTCCGGCAGACCTTGCACTTGTCGGTCGGTTATCTCTTGGGGTACATGCGATGCATCAGTGCCGGGCTCGGTAGTGATGCGGCCTGGAGTTGTCTCAGTAGTATCGCCTCCGCTCGACTGAACCGCGGGTGCGGGAGTGGGATAGTCTTGCTAGCGAGGCGGTAGGCCTTTCGGATGTCGTTATAGTCCGTCATGCGGTGCTTGGCTCCGAACCATGTCGGACGGTCTGTCGCCAGGGCGCGGTTAGTTAGCGTTCGCATCGCAGCGTGTGCCGTCTCGTTGTGGTTGTCATTGCGTTCTGACGCGTCACTCGCGTGCGCCGGGAACCACTTAATTCTCACTTTTCTCTCTTGCAGTTTGGCCGCACGCAATGCTCGTTCGCCTTTGGCGAAGTTTCGCACCGCCTGTCTCGTCTCACCCAGCACAGAGTGGCAGTCTGGGTCGGTGATGGCCAGGGCGATGGCCATCTCTTCCGCTTGTTCCGTGCTGATGCTTTTCACGCTCGCTGCCATCCTTGTTGCGCCGGTCGACGCCTCGATGATGACCGCTGCTAAATCGTTCTGTTGGTATTCGTCCGCGTCCACATACCGCGCGTGCTCGTCGTTGGCCTGCCGGTCGAGTCTGCAGGTGGTTGGTGTGCAAGCTTTATGGTATTCAACGGCATACCGATCAGTTGCAGGCAGAGGAGTACACGTCAGATTTTAAAAAAATGTGCAAATGTAATAAAGGCTATCCTCCGTATGGGAGATTGTGCGGAAAAAATCTGGTAGTAGCGTGTGCCCTACATTTAAGTGTAGGAGACGAAAGGGAGAAGTTGGTCGCAGTTTGAACGGTGACAGGCGACGTACCTTTCGCACAGTTGGATTGTAGAACGTAACGCTATGCTTGTGCGATGATTAGGCATTTGTCCAGTAGTGGATCCAAAGCACCTGAAAGGAAGGGGAAGCCTCAATCGTCCAGTACTTCGTAAAAGCCACTGTGGCGGAGAGTGAAATGTTAACGGAAACGATGCCTGCATGAGTGGATGGTAAGTCAAACGAACACGATCGAAGTGCTGGCTAGTGAAAGGCAGTGGCCGTGACAGGTCGACTTGCGCGGGATGTTTTTGCGGCGTTGGCAGTGGCTGCACGAGCACATAACGTTCCGCGTGAAGTCGTGCCTATTGCACCGATAAGATCGGAACCTTAGTACAGCGTAAGCTTGGACAAAGGCCGGCGTGCATACACTGTCGATGTGCGCAGGCAGCGTCATGCAGGACACGGATATGGCTGAGTATGACAATTAGCCACTTGGTACTGTCGGATAGGTAGCTGCGATAGTAAAGCAGGTAGGATTGCGATTTGGCTAGTTACTTATATGCATACGTTATAGAGGAGGGTACGCATGCAGTGTTCGTTCACGTTCCACGGCAAAAATAATCCAGCAGTTGCCTGCTTGAATGGAGGCAAGTCAAACCAACACGATCGAAGCGCTGGCTAGTGAGGTAAAGGCAACGTGGAATCTTCAACCGAGGTCTCGCCAATTAAACAGCATCACACGTTGTACGCTTAAACAAAAATGCTAATATACTTATATTTATACGCTATATAGGAGGGTACGCATGCAGTATTCGTTCAGTCCTATTCGCGCCATGTATTTAGATAAGTTCTCCAAAGTTACAGGGAAAACTCTTTACAAAAGATGCCACTCGTGTCTGGTCTGCGAATGTCATTGCAATAATAACATCTGGTCTTTAACGTCCCAAAATCACGATATAATTATGAGGGACGCCGTAGTCGAGGGCTCCGAAAATTTGGCACACCTGGAGTTCTTTAACTTGCACCTAAATCTAAGTACACGGGTCTCAAACATTTTCGCTTCCATCGAAAATGCAGTCGCCGCGGCCGGTACTAGATCCCGCGACCTGCGGGGTCAGCAGCTGAGCGCCGTAACCACTAGACCACCATGGCGGGGCGAATGTCATAGCAACCTAATAAATGTTCGATATATCTACTAAAAGTCACTTGCAAAAGAACTGTGCAACCGTTTAAGCGCTAGTTTTCTAATTTTGAGGACATATGGCAGTGCTGGGCAGTATCGAAGATACGTGTATCTTAGATACTATCTTAGATACTCTATGAGTATCTTGTATCTGTATTGCGATACGTCTCGAAAGATGAGTATCTGTATTTCCGATACATTCAATAATGTATCGTGTATCTTAAGATACAAGATACTTCTATCGCAACACAACCGTGCGAAACAATAATCACTGGCCAAGTTCCGCTTCTCAAGCTGATACTGGTGCCACTAAGCCACCTGAACAAGTCTAAGGGCTGTGGAGCAATTTTGTTTTTCCGCCAGAGTCCTCCAGTGAGGGCAGAAGATGAGGAAGACAAGCACGCAGACGTCTACGCCCGGCCCACGTACCTTTTCTTTTCTCGATGTTTTTTTTTGCTTTTTATTTGCGCCAGTGCCGCGACACTTGCTCTTAGCCACTGCCGACGCCGTGTACTCCACTGCGTGCTGCGTCTATCGCGCAAATTCTGAAGTCGTTATTGAAGATTCTCTTGCGTCTTGCTCCGTAGCGAAATGTGATGCGTGCTAGCATGGGGTTGCTTTGTGTCTTGTGGATTTTACATATCGGCGATTTGAAGGATCTCGTGGATCTAAAGCTTGACTTGCATGCAATGAATTAACTTATATGCAAATAAGATACGCAAACAACTATAGCACCACTGGTACTGATGCTAGATCTAATAGAGCAAGCGTTTACCTAACAGAAAATATCTTTGCGTACCGTATTTTTCACTTCCTGCTAGATTTATTCAAAGAATTTATGAAATCATAGCTTGATTATTAGCACAAATGCTTTTTTGTTGTCATTTTTCATCCCATACATTACCTAGGTCTCTGTTCTGTTTTTCTGGTCTGGTCACTGCAGTATGTCTTTTGTAACGCATTCCCAGAATAAGGTTTCTGCGTTATTCTTCTGTCTGCTTTATATTCCTACTACTGTTTACCCATTTACACGTTGCCAAGGTGATTTTGAAAACAAGTATATAATTATGTGGGCGTCCCTTGACTTACAGTACAAAGCATTCTGCTTATCGCTTAGGAAAATAGCGAAACTGAGTTTGCATTATAATAATAGAAATCATTAGGAGCCATCTTAAAGATGTTAGGAAGGGGATTCGAGAAACGTTGTTTTACTGAATGCTCCGTTTTACTCATGAGCGTCCCAACGAGCCGTTTCAGGCAATTTTCCATAGGCACGGAATTTTCTATTGCCTTAATTGGTAAGTTGACGATACTTCATGCTCATAGCTATTAAGGGCGCCTTCTGTATTGTGTTTCTGTACTCATTCAATGTGAATGTTTGATATAGAACCACCTCTATATTTTACTTATATTACTTCTCCTGTTTTAGGCCTTCTTAAATATTTTTCGTATTACTAATCGCTACCTAATATGGGAGCTATAAGCGGCGATAGCACGAATAACGGCGGTGTCCTCCCACGCTTTGTGCAACTATACAATACGTCTGAGACGTCTCTGTGTTGCACATGTTTTCTCGTTGAAGAAAAATTGCTAAAAGATTACACGTTAGTGAGTATATCAACAAAGAATCCTTTACGCCAGCAGATAAGTAAAATATGAAAATTCATTGCTGTTTTATGTCATCTACGTATACACCAGGGGTCTCAAACTCAGCTTATAAACAACGGGCCATAGTCGCGAAATTTATTTCTAAGCGCCGGGACAGTGAAGATGGTGGGAGAGAGTTTGAACAAAATGACGTTGCCATTCGAAAGGAAGCCTTTCCCATGTCTCATATATAGGTCATTTCTGAAGGGGTTTCAGAGTCAGGATTCGAGAAACATCGATATCGATGTGCACAACGAGTGAATTCTGGACGCGGATTCTGAAATATAGAGTTTTTGTTCCAGGGTTATGTTTCAGGACATCGTGACCACATGTTCCTCACGAAAGGAAAGCTTGAAACCTGTAATGTCTGTGCAGCTCACGAACATATTATCTAGAAAATAAAAACAAATGGGACGAATATGGTCATGTGTGTGCGGGCGGGGCCGCTAGCGAAAAGTTTCAAACCCCTAGTATACATCATGCGTCCCCCCCCCCAAAAAAAAAAGTCGCCACCAGCGTTGTTGCTGCTGTACACCTGTCCGGATATACGGTATTGTGCACGCCGTCTTTAACGGACAAGGTAAAAGTCCACACCGGCATTTGCGCCGTCGTGCGAAGGCTTCTCATAAAAGTTATTGTGATTATATGGCAACCCGCTAGCTGGTCGGCAAGCTGAGCAGCGACTCCCATTAATTGCAAATATGACAAGCAAGAACCGCTGTCAGCGAACTGTATAAAGAGTTGTCCTGTGAAGAAGCGAAAACAAACCGCAATAAGATGTTTTGGAAGGAAACTAATCTACTTTGAGCAAGAAGGGCAACAATTTTAGATACTAACAGTCATTTTATTAAAGTGAAGCAAAATAGGTCGCAGTTAGGAAATTTTCAAGAAGACATTTTCTTGCTTAGGCGTTCGCTGCTACATTATATGGATCTATAATCACAAATTAGAGAATGTATCGAAGTATCTTAAGATACAATTGCCAAGTATCCTATCGGATACAATTATTGCGACAGTATCTTGTATCTGTATCTCCAATACTTCTTGCATGAGTATCTTGTATCGTATCGCGATACAATTTCAAAGTATCTTTGCCCAGCCCTGACATATGGGAAGTACACGAGTTAGATAAAAGAACGCACTGCATATATTGTGCAAAATTATTACCTCATCCCATCCGATCGACAGGCGTCCATTACAGCGTTTAATAACCAACAAAGTTGCTGTTGAAACAGGATAAGTTTTGTACATAAACATCAATGCACATAGTAGAGTACCGGCAGCCGCACACAATGCATCGCGTATAACCATTTAGTCTGGCTGAAACTGCCTTCTTGCATAGCCTTAGTAAATAGCCATGTATGCAAAAGTTATGCAAACGCAAGTAAATATCCTTTAACGAACGAAATAATGTCATGCATAATTTTTTTTCTTTTTCCCGACGTCGGTGCGTGCAAAGTCTAACAATAAATTTCCGCCAGTAGTATTGAACATTGTTTATTTTGCAGGAAAAAAAATACAAAATTTCCCTGCGGGAGGCAAAGACTAAAGGCTAAATAGCCTGACGAGGTCTTGACCTCCTGATACAGTCTGCGTCAGTGCCACATCATACACATTTACACATCAGTAACATACACATATACAAATAAGTGACATATTATACACATATTATACACATTTCAGTAGTATGAGATATTACTTGGTTTTATGCTATCATATTCATGTTTTTTTTTCATACATATACATTCACAACGATTTATACATTCAGAACGTGCTTACTTCTGCATACATACACAAAAATGTTTTACAAGAAACAGGCTTCTTTCTACATAATATACATTCGGAATATAATTTTCATAAAGAGAAAACAATATTGGAATCAAACGATTCTGTTTTAATATCATTGTTCACAGCAAAGAAAAAAAAAGGAATCAACTAAGTATACAAGTATTTCTAAATGTAAATGCCTATGGATCCACTATGACGTTAGTCGAAAGAAGAAATGATTTATGATGACATTTAAATTTTTTTGTTTTCAGTGTAAAGTCTATATTCGATTCGTGAAGGTTTAGCAATTGTACAATCTTATAATCAATAGCCTGCTTGCCATAGTTCGTGCGTGTTTCTTGGTTTTGCGGGTAGAATTTCTGAAGCCGTATTTTGTTGATACAATGCGTGGGAAGGAATCCTGTAGTTTATGCTTATGAATGTGTTGCATCAGCTTAAGGTTATATACTTTCCTAACAGATAGAATTTCATGTTTAAGAAAAAGCGGCTGAGTGTCTAGGTCCTTGGGATGACCTTTATATTTTTCTATTATACGGAGCATGCGCTTTTGCAAGATGTATATTCTGTCGTAATTGGTCTTAGTTGTTGTTCCCCATACAAGCATTCCGTATAGAAGTTTGGAGTAAAACATGCTATAATACAATGATTTAGATAGCCATGAAGGGAGGAGGAAAGCGATCTTACTCAAGCACCCTACAGAACGAGCTAGATCTGCCAAGAGACTATTGACGTGCGGTGTCCATGATAAGTGCTCGTGAAACCAGACTCCCAGGAATTTTTGTGTGCTGACTTGTTCGAGTCGCTGATCGTTAAACGAAATTACTATATTATCACTGATGCGCTTGTTAATGGGCCTGAACATAATAAATTTGGTTTTTTTGCGTGTTTAATTTTAGTTTGTTTTTTGTTAGCCAACCTGAAAGTTTCGAGAGGTATGTATTTGTTGAAGCTTCTACTTCCTGAATGGTGGAGCCTGTGAAAAATATACTTGTGTCGTCAGCGAACATTTTAATTTTGGGTGTATACTGGACCTCTGTAATATCATTTATATATAAAAGGAAAAGTACGGGGCCTAAAATGGACCCTTGTGGAACTCCTTTCTTTATGCTTAAATACTCGGATTTTTCACTGTCTATACTAACAAATTGTTGTCTGGATGATAAGTAGCTTTTAAATAAATCAGAGACTACTCCTCGAATTCCATAGCGGCTTAATTTCAACAGTAGAATATGATGGTCAACAGAATCGAACGCTTTACGCAGGTCAAGGAAGACACCTAACGTGAACATTTTATTTTCAATATTTTCTATTATGCGGCTTTTTACATCAATTAGTGCCTCTTCCGTGGTTTTATTTTTGCGAAAACCATATTGATGCGGTGATAAGATATTGTATTTCTCAAGATATTTCATAAGGCGCGTATTTATACATTTTTCATAAATTTTTGAGAAGACAGGTAATACGGATATCGGACGATAATTTGTTAATTCACTAGTGTTGCCACCTTTATGAATGGGTGTAACTTTGGCCACCTTAAGTTTTGTTGGGAAGATTCCAATCAGAAAGGAATAATTTATGAGATATGCTAATACGGGACTAAGTATAGATGCGACGGCTTTAACTGGAGCCACCTTTACGTCATCATAACCACTCGCAACGTTTGTCCTTAGTTCTTTTATATATCGGTAGACTTCCTCTGGTAATACTCTGGTAAGTACGAGAGAGTTCAAGCAACTACTTGTTTCATTTTCATATTGTGTTGTCACTTCATCACAAACAGCCACATTTACAAAGTATTGGTTAATCGCGTTCGCCAGTTCCTTGCCCTCTAGAATGATATTGTTGACTTTTACTTGTTTAGGTGTATTTGATGCTGCTGTTCTCCCAGTTAAGGAATTAACCTGTTTCCATATTTTTGCCGGTTCTGATTTTATACGTGAAAAGATGGCTTCATAATAGGCAAGTTTAGCCTTCCTAGTGTCACTATTTAGCTTGTTGCGGAATTGCTTGAATTCACGCAGTATTGCAATATCTCTAGTAGCAAGAAATCTGTGAAAAAGCGTGTTTTTCTGCTTGATTCGTTTCAAGAGGTCGCTGTTTATCCATGGTTTTCTGTTCTTACCCTTTCGTGTTCTGATCTGTTGTGTCGGGAAAGCAATACCGTAGCACTCAAGGAAGATAACTAGGAAAGTATTATATGCGCTATCTGGATTGCATTGCACATACACAGGTGACCAGTCAGCACTTTCAATTAATTCGGCAAACTTAAGCAGTGATTTGTCATTGATGCATCTGTACCGCGCAAGCCTTGGGCGTTTAGTTTTATGCAGCAGGTTTTGTGTAGAAATGTAGATAGGTAGGTGGTCACTTAAGTCTGAGCACAGTATGCCCGAGGTGTAATCACAGCTATTTAGGTTTGTTATACACACGTCAAGTGACGTGGAGCTATTGTGGGTAATACGAGTTGGATATATAATGGCATTCTGACATCCATATGATGCTACAAGGTTTTTCAAATCAAGCGCATACAACTCTTCACTCATCATGTTAATGTTCACATCACCCATGATAAAATAGGGTTTTTTTATGTCATTAAAACAATGCATGAGTTGTTCCATATGACTGAGAAAATGCCGCTTATAGCCAGTTGGGGGTCTATATACCACGGCAAGTAAAAAAGAATTTGTTTCTATTGCTAGGCACTCTATGTCACCATTACTCATAGACAGATCATCAAGCATTTGAAAACAATATTGCTGCCGGAGGTATATAGCCAACCCTCCACCTCTTCCTGCACGATCCAAGCGTGCTATGCCATAATTAGTGAACTCAGGAGACATGTCAGTATTACAAAGCCATGTCTCTGTAAACAGTATTGCATCAATGTCCGCGTGAAGAGAACTCATAAAGACATCGAATGCTTCATGCTTGTTCCTAATACTTCTTATATTTTGGTGTAGTATGGTAAAGGAGGCATCATTATTTATTGGTATTGTTGTTTCTATAGTCGACATGGTGAACTGAGAAAGAAAAAAAAAGCTGTTACCTGGAAAAAAAGAAAAAAAAAAAAGAACCGCCTTTCCTTTCTCTTTTCCTTCCTTTACCTAATGAGATCTAAATCAATTGTGCTTGCTATCCGGATTACATCAGACGTTTCATCTTTGCGCGCAAGAATTTTTCCTCCACTTGACCATACAAATTTCCATTTGGCAGATTTCTTTTTCGCTAAGGCTGCGCCAAGAAGCTGCTTGTTCTGTCGCGTCAGGTGCTCGTTAACATAAATAACGCTTTCCGCTCCCTCGTAATCGAGGTGACTAGAAAGGATCCTCTGTTTCTTTGCTTTTGCGAGCACCGCATTACGTTTGTTGCGCGAGATGAGCCTGACAACAATGTTCCGTTCATTCCTTTTTGCCGTCGACACCCTGTGACAGATGTCGATGTCATTGTCAGATATTGGCTCGCCCACAAGCTCACCTATCTTTTTCACGACGACAGTTGAGTCAAGTTCCTCTGGTACACCCTTTATCTCAAGATTGTTACTTCTTTGATATTGCTCAAGTTCTTCAACTTTCTTTTCAAGCCGATGGTTCTCGGCTTTTAGTTTTTCGTTCTGAGAAACCAGTTCTTTTATTTCCGCTCTTAGTGCCTTGATATCGGTTCCTATTTCCTTTACTTCATCACATGTATCGCAGCAAAATTTCAGGCTATCTTTTAGTGACCTTATCTCGGCTCGTACTTCCCGTTGAAAATCAGAGATTAACGTTGCGATTTCTTTCTTGTCACCCTTATTCATTATAGGAACTTCCGCTAACAAGTTTCAAAGCAAAAATGTTTGTCCGGCAGCAGTGCAAAAAAGCAAGGAAAGTAGTAGAGGGAGACCTCTTCCTTACCTGCAAAGAATTGCAGATGTGTTTTAGCCGTCAGATCGCTTTGTGCACTGCTGCCGGACTGTGCGGGAGACGAGAATCCCAGCGCTTATAAAGCCAGCCGAGAATCAGCTGACAGCCTTCTGCGCCGACTCCGTGATAGCTTGTTCCAGCAATCAGGCTAGCAGCGTCAAGATGCCGGTTCTCGATGCGTTGCAGGCCATACGTCGATGAAGGGTGGTTTTGCTGTAGCGTGCAACCGAAGCGTACACGTGGAAATTTCCTGCAAAGAATTGCAGATGTGTTTTAGCCGTCAGATCGCTTTGTGCACTGCTGCCGGACATTACTCAACATCAAATGTCATAAAATTAGATATTATAGCTGTATAGCTTAAATAACTGCTGCTGACTTCTAATTTCGAGGAACCCATACAGTCAATTCTGCAGTATTTACCTGCCCTGATTACACAGCTACTGTTGAGCACTGAGTTTCTTGACCGCGCTGTAAAGTGGCTGTCGAAAACCCATTGTCTAACTTGACTCGGGGCAAGGATTTTGCGCTTTCTCGTAATCACCAGTGCATATGTACAAAGATGATGATTCCGGTGATGATACAATTGCATTTCGAGCAATATTTCTGAAAAAAACTTTTGCTTGCCATATTGATGAATGCGTCGACTGAACGGACCGACTGTTCTGTGGTGTCTGAGCGAAATGTTTCGTCGGATAAACAGAGCAAACCACCTAAAGAAGAGAGTCATTGTCTGCACTTTTGACTTTTATTTATGTACGCAAGCTGATATTTCGTTCGTTTCTACCCTTCAAGCTTACACAAAAAATCAACACTCACAATCTAATTTTGCGGTGAACCGCGAAATAAAAGAATATCTCACAATAGAGTGCGTGTTCATACGTGGATGCAAGTGCATTTGCTCTCAGACTGTAGCGGCGCTGCGTTTGTTGCTGCAGGGCAGAGTGAACGCGGTGACAGAAGAGGCCGTAAAAGTAGCGTTACAGAGCCGCCGGTCTTAGGCAACCCAACAAGGCAGTAACCTCAACGTGCGAACCTCGTAAAAGTGACTGCTTTAGACCAACGAGACCACGTCGTCGGGAAGGACAGCGCTTTCACGCGCTCGAGGCGCAGTTTCCAAACTGTGCCTCTTCCATCCCTGAAGCTGAGCGCACCGCCGCGTGCCGGGCTGCGAAAGCTGCGGTGACATAACAAAACATATGGTGGAGTTGTGGCTGTGGCTGCCAGCATGCATGCATCCAATTCGAAGACTGCTATGCTGGCCCTACGTCAGTACACATAATTTGTTTCTTAACGCCCTACATCCATGCAACTTCTTGCATAGAGATTATTTTCACTTTTGCTTTAAGAATAATTACTTTTAAGGATGGCGGCATTTTTATGGACTCGAAATGCTAGAGGGCCGTGTACTTATGCGCACGTCAAAGAACTCCAGGTGGTCGACATTTCAGGAGTCCACCACTACAGCGTCCCATATAATCATAACGTTGTTTCGGGACGTAGAACTTCAACAATTGCATAATTATATACTATGCAAGTGGGATCAACCTCCACTTTTCTTTTGTCCATGACAGACGGTTGTGGGTAACCAAGACAGTCCGACCGAGAAGACGGCGCGCTTCTACCAGACC
Organism: Rhipicephalus sanguineus; assembly: GCF_013339695.2. Classification (NCBI taxonomy): domain Eukaryota; kingdom Metazoa; phylum Arthropoda; class Arachnida; order Ixodida; family Ixodidae; genus Rhipicephalus; species Rhipicephalus sanguineus. The sequence continues at coordinate 123,959,043 of NC_051183.1, read as the reverse complement.
TGCATCAGTGTTGTAGTGGATGGGCGTGACCAGAGGGCTGGATACCGCGAGGCCTTCCAGCAAGCGGGCGTCTACTGGCCTGACTTCGGTCCTAAGGACAGCGACGCCTACGTAGTCGCTGCCAAGGTCTACGCCTCCTTCCTCTATAGTTCGATGCTCGATATCCGAAGAGTCGAGTCGTTCACCGGTGAGGTATATAAACGCGTCCACTACGACGTTTTCCCATAACAATAGCCATTGCGAATGAGGCTAGCGTCAGACGGGCTACGATACTGTACACAGACACGCCACTGGCGTGACAGGTCTTTTTTTGCCGTATCGTTAAATGACTTATGAAGATATCGACGTGGTGCCGCTTTAATAGTGCGTTGAGTAGCTCCTTGGAGAATGGTGGGCAAGCAGTTGCTTCAATCTTAGGACACACGAGGTCTTACACCTCAAAAAGCGCAGCTGTCGCCGAAAGTGATCGTCTCAAAATGCTGCTCATGACCGCTCTCATTTTTCGGCATAGAAACAATTATTTTTCCTAGGCGCAAAGACAGGCACATCGAGAAGACAGATCGAAACAAGTAATATCGACGAGGCTGCTTAGCAAGACACTACGCACTTATCGGATATGCGGTTTCGCGAATATTCTTTTACTGTTATACTGACCTCGGGTGCTGTCGATAGCGGCGTTGATTTGTTGACGTAAGCAGGGAAACTTTCCTGTCATTTCCGCTAACCTACACCACACCTAGAAAATTATGTTTTCTTTCGTTTACTTCCTCCCTGACTACACGGTGGTTTTGCACGGCGCTCTACATCTACTGTCTGTATTTCTTCCTAATGCTAGCTTTATACCGTAGAACCTCGTATAATTCGTTCATGTGGTCAAGGTGCAAGTTCACTGTGGAAAGTGACTGCGTACAAACAAGAGCACTGCATAGCTGAGCCCTTGGGCTGGGCCGGGCCGATTAAAGTCGTTTTCACTGCGGGCCCTGGCCTGGCTTGGGTCTGAAGCTCCGGGCTTAGGGCTGGGCCTGGGCTTGAGGTGGCGGGCTTGGGTCTGGCCGGGCTTGGTCTTTGCTCACTTCTTAAATGGACACTAAAGTGAAACAATCAATCGATTATGCTGATAAAATGCACTCTGAGAACTCGATTGCCATTACTTTCAGCATCGTAAGCTTAAAGGGACACTAAAGGCAAATAACAATTTATGTCAGAGTGAAAGCTCAATGTATGACAACTTCTAAAACGGCAATATTATCAACAGCAGTGCCCTACTTACCGAGAAATTAAGCTGAATACATCACATGATGAGCGCCACGAGTGGGACATTTTCTAAGTGATCCCGATGACGTATGAGAGTGCCTACAATAAATCACAGTAATCAAACTAGCAGCAATAAAAAAAGAACCTTCCGTGCATCAAAAGACGTAATAAAATGCTGTTTGTTCGTTTCCGTTTGAATCATGGAAAAAAGAACCTCTGTGGCGTTGCCATGGGGAACGGCGCGCGTGGTTCAAGGGTTCCGTTTTCGCCGAACTGCGCTTTGTCCGCCGCCCTGCTTCGCTCACGCGGTCGCGTCTCAGTGGTAGTTTCGGGATCGCGTACTGCCGCGTGTGTTTTGCGCGCTCGTGAAAGTCTGCGACAGAAAGGTCGACAAAATGCCGCATGCAACGACGCCGGCACTACGAGCCCTCAGCAGCATACCGTGTTCATCGGGGCTCAAGTCGCTGAACTGGAGCCCAGCTTCACGAGCCAATGTCTCGTTGTCAAGTTCTCCGTCCACATCCATTGCGGCGATTGCGGCAAGCTTCGATGGCCGTTGTTGCTGCTGTGGGTCCCGCTAATTTTGCTCTGCTGCTACTATAGTGTCGGCGGCCGCGCAGTAAATGCGGGCAACGTTGGGCACGGCAGCAGTGACGTATGAAAGTCGGATTTCAGGCGGGCGATTTGAAGTCCGCTAACGCGATGCGGACCACTAAAACGTGATTTTATTTCAAAATAAGCACTTCCTTGGTATAAAAGTAGCACTGCGAGGTTTCTGGACCGCTATTTCAACAATCAACGTCGACTTAATATTTGCCTTTAGTGTCCTTTAATAATAGACGAAAAAAGTAACGTGAAATGATATTTTGAAATTTCGCGCCAAAATATTCGCACGTGACGTCACGTATTTCAACTTGTAGGAATAGTATTTTGGGGACATTGACTCAACGAAAATTCCTGAAACTTGGTATGTTAAGTCTGTCGCCTCATCAGAGGTCAATGTACTTCATTTTTACCGATTAGGAACGGTGTATGCCCTAGTAAACGCCGTGAGAATCTATGACGTCACGGCGTTTGCTGCACGAATTCCAGGTGGCGTCGCCGCCCAGATTTTCTTTTCGCACGTTTTCTCGCTTACCAAGAGTCTTGACGCGGTGATTTTGTAATTGTAGAAGAGTAATTTACTAATAATGGAAAAAACCGTTGTTCTCTTTACGGCCTCTTTGTTCCACGTACGTTGTGCATACATATGTGTCACACATTTTATCTCGAAGAAAAAAAAACGCTTTCCTTTATGTGGGGCAAGCTATTTGGAGAAGCTTTATGAAAGACACGTACTGAACTTCTTAGCTTGCATATGGGGGGGCTACTTGATTTATCTGAAATAGGCGATCTAGAAATAAAGCAGACTAGGCGTTTGTATAGTTAACGTGTCACTATTATGCGCTTTATTTGCGGTCGTTATTATAATATATCCCAAAGGTTATGCTGTAATCGCAGTAATAAATGAAATATATTAATTTTATACCTATAACTTATCATCGCAAGAGCCATCACCGAGCTCCAAAGCAGGGAAACGTTCCTGAAAGTTCCAGTCTTCCACAAAAACGAAATGATTCCGCAGAATCTCATTACAAAGAATCACTAGAGAGAAACATTCTTTTTTTATGGTTCCGTCACAGCTCGAAACGGTCATGTGACGCGAGATGTACACGCACAGCCTGCTTTTTGTGCCCACATCGTTAACATCTGTGCTTTGGTCTTGTTCCGCTACATCAGGGGTACTCAAACTCACCTCAGCTAACGGGCCGCATTCATGAAAATTTACTCCCGCAAGCGCGAGGACAGTTACGAAGGTAGGAGGGAGGAGAGGGGGGCGTGTATTGGTTGTAAAAAAAAGTCGGAGGAAGCTTGAGCTTTGTCTTCAAGAGTAGAACGCGATATCGTAATCGGGCCCCGTGCGCATAGCCTTCTGAATTAGTAATCTGCCTTCGGTTCGGTGCATGCCTCAACCCCGCTGTAAGGAAGCGAACGGCTGTGCGCGTAACATTGGCCGTTTCAAAGTATTCTAGAATGTCTACTGCAAGTACGGTTAAGTGCCCACTGCGCAATATTTATTCCTTTTGCGAATCAAGAAAGGGCTACCTGTGCGCAAGGCAACATGCGAACCTACGCAGCTATTCACTTTGTTGATGATTTTGCTGATGCTGACAGGCACGTGGGAAAGGGGGGGCTAGGGGGGCTCGTCGCCCACCCCCTCCCACTCCCGAAATTCGTCCAGTCGGCCATTTACGCAAGAGTATAGAGGCAAAAGTACAAGTGGCAAAGAGTTTCTTTCGAATAATTTGGCCTTGCCCCCCCCCCCCCCCTCGAAAAAAAATACATCCTCGCTACGAGCCTGGATGCTGATGATTAAATATTGTCTGAGGGCTTTTTAATTGGTGGACCTTTAAAACACCCACTCGTTGCGCAATTCACATGTTTTGATGCGTTACGCGATTCTACGCTTCTGCCACGCAATATAAGATGCGTTAAAGGGGTCATGAAGCACCCCTTGGGCTTGTTGAAAAAACACATCCTGCGGAAAGCTGACGCGGCTATGAACTGCTCTGCAAAATAATACAGTCGTGCGCGCCGCGTAAGGGCCACAAGCGAAGCGCGAAGTTGCCGTTTCCCCAGGCGCCCTCTTTTCAAACAGAGGCCGGTTCTCACTCTCGTCGGTGGGCGGGGCATCTGCACGTTGACGTCGCGGATCTGCCTGTTTACGTCGCAAGAGACATAGCATGCTTATTGGCCGATAGCCGGATAAGATGCGCTTCTTGCCACGGGCTGCCGCCACTTGCCCGCGCCGCACTCCTCAGTCTGCTAAATTTATGCGGTAGCCGTACTCGCACATGCAAATCACAGCGGGAGAGCAATCGCGTTTCATGACGCGCGCTGACGTAACTTCTTACCCCCGTGCCATCCCTCCCTGTCTAGCTTCCAGTGCGCTCCTCGGCACGAGAAAAGAGAGAAAGCGCTGAGAGCGTGCGCCAAATTCCCGTAACTCTGATCATTCTTGACGGATTCGAGAAGTTCTTGCGGCAATCGATTCGAGTGGCAGTAATCTACGATACTGAGGTCATTAGATCATTACTTGGAAAAGTGATTCATGACCCCTTTAGATGACTTCTTGCACTACATGACATTCATAGTGTTTTTCCCGTTGCAACTTCAAGAAATAGCGTGGCTATGTTGCAAAACACCTGCTTGCCACGAAGACGGCCTGGGTTTGATTCTCACTCGAACTCAAGAATTTCTATTTCATGATATCTTCATTTATCTCGAGTTTTCGGCCACGGACAAGATGAGGTTTCGCTCACGACCAACGACGCCGACACCGGAATTTCTGCGAAGCGAGCTCTTTAACGTTATCGAGTTAAATGCCAGCTAACCTTTCTCTTTGAAAGAAGACCGTCTCATATCTTATATAGGGTGTCCCAGCCATCACGCAGCACGATTTTAAAAAAGAGGGACGGCGTTACGCGAAGCAAACATACTGCATATTGTTCCTAGTACACTGGAGTAGCCACTCCTATTATTTTCGTTAATGAGATTTAACTAATTAGTCATAATTATATTTGTACTTCGAGAAGTACTCACCTAATTGTCACAATGTCAATTAGGCGTATGTAGGCATGTTCAAATGGCATCTAAGTGCGCTACTCTCAACAACGTGCTAATTGCGCTCTCATTTTTTCCACTTGATCAAGAAAGCCCGCGAAATATGAAAAGTGACACGTGACTAGACTGTTGCGCGAGTCGGAAACCAGCGCCCTTAAACAGGCTTCCTATGAGGTAGAGAGTATCAAGGAAAAATTGCAGAACGAAAAAAAAAACGCATCGCCCTATCTCGCACTACGCGGTCTAAGAAACGCACCGCTTGGTTTTACAGATTCAGGTCGTAATCAGAACACCTGCCGCGTTATCAATGAGAACAGTCGGCCGTGCGATATGGACGATTGCGGCGTACTTTCGAACGGAATGAATCCCAGCGAAATTGCACTCATATCGTTGGTGCCCGACCTGTACCCTTGCCAAAACGCGGAACGCTGTCTCTCGCTACGGACAACAGGCAAAGCGGTTGTTCGGAGTAAGCTTATTTGAGGGCGCTGGTTTTCTTTGCGGGTGGGAGCGTAGTCACGTGTTATTTTCCATATTTCGCGGGCTTTCTTTATCAGCCGGAAAAAATCAGCATGTAATTAGTACGTTGTTAAAACTGCGCAGTTAGATGTCCTTTGAACATGCCTACATACGCCTCATTGACATTTTGACAATTAGGTGAGTACTTGTCGAGTTACAAATACTGTTATGGCTAATTGTATAAAACCTCATTAACGAAAAAAAAAGCAGTGGCTACTCCAGTGTACAAGGAGCAATATGCAGTACGTTTGCTTCGCGTAACGCCGTTCCCCCTTTTTTAAATTGTGCTGCGTGATAGCTGGGCCACCCTGTATATATAGGTCCTTTCTGAAGGGGATTTGGCGGCACGATTCCAACAACATATCGATACATATCTCCAAAATTACTAAAGTCTCGACGCCGCTTTCTGAAATATAGAGTTCTGCTTCATGGTCATTTATGAACGCGTGGTGACTGCAGCTGGTGCTTCAGGAAAAAAAAATGCTTTAGACCATGGCATGCCTGTGTAACTCGAAAACGTACTTATAAAGAAAAGAAATGGGAGGAAGACAGTCATGTGCGGGCCGGGGGTCGCGTGTTTGAGACCTCTGCGCTATATTTTGCGAGAGCTACATGATACTGCCGCAACATTGTTGGAATGGGCAGGAATAGCATATATCCATTAAACACGGCGTGGGGCAGATTATATTCCTTTTACCAAAGATCTGCCTTAAAAACAACGCCAGGTCTGCGCGGAAACCGCACAACAGTCACAGCGAAAGCTGGAAGAGCGCCATTTCTAGAGCCCGTCATAAACTCTCTGTGTGGTTACTAATACAAGTACATTAGCAACGTACCCATTACGCCGCAAATAATAATTTTTGGGAAGTTGGGAAGCACCCACCACGACATTATTCGCTATTCTGCGGAGAAGCGAGGTACCATCTGTAAAGCATTATGTGCACTTTGTTGATGCGACGGTTGATGACGATAAGGAATTATGGTTGAGCCCTTTGTAATGGGTTGGAAGTTTAAACGACCCACTAGTTACGTAATTCACATTGTGTGACGCCCGGTCGTTATTTGACTGTCCCACCACACTTTATAACGTACGCTAACCGGAGAAACGGAGAGAGAGAGAGAGGGAATTACTTTATTGACACCCTGAAGAAATAGATCATGGAGCCTTATGGGTTTCCTTGGCAACCAGTAAACGCGCAGTTGCGAAGAACCCACTACGCTATAAATCATAACTTTTTGAAGTAGGGAAGCAGCCACTATGCATTTTTTCGTCATTCACCGGGGGTCCGTGGTACTCGCTAAACACCTGTAAGGCATAATGTGCACTTTGTTGATGCTGTGGCTAATGACGACGAAGAATTATGGCAGATGCCTTTGTAATGGGTTGGAAGCATTCAACAACCCACTCGTTGCGCAACTGGAACGAACCACGAAATAGATGAAATCGCTTCGTGCACCTCCTGCCAGTCCTACCCGCGTAGTCCACTAGCCACCTTCTTAGGCACCATCGTTAGGAAGGCAAGGTGCACGACACAAACCGTGGATAATATACACTACTGAAAACTGCAACGAGAAGCCCACACAGAGGAGTTTTATTGATGATATTGAAGAGTGGCACGATGTTCGGGAACGAGACAACTGAAGGGTTGAGCTGGACCGCTATAATTTACTCTGCAGAGGTCCACAAATACATCTTAATTTGCTGCAGTGGTGGATGTTAAGAACAACGACTGCCGACGCCTTCACAATTGGCGATGCAGATGTGCGCCCCTGCGGCTAGCGCAAGCAGTGCAAGGAACTTCAGCGTGGCAGGATAATTGATACAACAGCGCATGGCGTGCTTAAAGCCGGAATCGCTTGATAATTTGATTTTTGCAGAATAGCATGTCAAGAAATGAACTACAAACTTAACACACAAAACTTATACACCCTATATACTAGCACTGTTGTGATATATGAAATGTATGCTATGACAAAAAGACTGTTTCTTCCTTTCGGCTGCTAAAAAATGCACCCTGTATTACTAAAAGTACACAGGGTGCACGCCGTTCGTTATAATTTTTATCTACGTTAGCTTATTTACATCAAAGGTTATAAATTTAGCTTTTTTCCTGTATATCCCTTGCTGTGGCAAGGTGTTACTATCAAAAGTCGGCAAAAAAGTTGGAGCTCACTCAGACTCACTGAAGAAGTATATTCTACTCTGAGGGCTCACTCGGACTCAGACTCACCAAAGTTTTCCCCAACCGGACTCACTCGCACTCGGACTTACTAAACTTTTTCTCAACCGGACTCACTCGCACTCAGTCCGTCGCATCTGTCTGTCTTGATAGTTCTGGCATAGCGGTTACGGTGCTCGGCTGCTGACCCGAAGGTCGCGGGTTCGATCCCGGCCGCGGCGGTCGCATTTCGATGGAGGCGAAAAGGTAGAGACCCGTGTACTTAGATTTAGGTGCACGTTAAAGAACACCAGATGGTCGAAATTTCCGGAGCCCTCCACTACGGCATCTCTCATAATCATATCGTGGTTTTGGAACGTTAAACCGCACAGGCCAGCTGAGTTTTGGAAGTATGTACGTAAACGGTCCAGCAAAAGCGGAGAGTCTTTCAGACTACTAGACTCAAATGGGGCAGAAGTGCATGCCGTGGCTGACTGTTTTGCCGCACATTTCTCATCCGTTTATAAGGCCTCAGACTCTAGCACTGATATCAGACAGCCTAAGGCAGTTTGCTCACCCAGTGCTTTGTCGCTGGATGAAAATCTTATCTGCGAATGCATTAAGTGCTTAAAACCATCCTTATCATGTGGCCCAGATGGCATCCCCTCCGCCATACTAAAAGCTTATAGTAGTATATTTGTCCCAGTACTGACTACGATATTTAATAACTGCCTGGACACTTCCACATTTCCTAGCATGTGGAAAACTGCTCGTGTTTTCCCAGTATTTAAGTCGGGCTCTAAAACAGATGTTTCTAATTATCGCCCGATTTCTCTACTATGTGCCACATCAAAGATCTTCGAGCTGGCTCTTCACAAAATATTGTCCTTTAGTGTTAAAAGCTCATTGATTCCTAATCAACATGGTTTTCTCGCTGGCCGCTCAACTACCACAAATCTTGCTAGTTTCATGACGCAGATCTCCACACCTATTTCTCAGAGAGGACAGGTTGACGTACTCTACTGTGACCTGAGCAAGGCTTTTGACGTAGTCACCCACACACTGCTTATGGTTAAACTTGCGCAATTTGATGTTGACTTGTCGGTTGTGAATCTCCTGCAGAGCTATCTGCTCAATAGATATTGTTATGTAGCGGTAAATGGCCAAACGTCTTCTTTGTATAAAGTGACTAGTGGGGTCCCTCAAGGGTCAGTATTAGGCCCACTCCTATTTTTAATTTACGTTAATGATGTTTCTTTTGCCATTCGTAATTCTTCTTTCCTCTTGTATGCCGATGACATCAAGATTTTTAAGGAAATTCATTCAGTTAACGACTGTCGCTTGCTGCAGTCAGATTTGCGCTCTTTTTCCGAATGGTGCAACGCTAATAACCTTTCTCTGAATGCCTCGAAGACAAAATTCATGTCTATCACTCGCAAAACATCTAGCGTGTCATTTCAATACTCTGTCAATTCTGTGTCCTTATGCAAGGTTTATGAGATCAGTGATCTTGGTGTTGTTGTTGATAGCACGTTAAACTTTTCTGCTCACGCTAAGCGTGTTGCTTTGCGGGGTCTTCGCACCCTAGGCTGTGTTTGCAGATTGTCTAGAGAATTCCGTTCTCCTATGCCCTTCCGAAAATTGTACACCGCGCTATGTCTTCCTCAACTGGAGTATGCGTCCGTGATATGGAATGGCATTGCTCAATCCAGCGGTAACACCATTGAACGAGTCCAGAAAAAATTCCTTAGCATATATAACCATCGCTTTGCTAAAAAATCTCGTTCAAATACTGCTGAATTATTATCATTGCCATCACTTCACTGCCGACGAAATCGTTCTGATCTCTTGTTTCTTTACAAGCTAGTCCACGGTATCATATCCTGCCCTGTACTTCTCAATTGTGTTAATTTTCGAATTCCGCGTAAGTTAACCAGAGAGAACAGACCGTTTCATGTACCCGCCTGCTTCTTCCAACACTCTACCGTTCACAGAATACAAAGTCTCTATAATGTTAATTTTCTTGATCTTGACATTTTTCATAGTCCACAATCATTGTTTTTATCCGAGCTTTGCACTGTTTTGACATAGTACACTGTAAACCACTTTACACCCGTATGGGTGTAACTTGGTGTCTATAACTCACACCCCTACACCCCAAAAAATAGGTGTACCAAGCAGGATTACACCTATACAATGGGTGTAATTTCAAACTTTCACCCAATGGGTGTGCTTGGGTGTAAAAGCATATTACACCCAAATGAAAAAAAGGGTGTAGGGTGTAAAAGCACATTACACCCAAACGAGAAAAAGGGCGTTAGGGTGTTTACGCACAATTACACCCAAACACCCAGGCAAAAATTTCCATAATTCGAGTGGTTCCCCCCTCCAAGTTGGCTCCCACTGAAACGCTAGAAAGCTTACCCTTTAGCCAGTCCTTTCAAGGGCGCATGACCTATTATAGTGGCTCCTGCCACAGAAGGAAAATGCTGGCAGCAGCACTGATTTTATGGTGCATATGAAGCACGGCATATATGGCCCTTACATATACAGTGCAATCGTGACTGAATACAAAGTCATTACCTAAAATGTGTTGACACACATTGCAAGATGTTCACACAGTTATCCAATAGTACAAAATAAAGCCAAGCTTTTATAAACACAAAGCTCGTACATCCGAGACAAATTCTACGGTATTCAATGACCTTTCTCGAGAGTGTGGAGCGGCATCGCGTATGTCGCCAAACAAGGAGCACAAATGACATAGAGCACAAATGACCAAGGCGTTTGTGTCAAAATATGAAGCAAGGGCGTTATTTCCACTTCATAATGAGGAATTCAATTTAACATGCTTCATTGTAACACAGCCGTATAGTGCAGTATGGGTCTTAGAACAAGCTACACCCGTGCGAGTGGGGTGTAATAGATGAAACCGCCCTCGAAAAGGTAGCAGTTACAGGGAGAAGCACAAATGAACCTTCTTCCCTGTCAGCCCCCTTGGGGCACTACAGACACCTGGTCCCTTCGGGCGCACCCCAGCATGAATTTTCCCGCTGTAGTTGCCCTTCCTAAGAAAGGTAATATTGGTGCCACTTCTTATACCTGCACTTATGCAGTTGATAAAATAAGGTGCCATCGTCTTAAATGGGCTGCATAACATCAGTGTATGTGTTTGAAATCAACAGGAACACACAAGGTACGGTCTGGCCGTTCTCCTGTTAAAGAGATAGTTCAGAAATGTGCAATTCCTTGATGAGAAAGTGGATTGATAAAGTTTCAAAATTCCAGCAGTGCGCACACCATTGTGCCTGTTGTCGACTTTCTTAGTAGGGTAAACACTGTCATCACACAGCTGTAGCTGATAGACGAGCAGGGTATCAATGCTCCGTGACAACTCACGCAACATTTTAAGGACTCAGAATGTCGTTTTCCACAGCAGGCCTCCATATTATCTCTTTTCTGGGAAAGTACATGAGTGAAGTAGAAAACTGTGCACATTGCTGGAATTATGAAATCTTTCCCACTTTCTCAAAAGCAATGGATTGTGGCTCCAACACAAAAAAGTGAGCAATCGGGCCATGACGCGCACGTTGCAGCGCATGCTGAATGCGGTAATATGCAGGAAATGCATGGGAATAGAGACGTTATGACCACGACAGCCCTGCAGAAGCATTACCTACATAACAACAGTTCAATCAAATTTTACACGGGCATGTTCAGAGAAATTTAAAGATTATCCCTTTCCAAGCAAAGACAACAGAATCATTGGTAACTGAATAAAACGAGTATTTATTTCCTTTAAAAATATTGACAAAACTTAAAGCTTGTCATATAGCTCAAAAATAAATTTCAAAACAATATTCGATGCAATGATTTCACTGACAAGTACTGACAGTTTTGTTAAGCAAAAGTTTGAATAGCAAAAGATCTCAATTATTAAAACTACTGCAAAAAAGTCACAAACTCCCTTGAATATAAAAACTAAGCCAATAACCCACAAAGTGGAATGACCTGTGAGAACATGTTGAAATCGGCAGGGACAATATGGCTTGTATTAAAATGTCACAAGAAAATGAGCAAGAAATTGAAATGAAATACTAGTACCGCCATAGTATTCGTTTCTGTATAATGTAAAACAAATAACTACTCGTTACCATATGAAAATATAACTTTATGGCTTAAGCTCGAGTTAATCACAGGTGGCGACATACTTTAAGCAGAAGCTAAGGCCTATTTTCTAGGCTTTCTTGAAAATCTTCAGGAGCTTTACTACTTGTGTCCTCGGAGTCATTACCCACTGGCCAAGAAGGAGCCATTCAACAGCGACGAGAACGTTGAACGCCTTGTGATGGCAGTCGATATTTAACAGCCAATGTGCTGCCATGAGTGCAGCTACTCATTCTTTGGCATTGGACCCACTGAAGAGCAGTTCTTTGTCCACATGGAGGAAAAGCTTGCTTGCATAGGGAAGATCGGGGCCATCGTACACAATGCAAGGTGTTATTGGAACGCTCGCTCCCTGCATGATAAAAAATAAAAAGATCGTTGTCTGGAAAGCGCTACGCAGACTTCAGTTATTTGTTTCAGTAAATAACAGTTTCTGTACCGTGTGCTATCTTGAGTAATATGAGCTCGAACATGAGAGCACGTGGAAAATAGCCTTAAAACTGAGATAGGGTGATACGTGGATGGCGCTGCAGAAACTGGAGGGGAGAGGGGGGCGCTGTTCCGCTGACTGTTGGTACTCCCGCCTCGCTAGCGTTGCTGCGAGATGTCGGCTGATTGCGTGCCAATGACCGCTAGCAATGATAACAAAATAAATAAATGAGGCGCAGCAAAATCCTCAGCCGACACCACCGAGATACCGATGCGCAAGCATGGCCTGCGCATCGTGGCAGTCTACGTCACAGCCGATATCTCAGCAGCTACCTAGTCTGATGTGGCTGTTCGCGTTGATGGGAATTCATATCACCGCTAGCGGCCACTGACACACTCTAAGATGCCGTTTCGCATCAACAATATCGAAGCGGGAGGGTCAACAGCTAGTGGAAGCGCGGCGCCCTTTCCGCTTTGTTTCCGACAGCCGCCGCTGCTAGAGTTACTGTATATGCTACCTGTAGGTAGCATATACAGTGACTCTAGCCGCTGCGAATCAGCCGACGTAAGGTTCAAGGCTGTTCGCCACGCGCTCGCGTGTTCGAGCTCATATTGTTCACGATAGTACCATCCAAAAATGAAGCTCATAACATGGCCCATTTGGAAGTGGAGAGAATTAACAGCTTTTCTACGTGCAATTAGCTTGTTTGGGAAAGAGAAAGTACTATTTGACAAATATCATCCGCATTTTTAAAGAAAAAGGAGCATTCTTTAGTGGCATGAAGGATTCCTGCACAGCGATAAAAAGCATATAAAACAAAACTCTGCACAAGGACTTCTCTTCAAGGCTGCAAGTTGCAGCCTTGAATGTCTTATAAATCATTAGGCTTGTCTTTTACCAAATAATATCATTGGAGGTGGTCGTACAAACTGCGTTTTTTAATGTTTGTACATGTAAAAGTATTTAGCGAAGTTACAACGCCAAAGCGAGGCGAGGCGCATATAACTCTTAATAACCACAACAAAATAATGAAAGCTAGACATAATGGAAACAAATAGAATAAAATAAATTGTGCTCGAACGCGGGCACTCAAGCGTACGCACGAAGGGGGGGGGGGGCGCACCCCCCTAGTCAATTCAGACAGAGGGGGGGGGGCGCAAAGTCTGCCCCCTACTTTGACTTTGTAGTAAGGCGGGGGGAGGGGGGCAGCGATTAACCTTCCTACTTCCCTCCCCCCTGATGGGGAACCCTGCGCACGTCTACGTGCACACTGATGCTCGAACTAGCGCTTGCACAGTTCAGGTAGTTAAGGCGATTCGGCCACACACAGACATGAAAAATTCACTCGAACACAAGTCAAGTTTAACGAACGGCTCCCCGTGCACGGGTGCCGGCATTATCAGGAAACCTATGTTACGGATGAATTAAAACGTCGGTACGAATTTAACGAAACGGAATGTACTTGCACTTAGGCGAGCTTCGCGCGGCATACCTAAAACGAAGCAACATGCTGCGTTAAAATGACCCACACGCATCAACCCGAGCATCACGGTAGTTTTCGCGCACAAAACGAACACGGACGGAAAAGAACGACGCGGACACCACGTCGTTGTTTTCTGTCCTGTTTTTTTTTTCTTGTGCGAAAAAAATGCACTTGAATTACCAACAGGCCGAAGCATACGCGCCTTAGACACGCTTGACGCTTAGAGGTAACAGGCGCCGTCACAACCCAACTATTCTTAAATCAAAATAGTGGTTCATCGAGAGCGGGGCCCCCTTCCAACACCACCGCCGACAGGAGGGCACCGCCACAACTGCGTTCAAATCCCCCACCAAATCACAGCCGCGCATGCGCACACTGCTTTCAACACCAAACAAAGCAAAGCTTGCCCGCGCCTAATGTCACACAACTTTGCCTTCATCCCGATGAAACAATACACTCACATATGCTCGCTACGTTAACAAATGCTCACCGATCGTCAACCAGTTAAGAAAAGCTTAGTTAACGGCATTAGATCGCGCTCTCGGAGTTAACAAAGCGCTGGCCGTAGCAACGTGATAGTGGTACATACCGTTTCAGTTCGAGTGCTCCACGATATGAAGCTGCAGGTCTCCCTTTGAGTATAGTGCATCTTCGTAATAAGCAGCACTGGCAGAAGGTAAAGGACGAGCACACAGCGCACGCACACTTCAAACAACCGAAACACACCGATTCCAAAACTCGACCGATCGGGAGGCGATGCACAACACACGCAGAAAACGATGGAGTCCGGCGGCGTGTCTGAGCGCGTTGCTTAGGTCACGTGGTGATAGAGCTGTTCCGCGCGCTGCGCACGCGCGGCGGCTGCGCCGGCAGAGGAGGTGGCGCCCCGGCCGTTGTTGGGTCGCGTGGGCGCAGCTTTCTTTCTGCGGCAGTGTTATGTTTTGTTATGCTTTACACAGTGTATTCGAATCGCAGTAAGCATTGCGACGACACGGTAAGGGCTGCTTGACTACAAGCAGGGCTTAAAGTCTCCCTTCACTGGAGGGGAGGCCCTCACAAAGCGGCAATATATATGTAATATATAATCTCAAAGAAAAGATCGCCTAGCAGCGATCTTTTCGCCGCTAAACTGGTACTGCTGTGGTCTCAGCGGCTCTGCTACGCGCAGATCGTGGCTTGTTGGAACGCGGTGCGAGCTGTCATAGCGAAGAATAAACGCATGATTTCTCGATATATCGGTCAAGATCCACTTTCGCGGTCGTATTATCCAGTTTTGGCAAAAATGTGATGGTATTAAACTCATGAAAATGCATTATTTTCAAGGGATGTTGGCAGGAAATAAAAACGAAAACGTATTAGGCTAAAAAACGTATTATGCAGAATCGTGTCAACGAGATTTCACTGTATATGTATGCTATAGATTAAGCGTTAGGAGAGGTGTTTGCGATGATCACAGAGCAGTGAAGCCAACTGTCTCTAAACTGAACAAATGCTTATGAATGCTAAACAAATACATATATTATTCCGAATGTATTTCGGGCATTCATTCAACGTGTCAGTCCAATCAAGCAATAAATGAAATTATTTTGGAAATGATTTCTCAAAAATAAATCTGGATGTAAAGGCTTAAATATATGTGAGCTCAAAATAAGTAACATCAGTTGACTCACTGCATTCAGAACCTCAGGCACGACAATGCTACATTTTATTTTCACTACCACTTGCCTAATAAAGTAGGCGAAATACATGCGTCTTTGCAATTACAGCAGACTTGTGATGCACAACTAAAAGAATGAAAATTGAGTGGCAAGCTTAGCAGACCAAGGTGAACCATTACTGATTCACGAGCAGGTAGCTTCACACTCAGGTGCCTCGTGAAACAGTATCCTGTGCCAAGACGCTCTGTCGAACAGGGTGGTGACCCGTGGTTTCAGGAGGCGTTGCCCTAGGTGTTCAATGTCTCAATTAATTGCATTCAGCAGTACAACGATACCTGTTTACACCTACGGGTCAATTCACTGCGTGAATAGACCCATAGGTGTAAAATCCAAAGAACACCCATGGGTGTTTAACAGAACATACACCCATTGTACACCCAAAAATGAAAAAAGGGTGTGCGAAGGGTGTGCAAAGAAGACATTACACCCTTTCGGATAATATTGACAGAAAAAAAGGGTGTACGATAGGTGTTTTGTCGCAAATACACCTATAAGGGTGTGAAACGGTTTGCAGTGTATGGCACAATGTACAAAGTCTTCCCTTCTCCGTCTTTCCGCATAGTTGTATATATGCAATCTAATTTTTCATTCCCCTTCAATATTTCTCGTGTTGTCTTATTTTACTCCTCCCCTTTTGTGTTCATTTCTCTTTGTCTACGTGTATTTGCTCTTTTTATTTCTGAAGACTGTCTGTATTGTAGTTTATTTTTATTGTTTTTTTTGCGTGCGCCTGCACAAAGACCTTACGGTTGTTCCTGGGCACGTTAAATAAATGATTGATTGATTGATTGATTGATTAATATTATTATTATTATTATTATTATTATTATTATTATTATTATTATTATTATCATTATTATTATTATTATTATTATTATTATTATTATTATTATTATTATTATTATTATTATTATTATTATTATTATTATTATTATTATCACTCGCACTCAAACTCACAAACATATTACTCAGCCGGACTCAAACTCAGACTCACGGCTTGACTTGAGTATGAGTGAGCCTGAGTGAGTCGACTCATGATTCTGCGAGCGTAAAACTACCTTTTTTTTCGATCTTGGTGTCAATGCTCTTTAATGCCATGATCTCACATAATCGGGGCTCTTCGATACGCCTTTTTATCTTATACCTTCAAATAAGAGTTATCAGTAGGGGTGTGCGAATAGTGAAATTTCATCTCGAATCGAATATTGCCGAATAGTGGCCAAAAATGTCAAATATCGAATCGAATATTGAATACAAAGGATTTTATTGAAAATTCAAAGAAGAACGGTAATACTGCGCTTCATTGTCATGTGTGCTCCGGGCCCAAATCTTCGGCGCCCGTTCACAGGAGCGTTTTAATTGCGCGCCGGAACGATGGGAGTTTCTGAACGAGTGGTGCGGTGCTTCAGTGGCGACAGCACAGCGTGAACAAATTGTCACATGTCGAGCCATTCACCGAGGGTTTCGCGGGCCAAATTCGGGACGTTTACGGCGTTTTCGGCATACGCGAGCGAACTTCGCAAGAAGTCCGTGTCTTCGTTTCGGAAGCGAAGTTGTGAAGGGCTTGATAGTTATCTCGTGTGTTCGTTTTTCTTGCGGAAATGGCATATCTCCTTTAAAATAAACATGTGGCCACTTTGAGCCAGGATATCGGTGCAAGTTTTAACGAAAGGTGTACTGTAAAGGCGTTAACGTTAGTTTTAGCTACTCCACCTTAACCAAGTTGGACCGTTGGCCTTTGTCGCGTTTTAGAGATCTGTCATGTCGAATTATTGGAAACTTGAAATACTAGCTATTCGAAAGTTGAATCGAATTATTCGATTAGGTATTATTCGAATAAAATTCGAAACTTGAATATTCGTACACCCGTAGTTACCACTAATCCAGTAATCCATTAGGACATTTTTATGAAATATCCGGCTCAAACGAGATAATTTGATCAAGAAATTTCCGCGAGAAAGCTTGATGGGGGAGGTCATGGCACCCCTCCCAATTCACGTCTCTGACCAATAAATATTGAGGTGGCGAATGAATGTGAGTGCGTTGAGATAAGTGGGAATAGACTTGAGTATAAACGTAAGCCGATATGAGGGTGACAGTAATGCTGCAGATGCGTAGATAGGACCATAGGTCGGCAACAAAAGGTGGAGCTCACTCAGACTCACTAAGATATATATTTCGTTCTTAGGGCTCACTCGGACGGACTCACACTCACCAACATTTTCTTTAACCGGATTCACTCGGACTCAGACTCACCAAAAGATTACTGACCTGGACTCACTCAAACTCAGACTCACAGACCGATCTGAGTCTTAGTGGGTCTGAGTGAGTCGACTCATGGGTCAGTTTGCCGACCTATGGTTACTATGCTGAAGACATGTGCTACATATCCAGAAGGGTGTAGGATTGGCTACATCTTTAGAGCGTGTTTTAAATTCCAATAGAGAGCGCGTTTAAAAAAGGTAAAGAGCGTGTTCTTTTTTCTGTCTCCTCAAGCAGAACTTTTGTTTGGCAAACCTGGTTCATGGACAAACTTTTTGCGATGCTGCGCTAAGAAACACACGGATAGGGTCACATGGTAAACACGACAGGCGCTGATTTACAACTCATCTTTATTGCCCTAATCAGTACAAATATGTATGCCATAATCGCTGTAAATTCGTTGTCACAAATAACGTTTAAATAACTCACAAACAGCCATAAAAAGCCGCCTTTTAAGAATTTGTTTAGCTATCTGAGGAACTCACATGGAGCATGCGTGCAGGAATGCAAGAGCAGTATGGGCATACATAAACATGAACGTAACACCTGATGGACGCTTCGCGTAAAAATGAATAAACACGATGAAAAAAGTAAAAACATCAAAAAAGGACATGTGCGAGTGAAAAACGACGCATGAAATAAAATCATTGAGATAATCAATCACAGCGTCGGACAAAGCGATGGAAGGCCTGCAAACGCACTTGTCCCGTGCTTCATGGATGAAAAAAGCTTCCAGAATTTCGCGCTCAACTTTATCTTTTTCTTTCTTAAGAAACTGCGTTCCTTGAAAATCAGGGGTGAAGCCCGAGCGCTTGCAATGTTCACCCAGAAATCCTGCCTTTTGATTGCACAAGTTCAAATTATGTTCATTAACTCTCTCGTTGAAGCATCGACCGGTCTGTCCAATATACTGGTGACCACAACTCAGGGGAATGCTGTAAACGACGTTACAAACGCACGCTGTAAACTTGTTTCGGTGTTGCTTGACTCAAACCCGGCGCTTCTCACTGTCATTCCTGCAGGCATGCTCCGTGCGAGTTCCTTTGCTGGCTAAACAAATTCCCAAAACATAATTTTTATCGCTGTTTGTCAGTTCTGGTAAAACGTGATTGGTCACAACAAATTTTGAGCGATTATGGCACATATATTTGCACTGGTGATGACAATATAGCACCCGTCGTGTCTACTATGTCTCTCTGTCCATGTGTTTCTTAGCGCTGCACCTCGAAAAGTCTGTCTCCTCTGTTATTATTGTGGTCCCTATCTAAATTGAACTCATGCTGCAAATCACTTTCCATGCTACAATAAGTGCTACAAAATAGTTTTGGTTATTTCCATTGTATTTTCAGAAAAAATTATAGGTACAGTACACCACTGTCGAACAAACGTTCATCGTACCCGGTATCGTCCCTCAACTGTTTTTACCGTGAGCTCCTTTTTACAAGAAATAACTGTAGGTTAAAGTATAATTCTTAGCAAAGCATGCGCCAACAAAACGAAGATATTTACCACTTAAAACGCCTTGCTGTCAAATACATCTTCGTGCAACGCCACAAGCCCCGCCACGGTGGTCTAGTGGTTAAGGCGCTCGGCTGCTGACCCGAAGGTCGCAGGATCGAATCCCGGCCGCGGCGGCTGCATTTTCGATGGAGGCGAAAATATTTGTGGCCCGTGTACTTAGATTTAGGTGCACGTTAAAGAACCCCAGGTGGTCGAAATTCCCGGAGCCCTCCACTACGGCGTCTCTCATAAGCATATCGTGGTTTTGGGACGTTAAACCCCAGATATCATCGTCCAACGCCACCTATAGATTGTTGGGTCAGGCCCCTGTCCGGCCCGATCTGCGGTCGGGCTGGGCCGGGCTGGGTAGGTGAAATTTTTTCTCGGGTTTGGGCAGGGCCCGGGTCTCGCTATGAGTCACTGGGCCGGGCTCGGGCGGGTAAACTTGAAAAAAATCCGGGCCCGATCCAAGAATCATGGCCCGTGCAGTGCTCTAGTACAAACATAAAACAATACGAGTGCTGAATGATCACTGACTGTTTATTGCTAATTCAACATACGTAACGGAAGTGAAAGACCATGTGCTTACCCACAAAATAAATGGCGGTGTCCTAATGAATAAATGGCATAAAAGCCAGCGAACATCAGGACAACTGTAAAATTCTCATTACTTGTCGAAGAAATGCGCTTCTTTCCTGCGAAATATTAGGGAATCATTTATTAGGTAATAAAATACTTTTTTTATCTGGTAAGCCTGCGATATCAAAGACGCTACTTCCCCTTTCATTCTTCAATTTGTGCACACGGAATCAATGAAGGCTTATATCCACACGTGGTTCAGTGAGACGCCAAAGGTAAAGAACCTGAGCGTTTTAACACCGAATAATGCTTAAGCAGTATTCTATTTGTGCATCATGCTGTTTGCCTCATGTAGCACGAACCACAAGACAACCTACTGTAAACCACGTTGTTACAATGACGCTTGCCTTGTTTTGCAAGAATACGCGCTAATACAGCCGTACGTCTCTGGTTTATCGTTCTCATGCCTAATTTAACTTCAAACCAGTGTTCTAAGCGTCCTGCTTACCTCAATCACTGATATTCGTGTCCGGAGATGCAACCCACACCGTTGCGCTTAGCTGCGATAAGCAATAGCCGATATGCCATGTATGCAGTTTGTCTTCCATACAATAATTCCGATGTCTCTAAATGTTGGTTAACTTCGCTAATAACTTTACAACGTAGGCTAGAAGTAATTAAAAAAGCACTGTCGTGTCTTGGTGAAACCGCAGGTGTACCTCAGTATGAAGCCAGCTCAGGCCATAAACGTGTGGAAACGAAACTGGGACCGCTTCCAGAACAACGATGGCGCCTATCGCGACTACTACGAGAATTCGTGTGCCGCGTACGCCTCGAGGGTGATCGGAACGGTGGACTTTGACACCTTCGTGGACATCGAGATAGAGATGTTCCACAAGCTGTTGCTTCAAGAGCATTTTGAGGAGGTTGTTGTGCTGGGGAACCTCTCACAGCTGGGAGACATCATGAGACCGGCCAGCGCCAAGAAGTTAACCGCGTTCGTCGCTGATACCTACAATCTCACCGTCTTGACTCCGGTCCATGTGAAGGGGCTCCGATACATGAGAAATTTTGCTAAACTCGTGGAGGAACTGGGCCACGAGAAGGTCATCTTCTACCTCGGTTGGCTGATACTGCAGGTGAATAGAGCCTTCTTTCTTCAATTTTCAACACAACTTCTAGGAACCAGCGGTGCAATGTAGCCGCGATTCTATTTCTTGAACCAGTTTACTTTCGCAAGTAACATTCCTTTCCGTTGCTCACAGCAGAAATTCGACAGAGAGCAATATTTTCCTGATTAGGCTCTTTACCAATTAATTTACGGCCCTTGTGGCAGAGAAAATGCACTTTTGCCCAACTACTTTTAAGATCGCGCGCATAAAAGTACGTTCTTTTAAACAAATAATTGAGACAACAGCTCATAGCAGCTCTTATAGCTAGGGCTAGTTAAGAAATTCATTCGAATTAATCTCTTTGGAGTATAAAAATATTATATATGCCACAGTGCGATATTAAAAACAGAAGTAGAACATCAGATGTACTTACGGCATTATTCCTTTTCTGATGCCCTCATCTCGACTACGTTGCTTCGCTTTCCTTAAGGGCGTTTTGCTGTAAGAAATAGCGATTGAAACTTCGCAAGGTCTAGATGCTTTCTCCGTGTTTGTGCACCAAGAAAAAAAGGCGTAAATATAGCTGAACGAGCTTCGTCATACATATGGCCGGAATAAATAAGTAACGTTCCATTCTTTTCAGTCATCATTTCAACGACATTTCAAGCATCATTTCAGTCGACATTGCTACTAACATTCTCTGAGATGATGACCTACAAGAGCCTACGCGTCAGGCAATGTAGAGCATCAAACATTACACCGCTAAATTGGGCCTCGATGGGACTGTGGTTACGGTGCTCGGCGGACTCCCATGGTCGCGGGTTCGATCCCGGCTGCGGCGGTCGCATTTCGATGGAGACGGTACAGTAGAAGCCCGTCTATTCTGCCATGTAAGTGCACGTTAAAGTACATCAGGTGGTCGAAATTTCGGGAGTCCTCCACTATGGCTTGCCTCATAATCATATAATACTTTTGGCTCTTCAAATCCTAGATATTATTATTAATATTGCTAGATTGGAAGCCTAGTACTCAACATAGAAGGCCTGCAGACGCTAGGAATAAAAGTCTAATCACCAGCCAATCGATTCGAGCAGTAAAGAATAAGGAAGGGGAACACGTGCTAAGAACATAGGAACACGGGAACACGGGGAGTAGAAGAAAAGTCGGCTTTTTGAGACGCTGCCTCAAGAGACACCCCGTGTTCCAAGCATTTTACATAGCTTCAATATTCCATCTTCCCCTGAACTCCTACTTTATTTGGACTAACACGTGCTAAGTAGCATGACGAGAGGAGCGCAAGGTTTATTTAAAGTGCGTTTTTGACAATCCCTATTTGCCTGTAATCGGTCTTTGCTTACAGCAGAACCTCTAAGTTCTCCTTGATGCGCACGCTTGTAAAACACACGCACTGGTGCAGGTGTTGTGGCGGGGACTGGACAAACACATGAACGCCCTGTGGTACAAGCAGTTCGGCGTGAGGGCGTCCGCTCTCAACTCGAAGCCGCAGGAGGTCGACTGCCTCGAGCAGACCGAGAATCTGCTCGGCTGGGCGCTGTTCTATCGCTTCACGCGTGACAGCAGCGGCCAAAGCACCGAAAGGATGTCCGTCATGGCAAAGAGGCTAGGCCGGGCCTTCAAGCGGGTGGTCGCGTACAACAAATGGCTCGTCAACATAAGCCTGACCGAGAAAAACTTCACGGTGCGTGTTCCACTCGTGAGGGTAATACGACCACACTTAAGGCACGTTCACACCGATCGCGGAGCACGCAAGCGGGCAAGCGGATCTTCAAAGCGGAGTGGCAGCGAGGCCGCGCCGGATGGATGGAGCAATCCACCCATCCACGGCGGACGTGTTGCCATCGTGCGGCACTACGCAATACTGCGCACGCGCTTCTCGGGCCCTGATTGGCTACGTCCAAAGCGGCCAACTTTTCCGCGCTGAGAAAATCGGTCCGGGAGCGATCCGGACAAGCGGCCGCTGGTTTTCCGCTTTTCCGGAGAATCCGCGTCCGCTTTCCGGATCCGCGCTCGGTGTGAATGTGCCCTTAGAATATTTGCTATGCGCGTACGTGAAGCTCGGCGGCAAAAGCTGGTACTGCGTTGAACGAAGTCAGGAGTGCAGCTCATAGAGTTTCAGAACAATGCATTGCAGGGAAATGTGGCTCTAGTGTATATGGGAACTACAATGCATGGCGCTTCACCTAGCACGGGAATGATGAGTAGTAGGTGGATGCGCCTAAGCTTCCTTCTTTCGGCTCTGTTTGGCTTCGTGTCGCTGCAGCCTCGTTATCGCGAGATGAAGTTCAACGAAAGTTCAGCAGTCCCACTTCACCACGTGGATCCTTTCATTCTCACCAAGTCAATCAGCTCACGAGGCTCGCAACGACGTACTGTTTCATTCGAAACAAAAGTCAAAACGCAGTGAACCAAGCCACAATCACGAATAATAGGAACATTCATGTACTACCTTTCACTGCCATGATGGCTGTACGATCACAGCGCCAGTTTCCTCTAGTAAACATTGTAGCAAATTCTATGGCGCAGCTGTCCTTGTCGATGATGAATGGCATAGACAAATTTAGGCGACCTTAATGTTCCATTTAAGTGTCCTTGATACCGCTAGTCCTTAGCGTTTCGTGAAGTTTTCTTTGCCTTGGGTAGACTTCAGGCTAACGTTTGGTCGTCGACTTCCATAGCTTCAATGTACTCCTTTGAGTTAACTGGGTGTATACAGCTACGCATCTTTGTGTATGGCCTCCGCAATAACTCTGGCAGCGCGAATGCACGCTTCTAGAGTTGACTGCAGAGGCCACCTGGAAACAAGTGCAGAAGCCACGTGAATGTTACGTACTGCATAGTCTAGGTAGTAACAAGCGCTGGGTGTAGCTCTGCTGTGCTAGTTGCCTCGACGATCCCAGTTGCTCACAAGAAAGCCGTCTGCTGTTCGAGTGAGCTCAATCAATTACTTTTCATCATTTATCCCGACCCTTAATTGCCTATTATATTAAGTAAACTTTACGCGAAAACATAATGTGTAACGCGAAAAGTTAATGAACGCTAAATCGAGTAACAGGAATGCGACAGTTATCCTTCTGTCGACGAGGTATCCTCCTAAGGTGGATGCTAGGGCGAATGAATACGTTGTTTCAAATGCCAAACTTTCTGTATCTCATTAAAAGTTCGCTTGGGCGTAGTTGGTAGAAAACTTTAAAGATGAATCCTTCATCGCTAGCCAGGACGGACCACAAAGAAGAGGTGAGACAATCACTGGTGCTGAAGCGCCAGTGCTTTTCTTTGTGGGCTGTCCTGATGCGCGCTGTTGACTCGAACTGTGCTACGAAAATGCAGTTAATGTTGGAGTGGTGCTTTACTCCGTGGGAGTCGCTGTCATTGCTCTTCGTGCATGCGTGAACAGGTGCGCTGCCTGGAATCAAGCGACGATGTTTTGTTGGGTCCGCATTTCTTGCGCTTTCTCGGTGCGTTGTCGCCTAAGGGATAAATTCTTGGGCTGTCTCACATGGGTTTTGAATCAGCCCAGCGAAGAGGTCTTGCTTTATTCCTCGCATGAGGAAACGGAGTTTCTTTGCCTCAGGCATGTCAGCGTCGGCACGGAGGAACAATCAAGTTGTTTCTTTCGCGAAGATGGTTACTTTTTCATTGTGGAACTGTGCCTTTGTCTCCAGCAAGGCCGCGGTCCTTTCATTGCGGGCGAAGCACGTAAACGTGCACTGCGAAACAGGTGCCAGGTTCAAGGTGCGGACAAGGATGTCAATGCAGGCGAGTTGGTATTTCATTGCAGGTTTTGGGCGTAGAGCCGCGTACGAAATGGTAAGAAAGAAGATGAGGAAAGAGGCGCAAGGGGCGCAGTTGTGGACTTCCGAATCCCGAACCAAGTCCTTAGTGCGTCTTCCAGGTAAAAATAGACGTGAGGAAGCTTCTTTACGCAGTCCCTGTTGTTGAATAAGGGGACCAGGTTGTATTTTGCTAGCAAGCTTTCAGGGTCTTCACATGGTGATCCGCTGAAAGTCGGCGGTTCCCTGGGCTGGTGTATCACAAGTGTTTTGGATGAGAGAGCGGGCGTCATCGTGGCTGTCGGATTCGTCGTGGCTGTGAGATTCTTGTCTTATTCGGAAGGCGTCCATACTCCGGTTGTAGCCTTTGAAGTCTGCGGCTAGCTCTATTGTCTGATGGTGTCGGTGTCTCTTTTACGACTTGGGTATGATGGCTAGAATGGGGAGGTGTGATGACCGGCCTCCGATGGCTGGCCCAAAAGGCGTTCCTGCCGCGCCGTGGCGCTGCCGCCAGGGGCGCCGTGTTACTCTCGCGTCGTCTGCTTGCCTCTTGGCGGGCAAATGATTCGACCGCGCTCAGTTTTACCGCTGTAGTGTTTCCGATGCTGATGTTTTTGATGTCGAGAAACTTTAAGAAATGGTTGAGCGCTATAATTGTACGTGTTCTCTACCAGCGCCGACCAGGCAGCCGATACAGAGTGCAGGTTTCGCGGCCAGTTCTTGCGAGGTGGACGCGCTTGTCACGCGAAAAATAGTTTAGAGGAATCCCTCCAGCACACCAGCAGGTTGGAACAACCATGCGTGTGTCGCTCGCAGATTAGTTATACATTTTCGATTGTAATAGTACTTGAAAGAGCGGAAGTCAATGCAATTTTTGCGCAGTGCGGTAGAAGAATGCAGTAAAGTATAAGACTGGTGGCTTGATACAAGTTTATTGGAAACAGTAGAACAAAACATTAAGTAACACAGGGCTTTACTTTCTTGGCTTTATTCTGCGTAGCAGGATGATTTAGCCCTTTCAGCAGAAAATGGACACGCGTAATGCTGTAGCACTGACAAACGATCCTGTTAAAGAAGCTGAATGCTCCCTGCAGCAAATTTGTGGCACATTGGCTGCATGCGCAAAAAATCCTTCACTACTTTGGTGTGCAGGCGCGCGGTGCTAAATGCACGAGTTAGTCTATCCTCAAGGGTTTTGATTCGACTATATAGACAGACAGATGTGTAATGAAGGCCTCCATGTCCCACTTTTTAGACGCTTCTGCTGGCAATTGGTGCGTTACACTGCCACGTCTCACGAGGCAGGCATCCTTGCAAGCGTCGCAATGAGTTGAAAAGATCCGCTTCCTGGCTACATATCCTGCATTATAACAGGTCAGGTGGTCATCACTGTGTTCGTCAGCATGGTCAGCATGGTCAATCTTTTGTTTGTTCTTTTAAGCGCATGTGCGAACAACCTCATTGATCGTTTTCCCTTGTGATTTTTCTATTTTTGTGCACTTATATATGTACTACGCTGCCAAGATCTTGTAGAAGATCGCAGTATCTATAAATAAATAAATCGCGACCTCTGCTGCTTCGCCAGGTAGTGTAATGTGGTCGCAAGCTAGTGCTTCATTTTCAGACAGCAGATTGTCCTCGGACAGCAGGGTCTCGAAAAGTCCAGGAGACACGCTTGCTCCCTTGGGGCTTTTCGGCAAGCTGTAAACACGTTTGCACCTGCGTACACACATGTAAATTAGATAAATTGACACTCTGGATTACATGCTTTGTATTTCAATGTACAGGACTGAAAATGCTCGAGTGCACTTGATTATGATAATGAAGCTGCGCAGGAGTGGGGTGATCGTTAGCTCCACTGGCCTGTGTGACGATACCAAAGAAACGCTCCACTCTTGATTGAGACGGTAGGTTATCAAAAACCTGAACCCAACCATTTCAGTTAGGTACTTCAAGAGGTCCTTTGCAGAGTGGATCGTCACACGCAGACCATTTGCAGTGCTCTTGCTTAAGAAGCCCGGCCCTCCTGCATGGGACTCCCACTGGTCGAGAAATTCCGGCATGTTGTCAAGTGCAGTTTCTTTAGTGCTGCCACGTCTGAAACAACATGAAAAGTACGTACGTTGTCACAAGAAAATGAGCCCAGTTAGTGTACATACGTCAGAGCTTCTCCTAGAAACCGCGACGTCATGTTGATAAATAGTTTTGGTGGCTTCAGGTTTGGGTACTGTTGCTCATTTTTTCTTTGTCAAACTTCATTGCGTGCTCAACTGCGCCGGGCCGTTAAACACGCCAATGTGTTAACTTGTAGAAACCTCAACTTCTCTATATGCTTAAACACATATAGTACGAATTCCATACGTATACCTTGGGTCAAAATGCCTTTTTCAAACAGCAGAATTATTTTGCAGTTAACATCGTGGTTTTTCGGCCCTTGGTATTGGACGTGTCCACTTTTCAAATTCATCCTTGCGGGCAAAGTGCACAAAAGAGAGAGTCTCACCGCAGGACTTGTAGCCGTCGTCGCAACCTGGCACAAAGCACCACCTCTGCGTTTTTTCCCCCCGTCGACGGCATTCTTCAGAGCGGTTCAAAAATTGACGTCATCCGCTGACTGACACCATCTCCTTCAAGGAATCGGGAGGTGTTAGAAAAACAGGCCGTACTTCACTGACAACGGCACCTAACTTGCGCTGCTCTGTTACCTAATAGACACGAGCAACGCATGCTCACAGCCGGCGCATGTCAACGGCGCCCCAGACTGCCGCGCCAAATTTTCCCCCAGCGGCGAGAACGCGCTTTGGGGCCTCGCTAGACAAGAGGCCGCCGCCGCCGTCCTCACACCTCCCCATTCTAGCCACCCTAATGTGGGCTTAGTTCACGACTTGACGGGGGAGTCAGGGATACGAACGACAGCACCAACACCGGATGTCATATGGCTGTGACGGTGAATCAAGCAGAACTCCAATGATAAGGATGCGACACTTTGTTTTGCCCCGAAAGAAACAATGTGACGCGCGCAGTGCAACGATGACCTCGAGCACAATCGTCGGTCGCCGGGAATCGCCAAAATTGATCGGCAGCGAAATGCGTTAGATTTTGTACATTCGTCACTGTCCATGCTAGTGTTTCAACTGATGCTCGCGTACACTCTGGAAGTTACCTAAACATACGCATCGGACGTGCAATGTTTGTAGATCAGTTCGATCCTTTCGCGAAGCAGGATGTAATTTGAAGCGCGACCTGCGCCTAGCATTAAAGCGCGTCAGAAGAAAGTGAGAAAGGCGGTCCCCTGTGAAATACAAGAAAGCTGAGTACGTCGTCAGTAGTCTCTAGTTTCATGTCAATAAGGCCAGGTGATCCGTGAGGTAAGGAAAAACCACGTTGTTTTAGAAACGTTATGACAGGCAATGCAGCTTTGTGAAGCTCGAGCACAACGGACCTGCTTAAGCATGTCTTACATTGGACCTACACTGCATACGGCCCCCTACGTTCGGCGTCGAAAATTTCGAAACCACTAGGTTGGAAAAAAACTTTGAATTAGTCAGCAATTTGTAATAGTATTCGGTCAGCCGTACATGTGGTTTGCGTGTTTCAGAACAGCCCGGAAATAGATGTCCAGCGCTACCTGCCAAAGCAGAGGAAGTGTTCATATTTCTCTTATTCCCCGTGGCCTCATCGTTTGACGCTTGCGTTTCACCAGAAAAAAGTGTTCGTTTGAAATTTAAGAGACGAAATCCTGCACTTACAATAACCTCCTCAAGAAACACACAAAGCGGGCGTGTGGTCCCATGTCAACCACGTATCCACATAAAGCCCTGATCAGCCTCAGTAGGCACATTACATTCGTTGCAGAAAAGAAAGTACTTGATTTGCCGTATAAAACATTGTGGCAGGTCCCAATTGGCCGTTTTTCACTTGTCTGAACAAACTTGTTCGACTGCGCGTCTCGCAATGAGAGGCTGCCACAAAACTGCGCATACTTGATGCAGCTTTTGTATATGCGCGTTTGAGCAATGCAATCATTGCGTTACATAACAGTGTTTCGACCCATAGAACACATTGCAAGGCTGCACGAAATTGAAAGGTGGATTACATTTCCAACTATTAGCTTTTAGCTGGGCTCTCTGTTCGTTCTTGGCAGTCTATCTCGTTATTTTATAGTACTTCAGTGGGACACCTAGATACTTAGCGTGGGCGAAACTTCTCTGTGGCGATAATCACTTTCCAAGCCAAAAGCGCAAACGATTTTTCTAGTTAACCAGGGATCTAATAGCATTACTAAAAGTTTTCTAACAGCAGCTGGAACAGTTTTTTCATCGGTAAAACGAACGGTGACGTCATCTGGGCTCTCGAGAATTTTGAACTTCCGCAACTCGTAACATCATGCAATGAAAACTTTCGTTTTAAAGTACTAATAAGCACAGACATCGTAATCGTTGTATAGGAATATCATCACAAGCACCGGGACATCAGGGCTTGTTGCTGAGCTAGTTGGTTCATAACTTGAGAAAAAAACTGTAATGACGCAAAGAAGACGGGGACGAAGTGTCTGTCTGTTCCTGTCATTCGCTTCGTACCGGGACATGTTAACGAGAACTGCTCAGTCTCATTGACACCGCACTTCGGAAAATGTCGTACAAACTAATATGCGCTAAATCTCGACCTCATCAATCCATGGAACTACAGACGCGGGTTGTGTCGAAAGGATAATATTTCTCAACTAATACACACACTAAAACTAAAAAAAATCGTTAAATAGTTTCTTTCTGTATAGCTCCGAACACACATCACTGCGGCAGCGAAGGTGTGTGTGTGTGTGAGGTCGAGTTTATAATAATGCGCTTACTTAAACATTCAAGCCGAAGACACTATCTGATAACTCAGCTATTCTTCGGAGATTGCGCTAACCGAAAGCATCGTCAGTCATTGACTACATGTCCTTTCCTCAGACGTCTTTGAGCTCCAGCTCCAATGCATGTATTGAATAATTGTTGGGGTTTTGCTTTTCAAAACCACAATATGGTTATGAGGGACGCCGTAGTGGAGGGCTCCGGAAATGTTTGCCATCTGATGACCTTTAACGTGCACCTAATTGTGAGTACACGGGCCTCGAGCATTTCGCTTCCTTCGAAATGCGGTCGCCGCGGCCGGGACTCGATCCCGGGACCTTCGGTTCAGCATTCGAGCACCATAACTGCCAGAGCGCCGTGGCGGGTCCCCAATGCGAGTGAAATGATCGTTAAGCAGATAGAGTATGTCTCCAAATCTACCATATTCTCGTAAAGAAACGCATTTGAAAACTTGAGCTCGGCTTTTAATGAGAAACTATCAATGTATTGCAAAACAAAAAAAATTCGGCAGATCCCACGCACTGTGGGAATCGATGTAATGCGAAGCAGCCAGCAAAGAGCTGCATACATCGCCTTGTTTGTCTTTGAGCCAAATCAAATCATTCATGCCATGGCATCTAGTCCATCATATATCGCATGTTTGCCATGCACGCATGCATGCACAATCCAGTGTACACCATGCCAATGAAACGCATATTCTGGTATATAAATCCATGACCTGTCGTTTATGTTCATCACGCATCGTGTCATGCCATACCAATTTTGGTATATATCACGTTAACAAAACGGCCGGAAGCGCACCATGACAGTGGCATGCAAATCATACCATACATAACATGATTCGCATGTTAAGACCTCTCATTTATGTTCGTCATACAGTCACATCGCGCAATACCAATTTTGGTGTATATCAAAGGAGCGAAATGGCCGCGAGTGCACCATGAGTAGAGCATGTAAATCATGCCATACATGACATGAATATTATGGTTCTAACACGAAAGTGTTTTATGCCGAGGTCCACCAAGTACATCCGTCACGGATAAGGCGTTGCTAAATTGAACGCCAGCGGGGGAGAAAGAGAAAGATCCCCCACTGGGAATCGAACCCACGAACTTCCGGCCGCGACGACGAGCGCCCGACGCCCTACCGACTAAGCTAACTCGCCAGATGCGGGACAGGGCGCGAACGCGCCTTATATCTTTCACACATTCTCTCTTTCGCACGGTGCTCTCTGCTGACGGTGTAGGTAGGCGGGGCGGAGCGGTGCCGCCGTCTATGAGAGGTGAAAAGAAGTAATGCTTCACGATCGACACTTACTAGCGCTTACTCCGAGATTGCGCGCGATATCAGAGATCATGGTTAGAGCGTCTCGATACCAGCAAGGTACACTGGCCACGCTGGCGCGCCGAGGCACCCTTGACGCAGTTACGTCGTTACGTTCTTTGCTTTTCGCTTCGTGTTAGCGTGCGTCGGCTCATCGGAGTAGTACAGCTTCCACATGCACTAACGGGATTTCTCGATTTCTCCGCCGCCGACTGCTTCGATTGCGAGAGCACCGACTAACAAAACTGCTGCAATACGCGTTGCAGAAAGTACGCGATTTTGACGGGCGAATGTCGTGCCTTGGTGGAGCGAGACCAGCGCCTGCGAGACAGAGGCCAGCGGGACGCACGCGTTTGCGGCTCAGGTTACGAACCCCTACCTCCCGTGTTGCTGAAGCGCAGTGTGTGGTAGTGTATAAATGAGCGCTGGCGTCGGTCACCCATTGCTAGAAAGCGCACACTATGTCGTTTCTCTACTTAACTGACGACGCTTTGAAGAAGTGCATAGCGGGTGCCAGTGTTGATTATGAGTTTGTTGATACCATCCTTACGCCGAATTAACGATTCGCTGCGTCCAAATATATGTTCACAACATCAGCTACCACAACGGTTTAATCATGATCATGGGCGTTAGTCGTCGCGATAGATACATGCCGTCAACATAGGTGCATCGACGTCAAACGGTGCTGTAGCTGCCAAACACGAATATACATTGTACAAGCTCTCATATATCACTACACAATAAGCGCTACTTCTGTGAAGACACGTTTCACTTTCGTGTTATACCGATTCCTATGACAGAGGGATCAGCCATGTTTTTTTCATGTTACCACCTGCCTCTAATGTTCATCATACAGTCGCATGGCGCAATACCAGTTTTGGTGTATATCACGCTATCGAAACGGCCGCGAACGCACCATGAGCGTGGCATGTAAGTCATGACATACATGGCATGCATGTCATAGTTGTCATGTTAGGACCTGTTATTTATGTTCTTCATACAGTCACATCGCGCAATACCAATTTTGGTGCATATCAATCTAGCGAAACGGCCACGGGTGCGCCATGAGCATGGCATGTAAATCATGTCGTAAATTTCATGCATGTCATGATTATCATGTTACCACCTTTCATTTACGTTCGCCATACAGTGGCGTCGCACAATACCAATTTTGGTGTATACCAAGGTAGCGAAACGGCCGGGAATGCACAATGAGCGCGGCATGTAAATCATGACATACATAACCTGCATGTCATGATTTCCATGTTACTACCACTCATTTACGTTCGTCATGCAGTCGCGTCGCGCAATACCAATTTTGCAGTGTGTCAATCTACTGAAACTGCCGTTAGCGCATCATGAGCGTGGCATGTAAATCAGGTCGTACATGACTTGCATAGTCATGATTTTCATGCTACCACGTCTCACTTACGTTCGTCATACTGTCGTGTCGCGTAACACCAATTTTGGTGTATATCACGCAAGCAAAACGGACGCGAATGCACCATGAGCGTGGCATGTAAATCATGACATACATGGCATGGATGTCATGGTTTTCATGCTACCACCTGTTATTCATGTTCTTCATAAAGTCACATCGCACAGTACCAATTTTGGTGTATATCAATCTAGCGAAACAGCCGCGAGTGCGCCGTGAGCGTGGCATGTAAATCATGTCATACATGACATGCATATCATGATTTTCATGTTACCACGTGTCAGTTATGTTCGTCATACAGAAATGTCTCGTCATACCAGTTTTCTTATGTATCCCTTCATTTAAACAGCCGCGAGCGCCCCGAGACCATTTCATGTAAATCATGCTGCACATGACATGCGCGTCATGATTTGCATGTTAGGACCTGTCATTATGTTCGTCATGAACGCTTGTCACGCCGTACCAATTTTGGTATATATGAAATTAACGGAACGGCCGCAAGAGCCCAAAGGCCGTGGAATGTAAATCATGCTGTTCATGACATGCTTGTCATGATTTTCATGATATCACCTGTCCTTTATGTTCGTAATAAGGCCATGTTATGACACACCAATTTTGGTATACACCCGATTAACGAAACGGCCAGGAGAGCACAAAGTCGTAGGCGGCTAGATAGATAGATAGATACGCTCAAAGTCGCAGAAATTCGCTAAGAAATGCTTCGCATTTAAAAACAATGACGTGCGATATGGATGATATCACCCGCAGGAACTCCTATTCTACCGGAAACTCTTATCCGAGGACAAGCTACGCCAGCGGCTGGGGAACATCAAGGAGATGACCGACTCAGCAGTGGCCAACTGGCTTGCTGTGGCCGAGACGAGGCGCACGTTATCCGAGGACGACTGGGACGACATGCGCACCTTCTACATCAGGGACATACGCACGACGGGAAAATACTCCGTCTACAACAAAGAACGTCACGACCTGCGAGCGGCGCCGCTCTTCGGAGAGCTGCCGCTTTTCGGCGAGGGATTGACAGACGCCGCAAACTACGGCGCACTGGGGATGTTGATCGGAGCGGCCGCCGTCGAATTGATCGTCCATGCAGTAAGCGCATAGCTGTTGCCCTGACGCGGTACCGTTTTGAGGATGCGTTACAAAACTCACAGGTTCCCTCTTGCATTCGCCTAAGACGACTCGAAGGCCAAAGCCACCTTCTTATTTTTATTCTCAGTCGATGTACCGACCCTCCCCGCCTCCCCCCCCCCCGAAAGTTTTTTGTACCTGACGTTTAGCAGAGCGATGCATTGGGCTTGTTGGTGGTCGTTCATGGTTTCCCTGTTGCGCTGCAGATGACGAGGCGAGGACGATAGCACAATACAGGAACACGGGACACGTGCTTGCCAAACTTACTAGTTTATTGACGTCTTGCGAAGTGTCAAGTATAGGTTAACAATCAGATAGGATGGATGGGGTGAATGCTGTGAAACGGCGAAAAAAGGTTAAAAAGTAAATAGAGATATACACGCATATGACATATGCCATCATGAGCACAGACAAATTTTACGCAGATCAATGTACGTCACTTTCTAGAAATAATATTTCTGCTTGCGTTAATGTAACGAGGGGGTGTTGATGCATTTTTCTTTTGCAACTAAGATGAAAAGGGCTTCTTTTATCTCCGTAGTGTCTTTGTCACCACCACGCGCTAGCAACGTGGTGTCGCGGAATTTCGGCGCGCAGGAACATCGTTTGCAATGCGCCGCGAGGTGACCAGCTTCTTGCAATTGCTGGCAAGCGTACCTGTGTTCCAGGAGACGTTCACTGATACAGCGTCCTGTCTAACCTATATATTTTTACCGCGGGTTAAGGGAATACTACATACAGCCTTATTGGCAAATTGCACGAAGGGTTCCCGGTGCTTTTTTGAGCACTGTTTCTTAGATCGACTATCGTTTACTACTTCGCAGAGCTCCTTAAGCTTATTAGGCGCTGAAAACAAGACATTGACTCCATATCTTGAACGAAATGAACGACCTTGACAAATCAGCCTGTTTCAGGTACGTAGACGATTTCTTAGTGTGTCTCAAACCAGCCGTAATACGCAACACTGAATATATAGTCAAAGCGTTCTAAATCGCGCATTCGGGTCTTGATTTCACTTTCGAAATCCCAGAACAATCTAGATTGCAGTTGCTCGATATAGAAATACGGTTTGAAACGCAGCACACGTGCTGGCATTGTAACACCAGAGGAAAGAATGAAATCCTGAAATTCCAGTCTAGTCATTCAAAACACTGCAAAAGAGGCATATCTTTGTCATGCATTCGGCAAGCGCTCAAAAAATCCTGCCACCGTCTTCTAGGGCATAGCCTCAACGACCAGTTTAAGAGATTACAAGAGAGTGGCAATCCCCAAAGCATGCTTGCAGCAACCAGCGAAAAGTTTTTGAGAGACCAAAAACTCACGCGCCGTCGAAGAAAAAGAAAGGGGAAAAGTTGACCTCAGCAAAGCGGCAGTAATTCCGTATTAGCACGCGGCATATCGCACCGTTTAAAGAAGGCGGGGCAAATAAATGGGGTCAATGTCTTATTTTCAGTGCCTCATAAGCGTAAGGGGCTCAGCAAAGCAGTAAACGATATCCGATCGAAGAAACAGTGCTCAAACAACCACCGAGAATCCTTCGTGCAATGTGCCAATAAAGCTGTATATAGTATTCCCTTAATCTGCGGTAAAAAAATATACAGGTCAGACAGGACGCTGTATCTAATGAACGTCTCCCGGAAGACAGGTATGCTTGCCAGCAACTATAAGGAGCTGGTCACGTCGCGGCGCATTGCAAACGATGTTCCTGCGCGCCGAAGTTCCGCGACACCACGTTGCTAGCAAGTGGTGGTGACAAAGACACTAGGCAGATAAAAGAAGCCCTTCTCATCTTAGCTGCATAAGAGGAATGCATCAGCACCCCCTCGTTACATTTAGCTCAAGCAGAAATAAAATTTCTAGAATGTAACGTACGCTCATCTGCGCAAAATTTGTCTGTGCTCAAGATGGCATATGTGCATATGCGTGAATATTTACTTTTGAACCTTTTTTCGCTGTTTCCCACCCTTCACCCCATCCATTCTATCTGATTGTTAACCTATATTTGACACTTCGCAAGACGTGAATAAACCAGTTGTAAGATTACGCCCCACCTGTCCTGTGTCCCTGTAGCGCCCTATCGTCCTCGTCTCGTCATCTGCAGCGCAACAAAGAAACCATTGTATCTAACGCCGTTTTGCACTGCCTCCGGGATCGTTGGCATTGCAAGCTTTCTGCACCTCAACTCGTTTTCCACTGCCTCCGGGATCGGCCCACCTTTGCCCAAGTGACCTTCTCATGTGATACGTCATCGTGTGACGCCACGTTATGGGACGTCACTGTGACTCCATGATGACGTCGCAAATTTCGGCGATGTGAGAGCTCATCATGACGTCATTGCGTGATTATGTTTTTTGCGCCACTCGTCGTCAATTCTCACTCACTTTTGCGTTTGATGAGGCATTTAAGGCTTTTGCCTTAAGAGCAACCGTCGACAAGAAAACACACAGCCGAGTGAAGAGAGGCAATCTCAGGTGTCATTCGAATCTCATGTAGCCGTCAAAATATACAGTTTTGTAATGACAGCATCAAAAGAAAATGCGATGCAGGCTACATTGCTGTCCAAGCAGATGACGGCTCAGCAGAATGCTTGTATCTCGACGGGGTACTGGTGTGCTCACCAACAGATGCTTTCTGACTCGCTTTATAAAGGACGATTCTTTAAAACTGACCTATTTCATTGGGATGTAGTTTTTTTTATAAAGTATAGAATTTTAATACGATTTTCGGCGAATCATTCAGGAAAGATCACAATTCAACAGTCCGTCACGTTTTTGATGTGAAACGCAGAAAAAAAAATAATAAACACCGCGAGACGCTATACAAGGAGGAACGGCTAGTCCGGCGCGGCATTCGTGTCTGCCAGCGGTGGTGGATGTTGGCGACACCAGGTTCAACCCACTACGCGGACGCGAAAACCAAGCACCCTATAGACCTTATGCAAAACTGCTGCCATCTGTCGGAGGTTTGACGAAGCTACCCATTCGCCGCCATGTTGGAGGCTTGTGGCCGAATCGTATTGCTGTCGCTGCTATAACTTCTTGCTTGTATCTGCTTTGATAGTGGGCGATCGGGGCATAAAAACGCCAGACGAGTGTGTAAGGGCCTGTACACGTTACCGGCATTTCCTAGTTATTACGTTGACGGTTATTACGTGTAAAGAAGTGCCTCATAGCCAGAAGAAGTTTGACACCGCGAGTCACATGTAGGCCTGCCGTCGTCGAGAATGAAACTTTGCGCTAAATTACAAATTTCGTCTGTCTGTTTTCAATGGAGCTAGTAACGCGTTGTTAGCTATCTGAATATCATGCGTGTAGTATATATGATGGATGGGAAGAAGGGTTAACGCGCGACACGGATAGGCACAGCGATGACGGAAAGTGGTGTAGACCCAATTTAAAACGTATTTTGTAAGGGACAGCATATGTCGAGCTGATGTATTGTGCATCTTATTTTAAACTAAAGGCGTTGTCCTCGTTTTTATTTTTTAAATAAAAAAATATTTCGCAGCTTTAGCCATCGACGTATGTTATGTATAAAAATACTGCACAATTAAAATGTGAGATATTTGCGCATCTCACGCACGTGAAAAGTGAACATGAAAAGTGTCGTGCCTCCAAGCCGTAGATGCCGATCAGCTGGTGTTTTATTGAATATCCTTCCGACATGTGTTCTTATATACCAGGATACGCCAAAATCACGTGCACATCGTCAGGTTTCGGGGTCTACTGGTGCCTTACAATGTCAACCCGTAGAGGCGAGGCAGTTTTGCGTCGCGGATTGTACGCCTGCGAAGCCACTAGTGGTAACGCGCCCACGGTCGAATGCAGCACATTTCCCGGAATAGCATTTTTTTAGTTTCATAAAACAAGTGCCACACACTTGAAGCACCTGTTAAGATTTCCTAGCACACAGGGGTGGATACAGGACTTTTCCGAAGGGTGATCAGCTTTTGGGAGCAACTGACGTGCTCTTCTTGGGGTATAAATTAAACAAAAAGAAGTAAGGGGTGGGGGGCGGTCAGAACATCCGGGACACCCGTCTGAATCTGGCAGTGATACCACATGAAATGCTTGGAAAATACGCATAGTTAAGCAATACGAGCGCAAAGCATCCCACCAAACGCTACCTTGTTAAACTCCACAATTGAAAACAAACTACAAACACCACGCTGCAGCACAATTGATCCGTTCGCTGAGCATCAATGACGCGCAGGAGCTACTTGTCTAACATGTAATTGTTATCGCAATGCAATAAACAAGGTAATGTCAACAGCAGCGCAGACATGCGCGAGTAGCCGCGATGCAGCTTTGAAGCTCGTACACGAAGCGGGTTTGTCTGTGCCTGTAAGCACACGGCGCGAAAACTGTCGCGTTCCGGCACGACATGAAAGAGAGACAGAGAGAGAAAGAGAAGAGGAAAGGCAGGGAGCAACTAGACGAACGTCCGGTTTGCTATCCTGCACTGGGAATAAGGGAACGGGGAATAGAAAGAGGAAGAGAGAGAAGGAGAGCACTGCACGTGCAAAGGGGGTACAATCAATCACTGAGGCTGGAGCTTCTCTGACCTACATGACATCAGAGCTCTGAAGTTCCATTGGGGAATCGCGGCATTTAAGAGGGCCGTGCGCGAGCCGCTGTGTTCTCTGATGAGTGCCGATGATGTCACATACCGCATATATTAAGAACGGCGAGCGTAAACACGGCGTTAGTCATAAGCAGTAGGCGGAGCAACGAAATGATCTGCTGATTCTCGTCGGCCGTGAGGAAATCTAATAACATGAAGGTTAGTTTTCTGCAAACCTTTTTTTCAGCATCGCAATTTCCTCAATCTGAGCAACACGGCACAAGAAAATATGGTGGCATTGCCGCTCCTATCAGCCTCCACACGTTGATTCGCACGCTCCGTGTGTGCACAGCGGAGCGCGCTTAGCCTTGAACATGGCGGAAATGCGCACGGCGGCCGCTAGAAGGCAGTAATTTTTTATAAGGTCTATACTCCCACCCACGCGCCGCGCAGCGTCGCCTTGGCGCATGTGCACTTGCGCGCGCCCGGCGTCCCTGTGGTATACAATTTTGTGGAATGTCATGGTTTTAACGCGAAGCTGTGGACCACTACCCTGCAACAGTTTCGTCTCCGTGGGCGGAAACACCAGGCTCCTAAACCACGAATAGACGCTCCCGCTCGCGTGATTCCTCTGCTAGCCGATGCGCGTGCTCCTTGCGTTTTCACCTCGGATGCTGAAGAAGCGCATTCGGAGAGGTGGACCGACGACCCGAGGAACGCGTTCGTTCTAGACTCCTGCACAACCGCAACGCCACATCTAAATTTCGACCTCTGGGTGGTTTAGCGGCCCTTTAATAGTTGAAGGCAAACTGTATATATTTCTTTGCAATCAGGCATACAGCATAGAGCCTAGCATTCTTTTCAGCAAAGGAAACCACAAAACAGGCATCGAAACAGCATGCTGAATGGTAAGGCGCCTGTGCACAATGGGAATACCCTTCCACGCATTCCTCGTAAATATTTGGTTGCAGCTGCTTTGCACTTCACGCGAGGGCTTCGAAGACGTCAAACGGCCCTTCTTTTCCCCCGCGTGTGTTTGCCGTTTTCATATATAAGAGGGAGACCCGCCTAGCAACTCATTCAGTTCATTCTAACACTGCCACGGGTAGACCACGGAAATTACAAGACGCCCTAAGAAAAGCGTGGATACAATGCGAAAGGAACAGTCTTGCTGAAAATGATCATGCAACCAATCATGGTGTAGCACAGTGACCACAACGCCATTATTACTACCGTTACTCTAAAGTAATTATAAAATGCCCCTTCTCCGGTCGCCAACATGTCTGGTGTTTGACACAGCTTCGCTGTTCAACCGCCTTCATAGCGTGGTGGAGCCATACATTTTTCGTCATTTCGTATTGATTCTATTTTTTGTCGTGGCACCTCAAGAATCAGCACGGACCCTAAAATTTTCATCCTTCCTGCATGTATGGTAGCAAATCGCAGTAAAATCTGACACTTTGTAGCAAACGGACACTCCAACGAAATAAGGTCAGTCAACGGAATAATTTTTAAAAATCCATCCGCCCTTTTTTTTTGTCACGTAAGACAATGCATGCCATAAAAATGAATGAATAAAACGAAATAAATGCTCTTCCCGGTGCTTGGTTTCGAAGCCGGGCTTCCGCGTTCAGACGCCTGTGGTATGTCGCAACCATTGTGCTACACAACCGTGCTTGCAGGATGTGAATGCATCGGAATCATAGGAATGCATTGTGGACACGGTGCAAAAGTACAAAGATAACATTTTCTATTCTTTGTTGAATTTTGTGGTAGCGTAATACAAGCTCTCTGCACGGCGAGATTTGGATCCGAAATGGACGATTATACACATGTGAGCAAGTTAACACTTCGCTAAAATTTAAAGGGGTACTGAGCGAAAATGTTCATTTGACATTCTTTTTTCTTTTCTTTTGCGTCAAATAAATGACAAAGTCCCCAAGAGCCTAAAAATATACCGGTAAGCGTTAGTGCACCCTGAACAATTAATTAGAATATGTTTTTAAAACCTCGTCTCGGTTCCTACTGTGCCCTGACGTCACGAGACGGTATGAGCTTCTCAATAAAGCGGCTGACTGGGCTAGCTGGCTGTACAGGCGCCCATTCCTTTAACCTGAACGCGCGATCGATTGTCGACCGCCGAGTTACTGAGCGCCGTACAACGAAGTGCAGCGGCGAAATGAACGAGAACACGCGCATGCGCGCTATAAGCAGTCCTGTGCAGCTGTCGTCTGCTTGACTTTTCCAAGAAGCGGACACCTGTCGCGCTTCTTTTGAGCACCGCTATCGTCATATTTTTGTTCTTGTCTGAACGCTGCCATCAAGTTATGAAAAAAAAGGCCAAGTGGCCGTGCTTCTGATGGATGGGATCTGATTACACACCCCGATTATACTACGTGCGTATCAACATTTTGTCAGCGTAGCTGTTAACTTTTCATTATGCCATGCGGAGTCGACCAGAAACTCGTCATCAGCGCGAGATCTGGCTGAGTTCGTGGTATTCTTCCTGGTCTTAGTCACCCTTCATGCTTCGTCAAGCCAATTAAGCCAAGCTATCCTGACAACAATCTAGGCTAAGCTTTGCTAAGATCAAGCTAATTAAGACCACACTAATTAACATCATTGTAATTTTGGCTTTGCTACTATGGAAATGCCAATAAGGGCTAGTTAAGATCCACAAAATATTTCATTTCAGATCCTGAAAATTATTTTATTTAAGGACATACTAGTTAAAACCGTGTTACATATTTCGTTTACGGTCTCACTAATTACCTTGCTAATTAGGACCGTGCTAAGCAAGACTGATGAATACCCATTAATTAGCATTACCGTAATTATTTCGTGATATGCTGCACCTAGTGGACATGGTCATAAATTGCATGGTGCTAATTAGGAAGGTCCTAATTAATAACGCATAATTATTGTAATTTTATTATACGATACTAATAAACAAGATCTTCATTAGCGAAGTCGGCGGTCTAGTGTGCCTCGATGCCAGCGCCTCCTCTTACAGGGTGGAGACACCTTTTGACCCACTCCACGCCGCCCTTTCTTCGCGGACAGCCATATTGGTTCGAAAGTGTCAGACGGAGTGCAATGGCTAGCGCGGCGACGGGGCTGCAAGCGTTTTGTTTTTAACTCAAACACAGAACACGGCTTGTTGACTGTGTGCAAGGCGTGGTGTACAGGGTCCCCTTGTCTGCTGACCCGAAGGTCGCGGGATCAAATCCCGGCCGCGGAGACTGCATTATGGATGGAGGCGAGAATGTTTGAGGTCCGTGTACTCATATTTAGATGCACGTTAAAGAACCCCAGGTGGTCGATATTTCTGAAGCCCTTCACTGCGGCGTCCCTCATAATCATATCGTGGTTTTTGGACGCTAAACGCCAGATATTAATAGTATTATTATTAGAATCCTCTTGTCTTGCTGGCGTGTTACGTGGGCCAGACGGGCAGGTGCCTAAACGAGCGCTTACGTGAGCACGCCAATATTGCCACGGGCGTTCCTTATTATCATTTTGCTGTATTCAGCTTTTGCCCACAAACACTGTCAGCAACGCTCAGCACAAACCGCGCCTCTTTGTTCGAGAAGCTTCGCGAGTATTGTAGATCATTTTGTTAAGATTGCGCGCGAGACGCGAGCACGCGAGCTTATTCTAGAGATTGCGCAACAACCAGCGATATCGCTGGAAAGTTCGATAGCGCCTGTATAAAAGCCGACGCGCTTCACCGCTTGTCATTTGATCGACGGTCGACGCTCTGTTCGCCGCTATCAGTGTATTGCTTTTCAGTTTCCCGGCCACAAGTTCGGTCAAATAAAGAGTTTCATCTCTGACGTGCTGACTGCTTCCTTCGTCAACGTCACGACCACGTGACAATATCGTTCGTTAGGACAAAGATGGCTTCCTGGCACTGCATGTGAGCACGTGTGGGTGCACACCCCAGGTTAAGGGGACCACAGTTCTGGATAAGATGAAGTATGAGCAAGGGCGCCCCATCAATGAGGCTGCTCAGATGGTGCGAAAAATTAGCGGGTGCGTCAGCAAGCCATCGGAAGCGCTATCTCACAGAGAGCTGTTTCTTAGAATGCGGGGCTTTGCGCAGCAGTCCACTGTGGGTGTCAATGTTTTTTTGCGGTTTCATTTCACTGCATTTTCTCCTGTTGTTTTTTGCTGTTGTCTTTTTCTTAATTGTACCGAAAGTACTTATATGATGCTGTAATGTCAATAAAGATTCATTTGGAAGTCAGCGCTTGTGCTTGTGTTTTCTTTCCATGGCCGTGCATTTTTGCGCTGTTTATCTTAAGTATGAGCGTCACGTGCTCGCACAAGATACCGTGGTGCTTCCAAGGGCGCTCCGCTGTGTGGCTCCATTGGTGACGCAGAAGCGGTCATTTTGAATGTTTTTGGTGACGTGCCAGCAGCAGTATGTATGTTTTGGTACTCGACGTCATCACAACTAGCCGTATTTGTTCGTCAAGTAACCAAAATTAACACTAGCCTGACGTCACGCTAGTGTCGACGTCAGTAGGTGCGCCATGCGAAAATTCATTTTAATATCAAAATAAAAGATCTTATGAGCATTCACTGAGCTTCACACTTTCTCAGAGTGGTCTCTGTATACAGGATATTGGTATGAGGGAGTGAACTCAGCTTCTAAAATTATTGTCGCGAAGCCTTTAATGCCATGCCTGCGTTTTGGTGGTTGCGTAATGCGCCTCCTGAGGCGCCCGTTCTATAAGCTGGCGATGATTGGAAGGGCTATGAAAGACGCCATGTCGATGGCCATGAAAACAGCGCTTTCGGAATGACCACAACCCAGAGTACAATTCTCCGCTTACGCATCGCTTAGACTACTCCCAACGGAGTTCTACATCCCTCTTATTCCTCTGTATTCATACATGTACGGCAGAATAAAAGTCCCATTATATTTTATATTTCTAGCCGAAGGCCGGTCAGCCGATGTGAAATGTGAGGTCAAACGTTTCAACGTCGCTTATTAGGGGCGAAGCACCTTAGGAATTTGGCGTGTCGGCGTGCATCGTGTATCGTCGTCTGCTGTCGCGGCGTGCATCGTAGTCTGCTGTCGGGACGGTGCATTTGCTTGAGCCACCGCCTCAGCGCTCCCCATGTGGCGAGAGCGAACGGTGCACGTTGAATATAGAAACGCTCGTTCTGCGACGAACGCTGAACTACCAGCTCGCAAGGAACGAGAACGAGCCCTAGCCCGCGAGAGACAACGCCGACGCAGGCAACGTCTGCTAGAGAGTTTCTTGATTGAAAAAAAAACGACTGCTCGCGCTGCTTAACCGTTTACCGGCCACCCCGTATATGTAGACACTTTATCTTGACCTGGGATGTAGTGCCGGTGGGAGATTTCTCTTGTGCGTAGCTGAAGAATAAAGATTCGCAGCGCGCACGTTAACTGAAAGCGGACTGCGGTCTCTATGTCCAATCTTTCTTCTGTCTCCCATTGCCCATTAGCACTGATTTTGCTGAGGGAAACACCGGCGCACACTGCATGCTCCTCCCCTCCACAGGTATCACATTAGTGCAGCGGAAACACCCTTCCCTACATGCTTCGCCCCTCCTCAATTTTTTCTGCAAGAGACAAGGTTTCTTTGGACACTAAAAATCAAACGTGTAGAATGGCATACGACGACCACATTATCCATTTGCAGCGTAAGTTTCCAGCCAGTATTTCGAATGGACATGCAAGCAAAACTTGTGCCGGTGTCAACCTTGCGTAAGAAATGTACGTACTTGTATCAGAAGTATGCTTAAAATA
Organism: Rhipicephalus sanguineus; assembly: GCF_013339695.2. Classification (NCBI taxonomy): domain Eukaryota; kingdom Metazoa; phylum Arthropoda; class Arachnida; order Ixodida; family Ixodidae; genus Rhipicephalus; species Rhipicephalus sanguineus. The sequence goes on along the minus strand of NC_051183.1, from coordinate 123,915,292 downwards.
TTTTGTTTCACATGTGGATGAATACTGCGTTTTACTTCGTAAACATTCTTACTGCACTTAAATGGTCCTGTATCGGCCTTTGACTTTTGTTTTCTTGCAATTATATGGATAGTCTCAGCGGGTTTTTGCCGTCGCGGTCATGTCCTTCCGGTATGAAGTCCGAATTGATAAGATCCCCCGCGAATTGTATGCGCTATCGCGGGTAAAAGCGCGCGAGCGGTGACGACGAACGCGGCAAAAGCAGAGGTCAAACAAGTCGGCCCATTCCCGCACTCGGAGGGTGCATGCGACATCACCACCCCGCTCAGGAGGCCTGCCCTCGAAGCATACAGGAAACGCCCCGCCCGTCTTTAACGACCATGTAAAGGCGCGAGGTGGGGGGCGGGGGAGGGGGGTTGTCGCGCGTGCAGGCACTTTGAACTTTGAATCTAAGGGCGCGGTCCCGGTCGCTGGCGCGCGCGCTATCTCGACAACCATCACAGCGGGCGTCTCGTATACCCTCTACGCGCTGCACTCTCAAAGCGAAGTTACTATGCGGAGAGCATCTCCCCCTGGAGCGGCCGCATTCTCTTACACGAGCGTTTTGTAGTTACGCGAGATCGGACACAAAACAGTTAGCTGCCAGCCTCACTTCGTGTAACACTACAATTTGGTGCTCTCGCGTTCATTGCTTCGCCCTTGCGGTGAAACTGTGACTTTTATTGGGATAGCAATTATATGGACAGTCTCGGCTGATTGTTTCCGTCGCCGGCCGCCGTCATTCACCGCATCTGTATATATACATATATATATATATAGGCAGGCATGGTGGTGGAGTGGCCGTAGCGTTGCAAGTAGTCAAGTAGATCCTCCGTGAGAAGTCACAACGTTGTTTATTTCGACGTTTCAGCCAGAGTCTTGCCTTCATCATCCTGATGAAGGCCAGACTCTGGCTGAAACGTCGAAATAAACAACGTTGTGACTATATGTGTGTGTGTATATATATATATATATATATATATATATATATATATATATATATATATATATATATATAAACCACGAAGAAAAATAGTCAGAAAAGCTTTCCGACGCGCGGAATCGAACGGGCGACCTCTCGCTTCCGAGCGAGCGGCGTTAGACGGTTACGCCACCAACAGTACCGTCTTTCAGCCTGCTAACGGCGAGCTATTTATATACACCATTTCCTTCAGCATGCTTGCTTATTCGCCACATAGGTGGCGCGATGTGCGCTCGTTGCGCGCCTTAAAGATCATCGCCCGGCTCCTGCGAACGCAGTTGGTCTTCGCCCTACAGGGCGTGGCCGCCTTTGTGCGCTTCTCTCGAGGAAAGAATGGGGCGGCCGGGGAGGGGGGGGTGGAGCGGGCCGTTGTATGTCTTGTGCTTTCGCCGCGATGTCCGCGCTGAAGCCACAGAGTGTACGAAGGTCACTTCGCAGCGGCCGCGTTTGCGAAAGGAGCGCGCTGTTAAAGCAGAAATAAGTAACAACTGTGACAGTTCGCGCTCGTCCTGTGTGTACCTGTTCGTTCGTTTCGTGCGTCCTGCTTTATGTTTGAGCAGTGCGCTTCAAGTGTCGAGCTGTGACGCATGATAGTTCGCGCTCGTCCTGTGTGCGTTCTTTTCGTGCGTCTTTTGGGCTCGAGCGACGCGCTGGGAATTTCGAGCTGCCTTCCGTTCTTCGCGTTGCATTCCAATTTATTGCTCTCGCATTCATTGCTTCGCCGTCGCGGCGCAACTGTGACTTTTTTTTGACGTTGGCGTTAAGTGCATACGCGTGCGCAGGGTTTCCCATGAGGGGGGGGGGGGGCAAAGTGTCAGTGCAGCCCCCCTTTGGTCGAATGCAAAGCAAAAACATGCGTCACAATGAATGAAAAACAAAACAAAATAAAGAGATCACGTGCTTCTCACGATGGAAAGATTGAAAGTGAAGACTTCTTGGAACACAACATCCCCCAGTGGCCTTTGGCCTATGGTTAGGTGCCTGGTCTACTTAAACTAACAATGCGATACATTTTTACGGAAGAAGAATGGTATAGGCCTTAACCGGCACCACTATAATCTGTGACGCACGACGATTTGGTGAGGAATGTTCACGAAGGCGCCTGTATCGGTATTATCGTCCTGTACGTTTTTCGGTGCGCAAAGCGTGATCTTGCGGGAAGAGAGTTCTGTACGGTAATTCGAACCGTACAGAACTATCTATACAAGGGTCTCTAGTACAAGTGAAATAACGCGTATTCGCTGTTCCTGTAATAATAATATCTGGTGTTTAACGTCCCAAAACCACGATATGATTATGAGAGACGCCGTAGTAGACCGCTCCGGAAATTTCGACCGCCTGGGGTTCTTTAACGTGCACATAAATCTTAGTAAACGAGCCTCAACCGTTTTCGCCTCCATCGAAAATGCAGCTGCCGCGGCCGGGATTTGATCCGGCGACCTTCGGGTCAGTAGTCGAGGCCATAGCCACTACACCACCGTGGCAGGGCTACTGTAAGATATTGACCGTGCTTCTGTGCGCTTCCTACAACTGCCGCGTTTTAACTCGCGAGTCACGATGATTTGTTTGAGGCATACCTGGGGCTCACTGATTTCTCGCGCGTTTCAGGTTCCGGGACACAGAAAGAGCGTGTTCGACAAGCACGTGAGTTGCTACTTCGACAACTCGGAGACCCCGCCTAATTTCGCGCGGGACCATTTCTACCGGTCGGTAGCTGTCGACATCGTCTACCAAGTATTCAAGGCGGCGGCATCCGATGCAGCAAAGGGACAGGATCTCAAGGACTTCGATCGCGACCAGACTTTCTTTCAGGTCAGCGCACCCTTTGACATACATGCTCGGACTTTTTCTTGCAGCCCGGCCGCGGCGGTCGCATCTCGAGGGAGGTGAAATGCTGGAGGCCTGTGTACTGTGCGATGTCAGTGCACGTTAAATAACGCGAGGTGGTCTAAATTTCCGGAGCCGTCGACTACGGCGTCGCTCATAATCTATTATTATTATTATTATAGTCCCGCACCATGGCTCCCAGTCGGGACGCATGCTTGCTATGCTCCTGCCCGTTTTTCGGTAAGCAGCAGTTTTTCCGCTGTGAAAATTGCTCTAAACGTGTTCATGCGAAGTGTGTAACCTGGCCTGATGAAGAGCTGCAACTCCTGAAGTCTGGATCGCGCTCGTTTTGCTGCAATTTATGTGATCTGAGCCGTGCTGCTTGTAAGCCTAGCGAAGACAACTCGGCGGCGTGCATCGATGAGCATTGCAGCTCTCAAACCGGTTCCCTCTCCACGTGCACCCCTCCGGATGGCGATCTCGCCGGGCTGCGCCGCCTTCTCCTCGACGCTCTGGAGGGAATCTCGTTCCTCAGCGACGAGGTATCCCAACTACGCGAAGACAACGAGCGCCTCCGTAAGGATCACTCCCGCGGTGTTGAACAACAAGCCCGCGTGGTCGCCTCCCTTCGTGCAGAGGTCCGCTTCCTGCGTGAGGAGCTGACGCGCCGCACGGCCGGAGTGGCAGTGAAGGCACCTGTGATCCCCCCAGCGCATGTGATCGTTGAGCGATCAGTGACTTCCGAGCAAGCTGCCTGCTCTGAACCACCTCTCTCCAAAACTCTTTCATCTTCGAATTCGCCGCCAGCTGACGTAGACACGTCCGAGCGTGGCAGTGTGATGCCTGCGACAGCCTCTTATGCAGCGGTGACTGAGGGGGAAAGAAAGAAGAAACCCGCCTCTTTTGGAGCTATGACAACATCGAATATATCTGTAGCTCAACGGCCACAACGGCCACAACGGCCAAAGGCCATTTTTGTTACGAAGCTGAGCCCGGACACCACTGTTGCTGACATCAAAAAACATATTGCTTCATTCGATCTGTCTCCCATCTCCTGCCGGCGACTTCAAACCAAATTTCAGTCCTATTCTTCGTTCTACATCGAAGTTGACAAAGAAACACTACAACGTCTGAATGACCCTTCGATGTGGCCCCTCGGATGCCTCTTCAAGCCATTTCGTGGGGAGCTGCGCGATGACATGCTTCATCCCTCTGAGCAAGTGACTGGAATCGAAAGTGCCGTGTAACGTAGACATATTCTACCAAAATGCTCGTGGTCTACGTAGCAAGACACGAGAGTTTTTCTCTAATGTTCTTTCGTCTTCTTTTCCTATTATTGCTCTTTCTGAAACCTGGCTAGGCGCTGAAATTCCCTCATCTGACTTTTTTCCCCCGACCTACACCGCCTTCCGCAGTGACCGAGATTTCAGTGAAACCAAGCAGAAAGGCGGTGGCGTGCTGATTGCCATTGACAATTCACTGAAATCCGTTAGACGGAAAGACCTAGAAACTATCGAAGAATCCATTTGGCTAGAAACCAACCTTGAGCGCAGTGAAAAATTGTTGATTGGATGTTTCTATTTACCGCCCAGCATGTCCCCTGCCTCGTTTCATGATGTCATTTCTTCCATTGAACTTGTGGTATCTTCTCATAGTGGGCACAGAATTATTGTTCTTGGGGATTTCAATGCGCCTGGAATTGACTGGAGCACGCTTACTTTTTCTCATTACAATCATTTCATAGAGAAAAAGTGCAGCCTGCTCTTGGACTTTCTTGCGTTTAATTCCCTACTGCAACATAACTCAGTCGTCAATTCCAGTGGCAACGTCTTAGACCTGTGTGTGTCAAACGATCAACCCCTTGAAGTTTCCCGCTCCGACATCTCTCTTGTACGTCCGGACAAATTCCACCCACCACTTAACGTAAGATTATCCGCATCAGCCGAAACAACGAGCTTCAGCAGTTACGTAAACAAATCTCCGAGATTTGCCTTCAAGCGAGGTGATTACACGGGCCTCTATCATCACTTGTCTACCGTTGAGTGGTCACAGGTTACTGACAATCCAAATGTTGATGAGCAGGTTGATCGGTTCACGGAGCTTGAACTCAGCAGCATGCGTAATTTTATTCCCCAATATACACCTAAACAACGTAAATATCCCCACTGGTTCTCATCTGAACTTATCAGCGCACTGAAGCATAAAGATCACGCACACAGGAAATCTAAATGTTCTCCATCCAGCGAGTGGAAGGAAGAGTTCAGCTTCTTTCGAACTCTCTCTAAACGCCTATATAACCGGGATCATAGTTCGTATATTGAATTCTTAGAAAAAAGCGCCTCTGACAGGCCGGCTGAGTTTTGGAAGTATGTACGTAAACGGTCCAGCAAAAGCGGAGAGTCCTTCAGACTACTGGACTCAAATGGGGTAGAAGTGCATGCCGTCGCTGACTGCTTTGCCACGCATTTCTCATCCGTTTATAAGGCCTCAGACTCTAGCACTGATATCAGACAACAGCCCAAGGCGGTTAGCTCATCCAGTGCTTTGTCGCTGGATGAAAATCTTATCTGCGAATGCATTAAGCGCTTAAAACCATCCTTATCATGTAGGCCAGATGGCATCCCCTCCGCCATATTAAAAGCTTATGGTAGTATATTTGTCCCAGTACTAACTACGATATTTAATAACTGCCTGGACACTTCCACATTTCCAAGCACGTGGAAAACTGCTCGTGTTTTTCCAGTATTTAAGTCGGGCTCTAAAACAGATGCTTCTAATTATCGCCCGATTTCTCTACTATGTGCCACATCAAAGATCTTCGAGCTGGCTCTTCACAAAATATTGTCTTTTAGTGTTAAAAGCTCATTGATTCCTAATCAACATGGTTTTCTTGCTGGCCACTCAACTACCACAAATCTTGCTAGTTTCATGACGCAGATCTCCACACCTATTTCTCAGAGAGGACAGGTTGACGTAATTTACTGTGACCTGAGCAAGGCTTTTGACGTAGTCAGCCACACGCTGATTATGGTTAAACTTGCGCACTTTGATGTTGACTTGTCAGTTGTGAATCTCCTGCAGAGCTATCTGCTCAATAGATATTGTTATGTTGCCGTAAATGGCCAAACGTCTTCTTTGTATAAAGTGACTAGTGGGGTCCCACAAGGGTCGGTATTAGGCCCACTCCTATTTTTAATTTACGTTAATGATGTTTCTTTTGCCATTCGTAATTCTTCTTTCCTCTTGTATGCCGATGATATCAAGATTTTTAAGGAAATTCATTCAGTTAACGACTGTCGCTTGCTGCAGTCAGATTTGCGCTCTTTTTCCGAATGGTGTGACGGTAATAACCTTTCTCTGAATACCTCGAAGACAAAATTCATGTCTATCACTCGCAAAACATCTAGCGTGTCATTTCAATACTCTGTCAATTCTGTGCCGTTATGCAAGGTTTATGAAATCAGTGATCTTGGTGTTGTTGTTGATAGCGCTTTAAACTTTTCTTCTCACGTTAAGCGTGCTGCTATGCGGGGCCTTCGTTCTCTCGGATGTGTTTGTAGAATATCTCGAAAATTCAGGTCTCCCATGGCCCTACACAAATTGTACACGGATATATGTCTTCCGCAACTTGAGTATGCGTCCGTGATATGGAATGGCATTGCTCAATCCAGCGGTAACACCATTGAACGAGTCCAGGAAAAATTCCTCAGCATATATAACCATCGCTTTGCTAAAAATGACTCTGGATCTCGTTCAAGTACTGCTGAATTATTATCACTGCCATCACTTCACTGCCGACGAAATCGCTCTGATCTCTTATTTCTTTACAAGCTAGTCCACGGTATCATATCCTGCCCTGTACTTCTCAATTGTGTAAATTTTCGAATTCCGCGTAAGTTAACCAGAGAGAACAGACCGTTTCATGTACCCGCCTGCTTCTTCCAACACTCTACCGTTCACAGAATACAAAGTCTCTATAATGTTAATTTTCTTGATCTTGACGTTTTTCATAGCCCGCAATCATTGTTTTTATCCGAGCTTTGCACTGTTTTGACATAGTGTGGCACAATGTACAAAGTCTTCCCTTCTCAGTCTTTCCACATAGTTGTATATATGCAATCTAATTTTTTATGCCCCGTCAATATTTCTCGTGTTGTCTTATTTTACTCCTCCCCTTCTGTGTTCATTTCTCTTTGTCTACGTGTTTTTGCTCTTTTTTATTTCTGAAAACTGTCTGTATTGTATTGTTTATTTTTATTGTTTTTTTTTTTGCGTGCGCCAGCACAAAGACCTTACGGTTGTTCCTGGGCACGTTAAAGGGGTCATGAAGCACCCCTTGGGCTGATTGAAAAAACACATCCTGCGGAAAGCTGACACGGCTATGAACTGCTCTGCCAAATATTACAGTCGTGCGCGCCGCGTAATGGCCACAAGCGGAGCGCGAAGTTGCCGTTTCCCCAGGCACCCTCTTTTCAAACAGAGGCCGGTTCTCACTCTCGTCGGTGGGCGGGGCGTCTGTCCGCTGTACGTAGCAAGAGACATAGCATGCTTATTGGCCGATAGCCGACGTAAATCGAGAGCGGCGTTCGGATCAGATGCGCTTCTTGCTGCGGGGTGCCACCGCTTGCCGGCGCCGCACTCCTCAGTACACGGTAGCCGCACTCGCGCAAGCGAATCACAGCGGGAGAGCGATCGCGTTTCATGACGCGCGCTAGCGTAATTTCTTTCCCCCATGCCATCCCTCTCTGTCTAGCTTCCAGTGCGTTCGCCGGCACGAGAAAAGAGAGAAAGCGCTGGGAGCGTGCGCCAAACCCCCGTAACTCCGCTGATTCTTGACGGATTCGAGAAATTTTTGCGGCGATCGATTCGGGAGGCAGTACACTCCGATACTGAGGCCATTAGATCATTACTTGGAAAAGTGGTTCATGACCCCTTTAAATAAATCATTGATTGATTGATTATTATTATTATTATTATTATTATTATTATTATTATTATTATTATTATTATTATTATTATTATTATTACTATTATTATTATTGCACCTTTTCTAAATCGTGCAGCTTTGCCCCTAATGCAAATCACGAGGCGTTTGCTGCCAAAGTTACCTTTCCTTCAATATCTACCAGTCCCGTATTTGCGGTATTATATAAACACTATTCCGAGACTAACATACAGAAGAGTATATACGTAGTGTGGTTGTGTTTTTTTTTTCACACATGCGGCGTTGATATAGAGTAGACCATCAGCCTCGCATGCAAGAGGGCATCAGAGGCTGATGCATGCAGAAGGCATCCCATGGCGCGCAATTCTCCACCGGAATGGAAAAATCTATCCGCGTGTTAAATGGAGACAAAAGAGGAACAAGGAATCATTTTAGATTGGTAAATTGTTCTCTAAAAGCTCTAATGACGTTTAATTTCGCGATTTTATGTCTATTAATGGAAAAGAAAAAGGAAGCCAAAATTTCAGTTTTCAATTTCGCTTCGAAATCTCCGCGCGTGACGCCACGGATTTAAAAGTGTATTTTGGTATTTGGCGACATTGGCGCAGCGAAATGTCCTCGAACTTGGTATATTGAATCTGTGGGCCCCTCAGAGGACAATGTACTTATTTTTAACCGATTAGGAACAGCGCATGCCCTAGTAGACGCCCTGAAAATCTATGACGTCATGATGATTGGTGCGGCAATAGCAAGGTGGCGTCGCACCCCAAATATTTTTGCGTGTTTTCCCGCTCACCAAGCGTCTTCTCGCCGCAAGCATGGTGGTTTTGGCATTGTGAAATAGTAATTTACTAATTATAGGAGAAAATTGTTTTGCTCTTTAGTGTCGCTTTAGTGGAAAGGTGTTTCAGCGTGCATAAAAAGGATTCACTCTCATAGAGAACGTATTTGTGGCGACGTTCAAGCTTAGAACCGATATGGTTAAATCGCATGCATTGTATTCTGAAGGGGCGGACTTTGGTTCAGCAGTCGAGCACCATAACCACTAGACCACCGTTGCCGGTCAAGAGAAGTAACGCAGGAGAGCTCAATCCATTCGTTTTGCAGATGATGTGCTACTTGCTCTGCGAGGGTCATGCGAAGGAAATCCCGGAGGCGGAGCTGAACTGCAACCAAGGGGTGAAAGACAGCCGAATATTCGGAACGGTATTCGGCTGTCCGCGAGGGTCGCCCATGAACCCGAGACACAAGTGCCGACTGTGAAGCTGATGCTTGCCTGACCCCTTTTTCTGTGAACTGAGAAGAGACATTTCATTCCCCGTATTTTTGCAGGTGTGCAACCGGCGAAATATCGATACCCGCGCCCTTCCATTATTGGTTCATCTCCTCATTGTTACTGTACTTATTTACTTCGTGTATCAGCGCTCCTATCTATTATTTCGAGTTTTCTTCCTTCTTTTTTTCACCAGTCGCAGCGATGTATGGTGGTAAAGGCAGCTCAAAATACACAGGGTCCCTTATGCACACACGCAAGACGACTGGAAGGCGAAAGCCATGTCCTTATTCTTCTTAGTCGATGTATTGTTCCTGTGCTGCCGCCCTTCGAAAGCTTTCTGCACCTAATGTGGTTATGCATTGCCTCTAGGATAAATGCACCTCGCCTCGTTTTGCACTGCCTCCGTTATGGGCCCACCGTTTACCAAGCTAAGATGCATCTGATGATGTCATCATGTGACGTCACGGCACGTGCGGTCACTGTGACGTCACCATGATGTCATAAGGACGTTGCAAATGTTGGTGATCTCTGACGTCGTGATGACGTCATATGGCGACGTCACCACGTGATGATGAATTTTTGCATCACTCGTGTGGATGCCTACGAGAGACGCCAACGCGGGACGCCGGTGCGGGACGCCTGTCAGTTTTCGGGATTGATGAGGCCTTTATGGTTTTCGCGTTCAAAAGGCGGCAAAGCGACAAGGAGAACGGCACAGGACTCGCGCATCACAGATTGAACACCTGTCCTGTTTCGTTCTTCTTCTCCCATTGACGACTTTCCGCGCTGCTTTACCATGACGATCAACGAAGTAGCCCAGTCCTGCACGCTATTGATGTAACATGTTTTGTGTCGCACTTGTGTGATGCGCGGGTGTGCTTTGTCACGTTTAGAGCAAAGTGCGAACTCGAATGCTTGTTGGCGTCGTGGTCAACCGAACTTGTTTGCGACGCAGCTGTCACTACGATTCGGCGCGTCTTAATGATTCGCGTGTGAGCGCTCGATTACATTGACGAACTCGCACTAGCGACCCCAAAGCTTCAACGTCCCATATTTTAGGTGCGAAGCAGCTTTTGCTCGGGGCTTAGTTCGGCGGTGGTGGTGGCGTCCGCGCTCCACTGCGCATGCGCCTACTCTGTCTCCCACTCTCCTCCTTTACGCAGGTGTTCGATCGCCTTCTCTCCTCTCTTCCCCCACGCTGCAGCCGCGGCGCAGCCTCTCCTCCCACGTGATGCAGCGGGGCCGCAGCCAAATACAGCCTGTAACCCACTCACTCCTCTCTCTCCCCCATTTCATGTGTATATAAGCGCGTGCGCTCGGTCGGCTTCCGTCATTCTCGCTTCGCTCCCGTTCAGATGAGTTGTAACGTCCACGTCGGCGCCACTCGTTCACTCGGCGCTAACGTAAAGCAACGCACAAACACAACGTATTGATAACACAAACACTAAATACAAACCTCACACACTAACGGAAACGGCGAGTGAAAGTAACGGAAACTTGGTGTGCACCCCCAATGCTGCTTCGCATCCCCTCATGGTTCCCTTGAGTGGGATATGGTGTAATTTTTTCTTTATTTCGGTGTATGCAACGCCGATTCCGATGCTTGCGCAGTCGCTGTCGGGCCGGTCGATGTGGGACTCGCAAGAGTCACAGGACAGCAACAATGTGGTGTTCTCGCTTCTTTGACTTATACAGCAATTGCACGAATGAATCGCGTGGTGTCTACAGCTTCGGCGTGGGTGTGACAGTGTGAGACAGTTTATTTCTTCCTTCTTTCCTTCTTTCTTTGTTTCTGTCTTTCTTTCTCTCTTTCTTTTTTTCATTTCTTCCCTTCTTTCTCACTTTCTCTCTTTCTTCCTTCCTTTCTTTCTTTTTCTTTCTTTCTCTCTCTCTTTCTTTCTTCCTTTCTTTCTCCCTTTCTTTTTTTCTCTCTTTCTTTCTTTCTTCCTTCCTTTCTTCCTTCCTTTCTTTCTTTCTTTCTTTCTTTCTTCTTCCTTTGTTTCTTTCTCCCTTTCCTTCTTTCTTTCTTTCTTTCTTTCTTTCTTCCTTTGTTTCTTTCTCCCTTTCTCTCTTTCTTTCTTTCTGTCTTTCTTTCAAACATACAAGTAATAGCGGAAAGTAAGGTAAAAGGTGCAGTTAGAGCGTCAATAAAGCCGCCTCAAGAGTCCTTGGCCCCGTGTTACAGGGTGGAAGTCAGGCGCGCATTCATCACATATTTGAAAAACTTGTATCATAAAAAATATTAACGCAAGATTAATTACAGAATGCCAGTTGATTTGCAATAAAACGAGGAAATATAAGAATGACAACTTAACGCCATACATGCAGTGCACATCAATACAATGCATGCACTTAGCGATACTTAGATTCAAATAAAGCTGACTGTTGAGCGCATCGCATTAGTACGCGATGAAATAGGCAGAGCGTCGAGGCATATACAAAGGTTGGTTGCTCGATTGAGGTGGTGTGGCAAAGCACCGTGAGAAGTGCGTGCACAGCATAAACGCCGCCGGACGCTCGATAATCAATGCACGCGAGTATGCGCATGCGTCTGCAGCCTTTTCTGGTATTCTTTTCTAAATATACAGTTTTCGCCGAACTTGTAATATAAGCACTATAGGGCGTGACCAGACGCTCTGGAAAAGAGTGATTGCTTCCGCAGAGTTCGATCAAGCCGACAGCTACCGACGAATACCAGGATGCAGAGACGACGCTTTTAGAAGAACCAACCACCACTGTACTACGAACAAAAGGCTTACGTTGGGAGACATGCCTGTCCGCCTCTGTAGAGTGTTTGCTGTTATGACTGACAGCGGCGACGCGTTGTCTCCTAGAGTGGACTGGTGATGTGTTCCCACAAGACTCGAGAGAACTTGACCCTTCCCACAAACGGGCTCTCCGCGGCGGGAAGCTCCCCAAAACGGGAAGAGCATCGTGCGAGCTCGGATGGGCAGCAGAGAGACGTCAATGCTGGCGCCATCTTCACAATGGGCCGCTTTGGCATGTTTGGGATGCTACGGTGCTGGCTGAACTCGTATGTTTTGAACAGTACAATTTTTGACAGCCGTAAGCCCTTTCCTGCCCTTCTTGCGAGAGGTGGAGCAACTCGCCCGACACCTAGTTCTCCCGGCTGACCCCATGTGAGTGCCATTGACCTCAGGAACTTTGCTACATCAAAGAGTTCAAGAGCCCTTCTGGGACAGTGTAATTGGCTGATGTCTTGGTGGGTGGTGTCGTGTGTGATTGGCTACAATCAAGAAGGAGCCAGCCTGAGGTGTTATAACGAGGGTACTGAGTGAGACAAGACGCTGGGGGCCTTGGTTTATTGGCTCATCCAGTTCGCTCGTCGCCGAACACTTACATTTTCACTAGGTAATAAATGTACAAAAAGTCCCAGTAAGCTTGTTTGTATTCGTTTTCCCAAACTTTTGAGCATCAGTTCCTCAGGGGCCCATAGCCAGCAATTTATTTCGAGGGGGCCCACTTGACTGAAGGCCTTAAAAAACACCTATTTCCAGCATTTATTTTCGGTAAAACACACCTTTCTATCAGAATGTAGGGGGGGCTGCCTCCTAGCGTCCCTCCCTACCCTGGCTACGGGCCTGGTTCCTCAACACGAAGCCTTAGTCACGCCACCAAATAGAGTCCGGGTACGACCCAACCCTAAAGTCACCACAACTAGCGTGAGCGGTGGGATGGAGATAAACCCGGGTCACCACATTGCAGAAAATGAAAAGTCAGGCCAGATGAAATAAAGTTTACTGGAAAAGTTAGTACTGTGACACTAAATGGATCCCTCTAAACATGAACCCAGCACCTCATAGGTAAAACTTCGGCGACCGTCCTAGTGTAAGTGTGCACTGCCGTCGAAATTCCTCACTTAAGCGAGCAGGCTTTCTAGAGGGCTCAGTCGACTGGTGATCTCGAGGAAAACGCAGAGCTGCAAAATGGATACGACTGCCGAGGCGCATGGCGAAAGAGACCACATATACAGCGACAAATACAGGAGCAACAACAGTTTTAAGGAAGGCAGACGGAGAGACTGGAAGCGCCTCGCAGTTTAAAATTATAAAGATTGGGCTAAGGGACCAGTTTAGTGTATATGCCCGACGAGAATAAAAAAAACTCACAGGAACCCTTATGCAGTCGCCTCAGTGGACTCGAAGGCGAAAGCCACCTTCTTCATTTTCTCACTCGATGCATCGAACCTATCCCGCCTCCTCCAAAAGCTTTCTGCCCCTAACGTGTTTTTGCAGAGCATCCAGGGTCGGTGGCATTGCAAGCTTTCTGCACCTCATCTGGTTTTGCACTTCTTCCATGCAAAACCAGGTGAGGTGCACAAGCGAATATGCAGCTTTGGGCAAGCGAAAATGCCATGTGATAGTGTCAGCATGTTACGTCACGTTGTGTACCGTCATGTTGTGATCAGGACGTCCCGAATTTTGGCGATCTATGACGTCGTTATACGTCATTGAGGTGATGTCACCTCAAGGTGACTTTTTTCACCACTCGTGTGGACAGCGACGCCTCGTCTAATATCGTTGAAGATGTTGGGTAAGGGGAGATGAGAAAACAACGATATCTTCTAACAGAGGCAGGTCTTCCATTTTAGGCCACAAAGAACCCTATCATTAATGCGCTCAAATGTGACTGGAGCATTGCGCATCCCAAATGGCATTGCATTAAATTCATAAAGGCAGTCCGGCGTAGCAAAGGCGGTTTTTTCTTTGTCAGCCTCGTTCATAGGAATTTGCTAATAGTTTGATCGCAGGTCAAGGATGGAAAACTATTTTGCCCCCCTTGGAGTGTGTCTAAGGCTTCATCAATTCGAGACATATGATACAAGTGCTTGCGTGTGATCTTATTTAGCGCTCGGTAATCAACGCAGAAACGAGCAGAGCCATTTTTTTCTTGACTACAACGACCAGAGAAGCCCAGGAACTGGAAGAAGGTCGTATTATATTTCGTGATAGCATGTCGTCCATTTGTTCTTCTATTACTTTCCTTTCCGGCAGCGAAACACGATATGGACGACGGCGTATAACTACAGAACGGTCGGTTTCAATGCGGTGTACAACCACGGAAGTATGACTCAGTTTTGTGGCACAGCTGTCGAAGCAGGCTTTGTGCTTTGCTAAAAACACCAGTAGTGCTTCGGACTGTGTAGATGTTAGGTCGGAACCGATGAATACTCGAAAATAGGAAGAACTCGAATCTGAAGCTGGCACTTGTGATGAAGAAGGGCAAAGTGCTGCGATTGAGGTCAGTGGAGAGACATACATCGTTGCCAGTCATCCCCTTGCGCAACAGCATGGATTGGGCAGTTGTGTTGCAGACGGGCAGAAGAGCGCGGCCACAGGACAAACGAAGGAAACAAAAGGTGACGAGAAGTTGAGCGAACAGAAGGGGCAACTAGTGCGTCACCATCGGCTAGTTGGCTAGATGTGACAGCTTCCGCGTATATGTGACCAAGGCGCAGGGCGCAGTCTTCAGCGACAGCCAAGTTGAAGAACAAGGGTGACGGGGCCGAAATAGATGCGTTCGTTGTATCCGTGATGTGAACGACGTTCTGTTTACATGGTATAACGGCGGAGGCAGAATTTAGGAAGTCCCAACCGAGTTTAAGTTCGCGAACACACGTGGGTAACACAATCATCTCCATGTGGTGACATATGCCGTCAATAAAAGCACGAGCCGCACACTGTCCGTCGGGTTGAATCAGCACGTTATTTGCGCCGCGCAATGCAGGTCCTACGTAAGGTGTTCTGAGTTTACGGAGCCGCGACAACAGGTCACTGCGCAAAACAGAAGTGACGGAACAGGTATCAACAAGAGCTTGCACAGGAACACCTTCAAGAGTCACTGACAGCATATTGGTTGGGAGGACAGGAGGTCATTTTGGTGATCAACAGGACGCAGTTTTCCCTCCAAAAACTGCAATCCTGAGTTTTCCGAATGTTGGTTAACAAGGCGGGCGATGGGGCGAGCGAAGCGGTGATGCAGAGCGGCAGTAGGGTGAAGGAAAGCGTCGTCTGACGTTGACGAGGGGACGTTGGAGGAGACGGAGATGGATGCTGCGTTTACGGGTACGAATCTGGGCAAGAAGGATCGGGTCTTCAGATCCGTTCTCGCTCGAAGTCAGCATAGCTTCGTCGTTCATCCCGCTGGCGGCGACGGCCGTAACAGGATATGTGGCCACGTATACCGGAGCAAAAACAGACGAGACGGTATGAACGCCACTTAGGATACGAAGGTGCAGCAGATGCTCTGCCGCCCTGAGCAGCCAAATGACCACAGGCAAGGTCAGTAGGCCTAGATATGACGGCAGCAGGCGGTATTGCAGCAATATCGGCGTATGTGGGCATCAAACGTGCTGTTGGAGCAACCCATAATGTCGGTGTCATGGTTGCCATAGCGTACAGGGGTATCGGGCGTGCTGGTAAAGCGACAGGTGATGTCGGTGACGTCATGGCTGCAAACTTTTACTTCACAAAGTTGCGCAGGTCGAAAGGTGGCGATAGAGTGGAGGTAGCACTGAATCGCCTTTGTTCCTGCTCTTGAACTTCTTCGCGGATGATAATGCATATAAGGACTCGTAAATCAAGTGATGCGTAAAGCGCGGATCGCTCTCTTGCTGAAGACGCAGGGACTGCAGCTCGTCTAGTCGCTGGCACGTCGAGGTAATGCCTTCAGCTACTGTAGGGTTGTGAACAGCCAAGGCGTTGAACGCTATCGTGCCTATGCCTTTGAGGATCTAACGAATGCGCTCGGCTTCCGTCATTTCCCTGTTCGCACGACGGCAGAGGGCCAAGAAATCCTCAATTTACGAGATGTATGACTCGTGTTCGAGTTGAAAAAACGTAGCCAGCTTTTGTTTCGCATTCTCGGAACGGCCCGATGAGCATGCGAAGATTTCTGGCAGCTTGATGGTACAAGCGGACAAATCGGCGAAGTCAGTTTCATGATTAAAATACCATGTGCTCGCAACGCCGGTGAGAGAATGGGATATTAGGTCAACTTGTCGGCTTCGGTCCACCGATTCACTTAACTCACGCGGTTGTAAATATCGAGCCAGTCGTCGATGTCGTCACCGCGGAGACCCGTGAACACGGGTGGTTCGCGTTGAGGGCTTGTGACAATGGACGAAGGGAGGGCAGCTGGTGACATCGGTGTTGTAGCGTTAGGACTAGCGGTTTGGTCCGACGGCTGCATAACTGTAGGGGTCGCCGGGCGCAAGCGGCGACCTGATCGTAGCTTCAGATAGGTCACGAACGCTCGAGGACGTCGGGATCTTGGCGAACCTCCACCACTGTGGAAGGCCCAGGACGACCGGACCAGAGAACGCCAGGAGAACCGCTTATTTCGCAGTGTCTGCCTTGGCACAAAAGATGACGAAGAATGGTAGGGATGATGATGGCTATGTACAAGTGAAAACGATGAAGCACGCTAAATGTGCTTACAATATGCATACTGATCCACACGCTGTCATTTTTATTAGAACAGACACAGTGATGCATGTTTATTTTTCAATACAGGCCCAAGGCATGTAGGGCATTGCATCTCTCAAAATCGTTGAACTTTGACACGCTGTCTTCAGTTGCTGTTATCCGAAGAAACGCTAGCGATGTGCTCGAAAACTCTGGCCATTTAGAACATTTGTTTACTGGAGGCAGTCTGAAATACAAAAAGCGAAAAACGAATTGCTGTGTGCCTGACATTTGTAGTCGGAAAAGCGTGCATCTCAATCGTTCAGTGTGCTACAAAAGTTATATTTGCGCATGCCTCAGAATCGGCATTATCTGCAGACAATCGTCGCTGCATTGCAAATGTGTTTTTAGTGAACCATAGTATCTATCTATCTATCTATCTATCTATCTATCTATCTATCTATCTATCTATCTATCTATCTATCTATCTATCTATCTATCTATCTATCTATCTATCTATCTATCTAGCCAGCTGCGTCTTGGCGATCTCGTGGTCGTCTCCTTGTCTTCGTATATACCTAAATTCGCATCGGAGGAATTGAGCGTATAACGAACACGACTCTCCGGTGATGACATGAAAGGCGGCATTTCCCTCTCGCGTACCTCATAAATTCCTAACAGCAGTGACATGTGGCGTATACCCTTATGCCATGGTACGCGGTATGCGGATATACGTCACGTGTGATTCACAGTCTCTATCAACGCAGGCTTTGGAAATCTTAGGCCGTGTCGCAGAAAGCCGATGCCACCAACGGCGGCGTTGCCGTTGGGCGAAATATCCCGAAGAAGCAAAGAGCAAAACCACTGATAGAGCTAGAATTGAACCGAGCCATTCTGCATGGCTGTCCAGTATTATATCCAAGAGCCACGCCAGTTCTAACTGCTTCGGAAAAGCGCCCACACAAATTTGTTGCCAGGCCAATGTCAACTGTGGTTGGAACATTGGTTATCCGCTTTTAAATGAATGTAGTAAAATCACAAATGTGCAGCTACGATTTAGCACGCTATGGTCAAGCGTTGCGTGAATACGCCTACGGTCGCGACTGCCGATATGCCCATCATCGCACTTTAGCGTGCACTTCGTGGCGAAGGAACTCTGTAAAGTCTCTGTATTGCATTTAAAAACACTGCAAGCTTGGCATCCGGCTCTTGAGCTCAAAGTGCTCGGCGGCAACATTTCGCTCTCCTCATCTTCGCTCGCTCGTCGAAACGCTCATATATAATACTGAGGTATCTGCTCTAACGCCAGTGCCAATGTTGCGTCGAGCAATGTGCTACCATTTAGAGGCCAGTGTACTCGGTGTGCCTGCTAAGCCCGAGACATTCGCGCTACTACTCAATTTACACAAAGACGGCGATCCACCACATAACGCTTGGCTCAAGCAAGAAATTTGGCATAGGCTGCTACTCGCTGACTACTTCGCAGGAAATTGATTCCGACAAAGCGCGAGATCTGGCAGATTTTTCGCCACACAACATTCTATCTTTATAACCATGTATTTGCTGACGCAAAGCTCATAAAGTCGAGGCCACTGCAATAAAAATAAGCTTCTAAGGCGGCATTGAGCCACTACGGAATGTTGCGTTGTCAAAATGTTGCATTACACAAGGAGTTTAAGTGAGCTACGTGCTCATTAATAAGCTTCAACGATAATTTCTGCCATATAACACATAATAGAAGCGTCGTGTAGAGAAATAATTGATATGAATCATCATGCATTCGCCTAAGACGAATGGAAGGCGAAAGCCATCTTTTCTACTGACTACACCCCCCCCCCCCCCGCCCCCACCGGAACATTTCTGCACCTAACGTGGTTTCGCACTGCCGCCTGCATATGGAGCTTCCTGCATGTCTCATGGCTTTACAGCGAAAGGCTTAGATGCATCATCAAACACAAATTTGACCGGCGTACATGTGCTTGAGTATAACATGACTTTCACAAACCTATATTACTAAGGTCTTTTGTTAAATCATTCGTGTTTTTGGGACCCCGTGTCGATGGAAGGACGCAGCCCAAATTACGTAAAACATAACGACTGTTTATTAGCGTAGTAGCAGCAGCGGGGCGAGCATATACCGCTACGCTCAGTCGGGTAGCGAAGGAAAATGCTCACTTCCGAGCATGGCAGCTTGGTTTGATAGCCACCGTCGGTGACGTAAGCCTCCGGTGACGCTGCGGTGGCGCTGTCCCTTATCGCAGGCGTGGTGTAGCATGCAGCCATGTCACGCCGGGCTAGCTAGTGGCGAAGCGGAGAGTGCGCGGGTTGTGCGCAGTGTGTCGCCGCATGTTCATGCCACCATCTTCGCGTCTCGTCAGGCCTCGCCAAAGCTCAAACTTTCTTGACTCGATTATATATGTGAGGCTATGTAGTATTGCAAACGCAGTGTGGAATTCACCGTTAGAACAGGAATTTACACTGTTACAGCGAACAATGTAAGTTAGGAACTCTTGGTCATCTAGCGTTTGAGTTGAAATTGTGGTTTACTAACAGAACTGTGCGTTAATGTCGAGGCGTCCAAATTTACGAAACTGAAAAAAATTATGTGGGCCTTTTATCATGCGGTCTGTTTCAATGCGCGCTGCAGTATTTGTGGACATATCTGAGCAGTCACACAGAGCGTGCGTAAGAGTATGTTTTATTTAGAGCACGTGCATATGTTTACAGCAATTTTGAATTCATACATGTTACAAACTGTTTCTGCCATTTCTTCTACAGTTGTCATTCTGTCATATAGATAAGGCGGATTTGTATATAATAATGTATAATCGTTTTTTTTTTAAATATTCGTTTTTAGTGCTTGACTGAGTTGTGGTCACAGTAAGATGGTTTTTGGAGCTTGTTAAAAAATGGTATTTTTCACCTTCTTTATTTTATTGGGGCAACTAGTACCACTTACGTGCATTGTGGTTAGCGCGAAGCCTTTCAGATTTGATTGAAGCACCCTGACACCCTTTCGGAGAGTCAGTGCTTCGATAAATTAGTTTTCAAGCGCATATATGGTAAAGTGTCTGGTGTTTAAGAACTCATACGATGGCTTGTCAAGGTATAGGAGATCTTTAGACTCTGTTTTGTGATTTTCAAACTCACAGACAAAGGCTGCTGTTCCCGGTGGCTACTCGGTGCGTACGATTTCAGGAACTACGCAGTGTTATCGTTGCGACTGTACGGGTGGTATAGACGCCCACTATCATGTCGGCGTTCGTTGTACCTGCTTCACACAGGCAGCACCCCAACCCCCTTTCCATATTTATATGAAGAGGGTAGGAAACATGCCGCATACCTTTACATAGTCAGACTTGTCCTGCCAACAATCAATGTACAATGTATTGCCTACAGGTTTTTGACGATAATGGCTGTCTAAGACTACTAATATTGCAGTTCAAGAACTATTGAATTCCCGCATTTACTACCCGGAAAGCCGAAGAGAAAACAACTGCCGTGTTGTGAAAAACACGTCGACGCTTCATTTTCAACTTTACATCCATTACGAAGCTTACATTTTTTCGAACTCTCCACAATGGGTGGGAAAGGGGGGAGCATTGAGTCGAAGCTGGGCTTCCCCTAATGAAAAACAATGCGCACGCCTATGTAACCAACAACGTGATGTTGCGTATCTGCCTCTATGTGCCCGCGCCATTCGTGACCATCAGCAATGTCGTTACCACGTGCGGCTTATCTGAATTACCGAGGGACTTTTCACAAGCACGATAACGCAGCACGGCAACGCACGACTGGTTTACAATAAAAATTGCTGGGATTTAAAGGGAAAAAACGAGATATGATCACTAGACATGCCGTAGTGGGGACCCAGCCTTTCACCACCCGTTGGAGTACAGCTGTCTTTGTGTTATAGTGTATATATATATATATATATATATATATATATATATATATATATATATATATATATATATATATATATATATATATATATATATATATATATATATATATATATTTCAATACGGAGAGAGAGAAACGTTGGACTCGCGCTCCAACATGATGAGATGATTTCAGTGTATTAACAAGGGACCCAAGAACGCAAGACAAGCACACGAGCGCTCATGTAGCTCGTGTAATCGTCAAGGAGCTCTCTCATGGAGCACTCGTGTATCCGTCTTGTCTTCCGCGTCCCGATTTTTTACACTCAAATCTATTCCACAATAGCGTTCTATTCACTTCGGTGTTCTCATCGAATAGTGCATATTACTAATACCAAACATTTCTCGAATATGTTTCGAGTAATAAGCACCGAATAAAAAACCTCGAAACAGCGAAGCGTTAGAAAAGAGATGGGTAACGTTTCTTGTTTTAATCACTCACTTACCAAAATGCATGCAGCTCAAGGTTTTACGGGGCTATCCGCACCTTATTGAGTACAGGGTGAAAGCGTTTTTGCATAAAATTGTAGTGTCGCTGAAGCGGCATATTCATATATCTAATATCTGGATCATGACATTTATGATGAAGTTGGCTGATATATATTGCTTATTTTTAGATAACAGTTTAATGAAAAGTTTTTGTAAAGTGCAACTTTGAATACTGTAGCTACTCCTGTACTTCAACCTGCAGCTACAAAACATTCCTAGGGATGCAGTACCCAGTAAACCACGAATGTCCATGGTACGTAGCGGTATAATCCAAACATCTAGGACGAAAGAAGATGTCTTATTTGCGTCTGAAAGATGTCCAATTTTCGCTTTGCGCAATGTGGACGTCTAAAAGATATACAAAGGCTTATTGTAGCGGACGTACAATGCACATGTACGCTGTGTGAACGATGGACGCATTTTGGACGTGAGTGACAGAAGGTGCACATTTGTGCTTATTTTTCACAAAACACCGACCTCCAAGGGATTAGAAATAATCAACGAATGTTTCAACGACACTAGATCGGCGCATCCACTGAAGTCTGGCACTGATTCCTCGCGTTAGCTCGCAGAAACGGATGCAACAAAGGAGAAAGAAAAAGAACGGAATAAATTGGGCGTTTGCTGATGAAAACACCGCTGTCGTCTGCTCCTCAACGCTGCCAAAGGCGCGCGCTGCATGTTCCCCCACCTCTAAGCGGCTCACGGTTTTTTTTTTCCCCCGTCCCTTTTTGGTTTTCCTTTCTGCGTGGCCTCCGAAATTACCTGCCAATCTCGGAGGCCATGCTCCCTGCACCGTGGTTGCGGCTCTGCGCCGCAAGGCGCCGTGTCTGTCGGTACGGTATGAGTTGTGCACACTGTACCATCGGTGCATTTTATTTGTGTTATTTTTGTGATGTTATCTGGCCATCCACGGACGCCCGTTCTAACGGGAGAGTGATATTTGTTGATCCCGGCCCACATCTTTAAGCCTACATTTTAAGTCTCAAAGGCTATGCTTACTTCCGTTTGCAACGCAAAATACGTCATGGCCGCCATGATTTGTACAAAAAATCATTACGTTTGTAAAAACTTAGTACAGTTACTTTTAAATTAAAATGAGCGGCAATATAAAGCATGAATTTGTACATATATTTTCCCTAAGTTGTGACCATGGTTGTGACATGCGTCGACGTCGTCCCCATCATCGCCATCGCCATCACGTTTTCTTTCGCACATGTACGTTGCGTGCGTGTTTGTTTGGACCAGTCGTGGTTGGGTCTTGAGGTTTGGTCCTGCCAGGGCCAACGCTGCCAGCAGCGACGTTTGTCCGCCGCTTTTTATCTGACGTATGTGTACTT